>NC_056741.1:1719771653-1720121653 GCF_019279795.1 Protopterus annectens | reverse complement strand
ACCTCCTCAAAACAGTACTAGTGGGCAGAGCCTTCGAAGTGGTATCAACAGAGTCACACACACATTGTAAACAATGTGTAGTGACGTGCAATAGAAAAAAAGAATGATTTAAATCAGATTTTTCCTCACAAGAGAAAAACTGCAGATAAAACATTCCTCATGCTTTCACAATTTGTTAGAAAGAACTTTAAAATATGAGCTTGACAATTCAAAATTCCAAAAATCAAAGTTATAAATATATACACGTTTTTCCCATTCCTAATTTTCCCTTCCTTATCAGAAATAGTAGGATTGGAATTAATTAAGTGCTTTGCAACAGTGGGAACAACTGTTATTGCCACTGGGTCAGGTTTGGGAATAGTGTATAAAATTTTAAAAGACTCATAAACTTTATACATCCTGTCTTCCTTTTTTTAGGGCAACTGAATGACTATCAGGAAAGTTGCAGGCAGTAACACACACATTTCCTAAAGTAGGCAGAACAGGAAGAATGGCTGTAGTCGCTGGAAAATCTTTCTGTAACAACTCATAGTATATTCTGAAGGACTGAGAAAATTCAAAGTTCTCCCACTGAAAATATTGACACACTCTAGCAACAGTCTCAGAGAAAGAAAAACCTCCCATAGGGATAATCAGAAACTGAGCTGCCCTCTGATTCTAAATCAAAAATCTGAGGAAAACACCTTATATCCATTTCTGCGTCTTTCTATTCAGATTCAGAAACTTGAACATCAAATCTTAAACTTTTCCTAAATCTTTTCTAACCTTGTCTGTACTTGTTAATTTTAGACAGGAAACAAATCAAATCAGCAATTACAAACTGAAAGACACTCAAGATTGCTTTTTCCTATGAAAGCATATTAGAAATGAAATCCACACATTACCATTTTTTCCTTCACTGTACTTTTCACCCTTCACATTAACCACAAGTGGAAAAAGCTCTGCCCATACCTTTTTGCCAACAGTAGCAGCTCTTTGATATGAAATAAAAATATTTGCACATGCCATACACATATGTAGCCATGATCCTTTACAGTTTTATTGGTCTTTTGTTTACTTTCTAGGTATAACTTCAAATTCTTCCTTTCTGTATGTGACCACTAGGAATTACCTACACTGTTTCACACCACCTGATTAGGTTTCAGGAGTTTCAAACTGGAGTGAACAACTTTCTTTATCATTGAGTTTTCAGCTTAATATTCAAAGACCATTCTATATCCTTATATAGTAATAGCTTCTTCCTGACCACCAGAATGGGTCATTTAATTTATAAAAGGCTGGAGATACATTTTCCTACTTTCTCTTTGCTACTTTTTAATTACATTCAAAAGCAAAACTGAGACAACTTTTCCTTGAAGTCCATGAGGTATGCCTTGATGGCATTATCCTTGCTGAAGTTTTTTTTTTTTTTCAGTGGTGGAAAAGTGTTTGGAGTGGCCAGGATATTCATGAGCACTTAGCAGGTCTCTACTGGCAGTCACTCTTTTTTCAAGAGATAGCATGGACTGCAACAAAAACAGACTTCTTCAGTTTAAAAAAAATCAAATGTTTATAAGCATGTATTTGAAATCATTACAAGCTTTCAAACCTCATCATCTTGTGAAGATATTCTTAGATATATTTTACTACGAACTACTCTTAACCACATTATTTTGCAATCAAAATGAGTGGGCAATACTTAGGAGCAAACAAACTTTGCTTGCTATCTTTTTTCTTTTATTCTAGTATTTCATCCAGAACCATCCCTAAAAAATGTTCTTTTCTTTAAAAAAAAAAAAAATTAGTAATTTTAGTGACCACTTTCATTTTAAATCTCAAACTATTTGATGAACTATTTTAAAATACAAAAAAAATGTCAGTTTTCAGAATGTTGAATGTTACAGAAGATTTTTCGAGGCTGTTTTATCATGATATTATTATGTGATATATTTTATGATGTTAATATCTTTTAATTGTTAATTTGATGAATTATGTGATATGTGTAGCAAGAAAGAGCATACTGATCATTTTTAAATAAACTGGTTGAACTTTTCTAGTTGTTCTGCTTCATTTTTTAATTTGCTTTTTATTGATTGTTATGATAGAGTACAGTCACTACTGGGAGAGTTGACCTGTGTGTGATGTATTTGTATATGTATACCATGTCTGTATGTATGTTGAGTGGGTCTACTTTACATGGTCGACTTTTCAGAAAGTCGACTTTCATATGGCCGAGACCATATGATCGACGTTCGAAAACCGACCATGTAAAATAAACACAAAACACACAACAAACACTTACCTTTCAAGTGTTAGCAGGGGGGCAAGTCCCTCTGCACCCCCCCATACCCCCTGTAACTTAAATATACCAACTCCACGATCGCACTACAATGCAGAAGAAGGAAATGTTCCCATTCTGAACTGTACAGAGATATCGGTTCCCCATGGTCGATCATATGGTCTTGGCCATATGAAAGTCGACTTTCTGAAAAGTCGACCATGTGAAGGGGACCCATTTGAGTGTGTGTGTGTGTGTGTGTGTATATATATACATATATATATATATATATATATATATATATATATATATATTTATATATATATATATATTCAAAAAAGTGTATTCATATAAAATGTGTGTTTTGTCTATATGAAATAAAATAATATGAATAGTATTGTCAACCTTCACTTTTATTGAGTTAACGCTTTGATACAAATAAAAACACATTATCATACTAAATGAAACCATCATTGCCATTATTTATACACTTTAAAACAATTGTGACTTAAAAACAATTACAGACTTACAATTAATGCAAAATTCCAAAACTGTATATACCTTAGCCTTTGGTCTTCTTTTTCTTTCGGCTGTTCCCATTAGGGTTCACCACAGAGGATCATCTGTTTCCATTTCTTCCTGTCCTCTGCATCTTGCTCTGTCCCACCAACCACCTGCATGTCCATAAACCTCATCTTAGGCCTTCCTCTTTTCTTCTTACCTGGCAGCTTCATCCTTAGCATCCTTTTTCCAATATACCCAGCATCCCTCCTCAGCACATGTCCAAACCAATGCAATCTTGCCTCTCTGGCTTTGTCTCCAAACTGTCCAACCTGGGCTGACCCTCTAATATACTTATTCCTAATCCTGTCCACCCTTGTCACACCCAGTGCAAATCTTAACATCTTTAACTCTGCCACATCCAGATCTGACTCCTGCCTGTTTGTCAGTGCCCCTGTCTCCAACCCATATAACATAACTGGTCTCACTACCCTCTTTTAGACCTTCCCTTTCCCTCTTACTGGCACTCATCTGTCAAAAATCACTCCTGACACTCTTTTCCACCCACTCCACCCTGCCTGTACTCTCTTCTTCACCTCTCTTCCACACTCGCCATTACTCTGAACTGTTGATCCCAAGTATTTAAACTCATACACCTTCGCCAGCTCTACTCCCTGCATCCTCACTATTCTCCTATTCTCCCTCTCATTCACACACAAATATTCTGTCTTAGTCCTGCTGACCTTCATTTCTCTCCTCTCTAGAGCATATCTCCACTCTCCAAGGTCTCATCAACCTGTTCCCTACTCTCACTACATATCACAATATCACCTGCAAACATCATAGTCCACGGGGACTCCTGTCTGATCTCGGCTGTCAGCCTGCCCATCACCACTACAAATAAGCCTTTGATAATGTAATTCAGACTTAATGCTTATAACTTTATTTAAATATGAAATAATATGCTCCAAACTCGAACTACAAGTGCTTCTCTTTTTTCCTTTATCACTATGTCCAGGTTCCCTGCTGTTTTGTGAAAGTAGAATCCCTCAACTGCAAAAAAATCCAAATTTATTACTCCCACAACATTTTTCTGGCTATACTATGAATCAGGGATGGATATTCCGCCTACAAGTTTTAGTTCAAAAGTAGAATGATGTGGTGGGTGTCACTGTATTCTTTTGGACTGACCTAGATGGTGGCACACATTTTTTTATACTTTTCCCTACTGTGGTACAACCATGGAGTAAATATATATGGGTCTTTATCAGATTATCGAAGTTTCAAAACTTTGAAAATCATATGGTCGGAGCCATATGATCGAAGTTTTGAAATTTCATTTTGAATGGCAATTGCAGTACAGCACAGGAGAGGAAATTTACCATGTTCTGCAATGTAGTATGATCTTGGAGTTGGTATATTTAATTAGCAGGGGGTGGGGGGTGAAGGGGGTCTTGCCCACTGCAAAAATGTTAAAAATATTTTTTTTAGTGTTCAAAGTTTGAAATTTCGATCATATGGTTTCAGCCATATGAATTTCGAAGTTTCTGAACTTTGATAATCTGACATAGCTCCATATATATATATATATATATATATATATATATATATATATTATATATATGTGTGTGTGTGTGTGTGTGTGTGTGTGTGTGTGTGTGTGTGTGTGTTTATATGCATACAGTATATGTATATATTGTGTATGTGTGTGTGTATATATATATATATATATATATATATATATAGATATATATGTATAGATCTACTTCATATGACTGAAATTTCATTTGACTGAATCTCATTTGACCGACACCTTAATACTGAAATTTCAAAATACTGAAAACTCATTTGACTGAAACTCATAATACTGAAACATTGCAAGGCTGCATTTCAACATACTAAATTGCAAACCATAGACATGCACACTTAAAAAAACAATCAATAACTTATTCCAGAACTTAAAAACTATTTACATACCCTCTTAATAGAAGCCAGATGATATCAAATCAAACTAGGTGGGGGGCTATGCCCCCAAACCCCAAATCTGGGGGGCTGTGCACCCCACACCCCCCTAACTATATATACTAACTCCAGGATCACACTACAGTGGAGAAAAGGGCATATACCTTTTATGTACCTTACAGTAATCTACATGCTGCCACTACTATGTTGAAATTTATAATATGTGAACAAATCTAGCATGTACCTGAAAAATACAAGCATACTTTAGCAACATCAGAAGCCTTCTGTGCAGATGAATCTAAAGGAATGTCAATCCTCTGTATTCTACAAATACACAAGTCCTTTCATCTTCAAGTTCCCTTGCTATACGGTTACCTTTTTATGGTGTAGACTCATGCATCTGAGCACAGTGAAGATGCAAATGAGGTGTGAACTCATTAGAATTGCTGAATCCCAAACTTTTGAATTCGAGCAGATGTAACATAGTGTAGTCACTACTTCTGTGTTTGTTGCTAATGGATTGTAACTATATATCTTATATTTGTATACACACACACACACACACATATATATAAATTGATATATATATATATATAAATTGATATATATATATATATATATATATATATATATATATATATATATATATATATATATATATATATTAACAGTAAAAAACAAAGCAGGAGGTAGCAGCCACGGCTATGCAGAATAACAGCTTTATTAGTAAAAGAGGTGAGCGCTTTCGTGGCACCAGCCACTTCATCAGACAATCAAAGAAGAGTAAAACACAGCATTTATACCAAGATTTTCATTGCCATCAACTACCCAATTAATCCTTAAAACCATATACATAGTATAAAAAGTTTTATACCTAGTGGGAAAAATTTTAAAAGCTTAAAATTAAAAACAGCTTGACAGTAGAAGCAACATATCACATCATACAACTTAATACATGCAATATAAAAGTATAAAAATATATAAAAGTATAAAAAAGTATAAAAGGTCGAGGGGGAGGGGGTACTACCTACTATTTCTTTAATTCAAAATTAATATTAAACCCATTGTTCTAAATAGAGATTTAAAGAAATAGTAGGTAGTACCCCCCTCCCCCCTCGACCTTTTATACTTTTTTTATGCTTTTATATATTTTTATACTTTTATATTTTATGTATTAAGTTGATTGCCTGATGAAGTGGCTGGTGCCATGAAAGCACTCACCTCTTTTACTAATAAAGCTGTTATTCTGCATAGCCATGGCTGCTACCTCCTGCTTTGTTTTTTACTGTTAATTTCATTGTTGTTGGAGGTAACTCTTGCCAGCACCGTTTGGTTTTTACTGCGGATATATATATATATATATATATATATATATATATATATATATATATATATATATATATATATATATATATATATTTTTTTTTTTTTATTTGTTTTTGTTTTTAATGTGTAACTGTGGGTATCAGAATTATTAGAATTATGGCTCTACAATTACACATTTATTTTCTGAAGGGTCAAGTCACACACATACATGCTTAAACACTAACTGTTTAATGTACTGTATATATATATATATATATATATATATATATATATATATATATATATATATATAATTAATGAGCATCTCTGACAAACAAGGTCTCACTTGCAATGGACACTGTGCATAGTAATGACTGTAAAAATACACCTGTCCAGCTGTCTCTGTGGCAACTGCTTTAAGTTAATCATCACAATACATGTGAGCCAGGGTTCTAATCTAACACAATCACAATTTAATTAATGCTTGTCTACTCACTTTAAAAAACAAATAAAAAAATAAACATAACTATAAATAACAATACATATGTATAGCAGTGGAACTCATATGAACTATATGCATAACATAGGGTATACTGAATATTCTGACTCTTAATTAAAATTGTCTTTGCTGGCCTTGGATGACCTTCAGACCTGAAAGATAGTCAAACACACATGAATGTAGGATCAAATACATACATGGTTAACCCCTCAATCTATCATGTGATTTCCATGAGCATGTCTAACAAGCACTTCTTCTGTGGCAAGAATGAAAAATCACCTATGTTGAAAAATATGTTTTGTCTCTAATGCATAGCTCTGAATCCCACTTTGTACAAATTTATTTTATCACTGTATAAAGCCACACCAAAACAGTGTCAGGTCATAAAACTTATGCCATCTATACACGTCTGCAAAGTTGAATGAACTAAGAGTGACATCAGCAACCAGCCCATAAACTAATGGCAACTGTCAGATTAACCTCATATTTCAAAAACTGCTTGGCAGTATTGCTCTACACTTAAGGTCATGCAAGTGCAGTTGGCATTGTGGTTCATGTTTGCACACTAGCAGTAAATACCATAACATGAATTGGGAGGAAAGCACTATTATCTGTTGCTGTTTTCCCTGATCATTCATGTCTTGCGGTAGAAGGGAATTTACCAGATTTAGGGCACAAAGGCGGGGTGTTGAGGAGTCCAGAATCTTTATTGGACTCCTTGTATAATGCAACAGCTGAAGGCTCTTGTAGGGGGACTATACTGGATCCCAGTAAAAGTAAGAGTCATAGAATAGTGTGGGCAAGGCTGTTTCCAGTGTGACTGGCATGCCATGCACTGGAGAACAGTGTAAGCTCTACTATAATGACCTCAGAAGGCACAAGCAGGATACACTCAGTCAGTGGCTGGATGAGTTTAGGACTACTGACATCCAACAGTTGTGTAAGCATATAGCTACAGAGAATTAAAACTAGATATGCAGCTGTATATGTGCAAGACTGGTATACTTAATGCTCTTCTCTTGTTCACTTCTTTTAATTCCACAGCCAACCAGGAAATAATGGTGAACATGGAGGCGAATGCTGAGTGTTTAGAGAAAGAATCAAGGGGTATGTATGCAGCACAGCATAACTATTATTTAAGCTAAAGTATTTCTCTTCGATACAGAAGTACCATATTAAGCATACATATCCTAATTGTTAAAGCAAGCATGCATGCTTCAGTGTGTAGCACAAGCCAAATGTAGGAGTCAAGTCTTATACTGTAGGTGGACTTTATGGACTCAGATACCACAAGTAACAAATAAAGAGTAAAATCAGTTAAAATATTACAAAATAATTTCAACAGAAGTGGCATAAATGCCCTGCTGTTAACCTAATCTGTATAATTTTACCAAGCATATGTGCAATGCATGCACATTGCAAGAATTACTTTCAACAAACACTAGTCATAGTTTAGCTGCTAAGAAGTATACTTAAATATAAAAATAGTGATAAATACTTTACTATTGTGATAATACATTACATGTCACATATGATGGTACTAATTATCTCTTTTTTTTCTCTTACCCCAACCCTTATCTTTCTTTTTTATTTTTCTATATATGGTCAAAATGTTTTCATGTCACCCATCTCTGGCAAATCACAAAATGCTTTATAATACATTCACCTATTGCTTTCCTTCTGTCCTTCCCACTGATTGCCCCCTCATTTCACCACTTTCTTATATACCCTATTTTAACACTTTTAATCTGGTCAAAACTAGAATCACACACCACACATATAAGTGAAAACTACCCAATGAAGCCATTCACTTTTTGTCATCTGTGTTTGCACAGAGTTTGGCATTGCCACCAATGCTGAGGGATGATGAAAGGCTCTTCGATAGTGCAGTTACCTCCGTGCAATGCTACCTAAACACACTACACTAAGGTAACACACAGTGAACGTAGCATAAGAAATTAATTACATTGTAAATACATAGTTAAAACTAACCTGGATTCGAACCCTGTGTCACTCATCTTGTGTATTCAGTAAAACAATGAGGCTGGGTGTTCATTTAAGTAGTTTGTTCCACACAAACACACCAGGATGGCTGCCTGAAACATTAAACTAAAACTAACTGAGTGACTACTACCCACATGCATACTTTCAGTCTGGCTGCTCACTCAAAATGGCACTCTTGCTTGCACGTGCTCAGTATTTATATACACATGCTCACTAACTGGAATGTTTTTTAAATGTACAACTAGCACTCTGATCTACATCCTCCCTCTTTGACTATTCTGTCCTGCAATGAAAATGACAACTGGATGAGCATGCAAATTATACATATATATATACAAACAATAACAATCATGTCCAGGTTGCCATATATTTGGGATTAGGTCTTGAGATATGACCTGACCTCGTAATGTAATAAGTAGAACTGAGTTTAGCAACAGGGACAGTCACAGGCGAATGTTTTTCTTGAGGATCTTCCAGGACAATTTCAGGAAAAGGAACAGATGATGAAATGTTCTGTAGAACAGGAACATTGGAGAAATCACTCTGAGAATTAGAGTCTTTGTTACAAGCAAAATGTTGCAACACTGGCTCAGACAGCGGTAACAAATGTTTCCAATTCCACCTGAATTCCATGCCTTGCAACTCAATGATATATGATCTTGGTTCTTCACACAAATGTTTCACAAGTAATATTCGGTCAAATCCTTTTGCTTTCTGCATGCTCGCTATCTCTCCATCTTTTAATGGATTCAGAGGCTTGCTGGTTTTATCATAGTAGGGCTTTGGGGACAAATGCTTCTTTAGGAGTTGAGCTTTTACTGTTTTATTGTTTTTAGCACTTGGAACCAACAAATTCATACTGATTGGCAGTGTGGTTCTGGTTTGTCTCAACATTAACCACTGGGCAGATGAACCAAAAAAATTCATGCGAGGTATATTTAAGAGATCAAGCAGATTTAAAAAAACATCTGTATGGTCACATTTAGACTTTTCCAACAGCTGTTTTGCACTTTGAACTGCACGTTCAGCCAAGCCATTTGACTGTGGGTATTCAGGATTACTCATAACATGAAAAAGTCCCACATTTCAGCAAATCTTTTAAACTGCTGACATGCAAACTGTGCACCATTGTCAGAAATGGCTTTGTGTGGACTACCATGGACAGGAAAATGTCTCTTCAACATTGTAATGACTATATTGGACATCAGATTAGGAAGAAGGTCAATCTCAAACCAAGTTGAATGAGAGTCTACTAACACCAAATAATCTCCATTTGAAAATATCTTTAGCTACCGTTGACCAAGGTAGTTCAGGAATCTGGCTTAGATGAAATGGTTCTTTTTGTTGATGCAGTTTAATACTATTACAAACAGAACAAGCTGAAAATTCTTTCTCAATATCTTGTAACATAGAAGGCCAAAATACTAGTTTTCTTGCCCTTCTTTTAGTAGAATCAGTTCCTGGGTGGCCAAGATGCAAGATTTTAGCATACTCTTGTTGCAAGGATTTTGGAAAAATCACTTTTAAACCTTTCAAGATGAGACCATCTTCCATCAAAATCTCATATCTGGTGGTAAACAAGATTGCTTTGATGGCCATCCTTGACTGAAAAAGTGGTTGAGCTTCTGGAGAACTGGATCTGAAGCTGTGTGAGTTCTAAGCTCCTCAAGATGTGTGGAAGAAAAATGTCTTACTTCCATGACTTCAAGTTGTCATGTTGTTCAGTGTTTTTTTTTTTTTTTCTGGGAGATCTGGATAAAGTATCAGCAAGATAAAGAAGATTGCCTTTAGTATAAACAAAGTGAAAATTGTACTTTTGCAATTTCAACATCATGTGTTGCAATCTCGCAGGAGCTGTGTGCACTTGCTTTTTCAAAATAGTAACCAAGGACTGGTGGTATGTCTCAATTTGAATAGGTCACCCATAAATATAATCATGGAACTTCGAACATGCAAACACAATTGCCAAGAGCTCTTTCTCTTTCTGAAAATACTGTATCTCAGCTTGGGTTAAAGTTCTAGACACATAGGCTACTGGTCTGCCCTCTTGAAGAATGATGGCACCAAGACCAAATTCTGAAGCATCACAAGAAAGAGTTACAGGTTTATGATCATCATAGTATCTTATAGTGGGCGGACTGGCAATTCTATGTTTCAGGAAATCAAATGCTCTGTCCAGGACCAAGTTACATCTTTGCATGTCAGCTTAGCAGTACTGAAAGGTGATTTAAATCTGGAATGAACTTGCCCAAATAGTTGACCATGCCAAGAAAACATTGTAAGGAGGTCACATTGTCTGGAGCTAGCATCTCAAGAATTGCAGTTTGCTTGTAAGGATCTGGTCATAAGCCTGAGCTAGTAAACAAATGACCCACATAACTAATGTCTTGTAACCTGAACTTGCATTTCTCGGGATTTAGCTTAGGATTTACTTCACAATCATGTTCCAGAACTTTTCTGAAGTTTTTCTCATGTTTGACTTCACTATTGCCTCCTACAAGAATATCATCAACTATAATAACACATGAATAGCCAGAAAAAAATTGCTCCATTGCACATTGAAAGACTTCACTTCCATAATTTATCCCAAGTGGCATTCTTAAAAATCTGTACTTTCCAAATGGTGTACTGAAAGTAGTTAGCAATGAAGATTTATGTCAAGTAAATTTTGCCAAGTGAACATTTTATATTTAAGACAGAAAAAACAGTGGCATTTGGCATAAGAGCAACAACTTCTTTGACTGTATGCATTGGATGATGAGGTTGTTTTAGTGTTTTGTTCAAATCTCTTGGATCAATACATATTCTAATATTATCTGAGCTTTTCTTATGAGCTACCACTAAGGAGGATACCCATTCAGTTGGACAAATTACTCCTGGATGCACCATTCTGTCTAGCTCAGCTTTGACACTGCCCTGCAAGTCTGCTGGAACTTTCCGTGCTGGTCTGATAAAAGGGCTTACCTCGTGGTCTAACTTTATGGTGTACACAACTGGGAGTTTGCCTAACTTGTCTTCAAAACCAAGAGCATAGGCAGAAAAATAGTTTGTGTGAAACTTTCATTGTCACACATGCTTGCTTGGTGGACTTCTGCATTAAATGAAAGCAATCCCATTTTCAAACTGTCTTTGAGGCTTAACAATGACATCATGTGCCTCTTGATTATGTAAAATTGCAAGTCATAGCTGTTCCCAGCAGAATAACATGAAAGTACTACTGAGCCTTCGGTTTGAATTTCTTCACCACCATAAGCAACAAGCTTCACAAGCATTGCCAGATCAAGTTTCTCCCTAGCTCTTACTTCGGTAAACATTTCCGCTGACATAACAGTCCACTTTGAACCAGTATCAGCTTTGAGCTCTACAGGTCTCCCATTAATCAGTCATAAAAAGTAGGGTCACTGCTTTCTAATTGATTAACTTACCCCTTTGAATGCTCTCTTTTAATAAAAGAATGTGCCCCTTTTTTGATTTACAGAATCTTTTGAAATGATCCCACTTTTAACGTGTGGCACTGCTGACCAAAAGCTAAGCACTTTTCTCTTTCAGGCTCATGGCTACCTCCACAATTATGACAGTTGACTATGAGGCTTGCCACATGTTTTGCTGAGTCACCCTTCTTCTTTACTGAGCATGCTCTGGATTTAACTGGCACCATCCCAGAATTTGCTAGAAAGGCTCAGGGTGGGACCACATCCTTAGGCTTGTATCTTTCAACCTTGTGGTACATACTATCAACGTTAACACTGGAAGGCACTTTTCTCATTTGAAAGCATATTTGTGTGCTTTTCTGTGAGTTTATACACACACACACACACACACACACACACATATATATATAAATATATATATATATATATATATATATATATATATATATATATATATATAAAACAAATCTCTATGCCCTTATTCAAAGTCAAATAACTGTCTCAAAGCAAAATCTTCCTCACTGCATCATCTTTAATACCACACACAAGCCTGTCTTTTATCAACTCATCTCTTAAATAACCAGATCTGCACATTTTTGCCTTGTTTCTCAAGCCAGTAATATATGCTGCAAAAGTTTCACCAGGCTTTTGATCCCTTGTGTAAAATATGTGCCTTTCCATTGTAATATTGACTTGGGGTTATACATTTCTCTAAATTTAAGCACTCAGTACCACAATATAGTGGTCTTCCCCCTCTCATGCATATACTGCTGGGGCATTCACAAATGAAGGATCCCTTTCAATGGCTTCTGAGCCAGATAAATTAAGCAGAATAAATACCCTTGTACATGTGTCTTTGTCAGAAAATGCAGCCTGAATGAAAATATTGTACTATTGCTCAAACACTCTACAGTTGTCAACAACATTATTATTAAATACTAGTGGAGCAGGTCTGCAAAATCCTTCTGCCATGCCAACAAAATGCTTTTGTAATTATATTCAAATGCACACACAAATATATACTGGGTACTTAAAAAATATTCAACTGCACTACAGTCTCTTTGAAATGACTGCAGTTTGTAAAATAACGGTACTGTAATACTGTACAAACGTGAACAATTTGTACACCTTGGATATCTCGAATAGCTTTAGGGAATGCAAAAAAAAAAAGTATATTGCAAAAACATATGGGGCTGGATTCATGAAGGCTTGCACGGAGTCTAAGAGTAGAGTAAGACCCCATGCAGCCAACATGTCTGCCGAGTGATCCAGGAACAGCCGGCAGGGGCGTGCAAGAGAGCTCCTAAAATGACTCTTGCACGGACAGTGTTAGTTTATGCAAATTACCTCATTTGCTGCTGAAAGCTATGCAAATGAGGTAAATTTGCGATCCAGGAAATACTAACCTGTCTGAGTAAGAGTAGTGTTATTTGTAGAAATGTACTCGGTTGGCAACTGAGTACCGTTCTGCAAATAGCAAAACGGAGTCATGACAGCTCTAAATAAAGGATGCATCCAGTTGATGAAGCATGCCAATGGCCAAATATATGGCCAGTGGCATTTTTATGTGTTGCAAAATAATAAAAATTATTTTTTTTCCCTCGATCTCCGATGTTTAAGCATAGCGCAGCGCCGTGCAAATGTGCGGCGCACTAAAAATCAGAAAATCAAAATTTAAAAGCCACAAATATGGAATTAATTCAAAATATTAATCTGCCATGCAAGTGAATGGCAGGCTGAAGACAACATGGCTACTGAGTAGTGGTTGCTAAGGGGAAAGCTCAGTCTGAGAGATGTAACCAAGCATTAGTAGGCAATCCTATGCAAATGAGGATAAGGATAGTGAATCCCAATTTTTCCTGCTATGTGAACCATGTCCCTAGAGTGTAAGAGTAGGATAAGGGGAGTAACAGAGTAGAAGATGGGTGACATCATGAGGGGGTATGTATCAAAAAGACTGTAAGCTTATTGGAGCAGAGTGGCATGTGTTTGCTGTGAGTTACTCAGGACTAAAAGAGGTGTGTTTACAGTTGTCTAAACTGAAACCCAGAAACTGAAGGTGTACGCCGTGGCTATCTCTAAAGTTTCTTGCAAAGCTGCTTACACTGTGTGCGTGAGTGTGCATGCGTGTAAACCCGTCTAAACCTGTGTGCGTGGGTGTCCACCCGTGTAAGCCTGTGTAAGGCCATCTAAGCTTGTATACACAAATGTGCACCCGCCTAAGCCTGTGTAAGCTTGTGTAAGCCTGTGTGCGTGCGTGTGCGCTTGTGTACACGTGTTTGTGCTTGTTTGGGCGGCACTGCCCCCTGTGGAAACAGAAAGGGAAAAGGAAGGAAAAGAAGTAGTAAGAAGTTAACCAAGGAGAAGTAGCAGAACTGCCAGGTGAAATCAGTCAGAATCAGCCAATTATACAGGCAGTACACTAGCCCAGCCCAGCACTTAAAACTCTGCAAACAACATTCCGCCATGTTTTTCTCAGAAACACTGCAACACTCCAGTCAACAAAGAGAAGTGAAAACTTAAAAAGCTTAAACTGAGGCATAAAAATGTTAGGGGCTGCCATTACTGTTATAAGGCAACATGTGCAAGATGCTGAGGGTGGTGCCAACTGCGAATGCTGCTGAGCAACCCACAGTGAGGAGATGCAGAAGAGTGTACAGACCCAGGATAACCTACCAGGGGCTACATGAGCTGGAGATAGTGGAGCACTATAGAATGGACAGAGACCTCCTGCAGCAAATTGTTGAGCTGTGCAGGCCATGCCTCACACACAGAACCAACAGAGGGGAACCCATCCCAGTGGAAACCAAGGTATGTGTTGGCCTAAGAATACTAGCAACAGGTACCTTCCAGAGACCAACTGGTGATATGATGGGGATTTCACAGGCATCAGTATCAAGGATACTGCACAAGTTCCTGAATGCCATGTCAGCACATGTCGGTGATCATGTATATTTCCCCAATTCCCGTGAGGTATTGGCCAGCAATATGCGTCTCTTCCAGCAAATAGCGGAATACCCTGAGGTAGTGGGTGCAATTGACTGCACGCACATACACATCAAAGCACCAGCCGGTGAGCAGGGTAGGGCCTACATCAATCGCAAGGGCTTCCACTCCATCAACTGCCAGGTTCTGTGTGATGCCCAGGGCATAATACTGAATGTGTGTGCTGGCTGCCCTGGAAGCTACCACAATTCCCATATCTGGCATCTGTTGCAGCTGTACCAGACATTTGCCAATGGGGACATCCCTGATGGTCACCTAGTGGGGAATGCTGGATATGCACTGGAGCCGTGGCTGATGACACCCATCAGAAATGCACACACACCTGAACAAGAACTCCATAATGAGGCACATGCACAAACACAAAATGTAATCAAGCATGTGTTTGGGATGCTCAAGTCACAGTTCCGGTGCCTGGACACATCTGGTGGAGCCTTGCAGTACTCACCAGCTACATGTACCCAAATTATCATGGTATGTGCCATGCTACACAATATGATCCTGTGAAAACAGCTGCAGCAGGAACAGCATGGGGCAGGGCCAAACAGCCCACCACCATTGCCAAGGCCTGCACAGGCACAGCGTGACTTGGAAGAGGAACAACCTGAGCCTGCCCCAGTAGGCAGAAGGAGGTGTGCCCAGTATGCCTTGTCCTTGGCAAAGAGGCAATGCATAGCACATACACTGGCTCAGTAGGAACCCTGGAAATGATACCTCTCTCTGACTCGCACATAAAATAAAAGGGATGCCTAACTTGACACTACCTGTTTCCAAACATGTATAGGCAATGTAGTATGTGCATCTGACATAGGTAGCCCTACAGCATCCACCTGAGGCATGGTTGCCATGTTTTAAGCAATATAAAGCAGTGTTAAGCAGCTTTCACCAATATCTAGTATATGTAAATACAATTGCTTGTGCTATGTTGGGCAAGGTCAGGAAAAGTTGAGCAAAGTCAGTTAAACATGCTCATATCTGCTTTACTGTTCCTTAAGCAGTCTGGTCTGGCCAGCATGAAAATAAAAAGCAGTGATAGGGCTTGAACCCAGGATACTGTGCACTATAGTCACAGTACTGAACCACTAAGCCATGATAGCATTTTAGTGGCACAGACACAGCAGGACAATTGTACACTAATGCAAACACAAAGCAATGCTGTATCATGCGCCTAAAGAGGCAAATGGGTAACCTCACCCACACACCTATGCAGACAGAGAACATCAGGCCAGGTGTTGTGATGTGGGTTGTGTAAGCTATGAAGTCGCAAGCTAATATGCATGACATTGGATGCTAAGATCTGTAGTACAGTAGTATGCCTCAAGCCAGTGTGATAGGCAACAGTACAGACTGTAATGGTGTCCTGTACATAGCAGTGCAGGCACAGCAAATGTGTATACATGTCAGGTGAAACCCACATCCTATGTACACCCACAGTAACAATCCGGTGTACCCACGGGTAGAAATGTACAAAGAATAGCTGTCCCACCTGTATGTAAAAATGTTGATAAGTCTATGCAAAGTGTCTCATGGAAACCCTGCAGGCACAGCATGAACCCTGTTGATCTATGACACAAAGGTGAGCTCTGCTGTAAAAATACAACTTGATTTACCATACACATATAGTATAAATGTGTATACTGTGCATGCTCACACACTCCAACAAATGTAGTGGATTTCATTCAGCATCACACTGAAAGATCAAACTGGGCATGCTCACACACTTAAAGAAACAAAGCAAATGTCAGGCAGGAAGATACTGAAAGGTCATACTGGGCATGCTCACACACTTAGGCTAATACGGATGTGATAATAAGGGATCTTTGGACAAATGTGTATAGTCATCTCTACTTCCAGAAACACATTCACAAAGTGGTCTGAAAATCCTGCTATGTGTTCACACAAACTGCTAAGGTCTGTGCATGTAGGTCAAAGGAGGTTGCCACTACTCAGCAGTCATCAAACCTGTCAGAGAGTACCACAACACACTTGTGATGAATCTGACTAGGCACATTCAGCAGCTAGAAAGACCAATGAAGTACCTTAACAAGAGGATTACTGGCCTCAAATAGTTGCCCCATGCAACAAGACTGAATGTAACCCAATCTGTACTCTGTTGCATACTGTCTACTCAGGAGATCTCTGCCCAACAGAGAGGTCCATGTCATGGTTACACTCAGATCTGTTCTGAGTTACAGCTCAATGGCACTACATGTACAGAGCCAACTGATATTGCCAACATCCTGGCAGATAAGATCAGTGTTAACTTTACCCCCCTCTCACCCATGAAAGAGCACATCTCTATAGTGGAAGACTGCAAAGTAGCTGTCATCATGGCTGCACAGGTAAAAAACACTCTCCAAAGCCAGTATCACAGCAGCCATGGGACTAGATAACTTCCCAGGCTCTGTAGTATCGAATTCCCTGAAGTAAATATTAACATGGAAGGCCTGTGGCTACTGAAGTTTCCAGAGGACTGCAAGCTAGGAGCCACCATTGTAAACACTAAAGATGTGGACATCCTACAAAAGGGCCTCACTGAGATAGATGGCTGTTGTCCAAGCCATGGGTTGTAGCTCAATGCCAAAAGGTGCATTATCATCACCTTTGTTAAAAACTCTGTAGCCAAGAACTACAACATAAGTGGTAGTATACTTCACACTGTAAGTGTGACAAGACACCCTGGGTCATAGGTGGACAGTGGATACAACTGTGATACGCACATTCCCACAGTAGTCAGGAAACCCTCTTATGTGGCACGCCTCATCACAAAATGTGTCTCATGCAGAATAGAAGAGGACATTGTTCCCCCTCTACTCACCACTCACTAGAACTATAAAAGAGTACAATGCCACTGTTGCTATGTACCTCACAAGACAACAACAACAACTGGAAAGCCAGTAGCAATACCTCACAAAGAGCATCAGTGGCCTGAAATACATGCCATACACAGACCATCGCAAAATGCTCCATCCGTACTCCCTTGCATATTGCCTACTCAGAGGTGTTCACTGCCTAACATACAAAGCTATGTCAAACATAGATCTGTTGGATATGATCCACGTAAAACACTCACAATCACGTTGACCTTTGGACCCAAAACCACGAGTGAAATACAAAAGGAAGGTGTGTAGCCATTTACCTTATGGATATTCACACCTTCAGGTTACTGGCACAGCATGAGGTCTTGGAGACCATGCAAGTGCAACTAAGATTGGACAAAGCTGCCCATCAGATTGTAGCCTGTACAGATCACATACCTTGTCTCAGGAACCTCACTCAGTATTCTGGAGAATAATGGCAAATATAAAGGTCCTATCAAACACCATTATATGAGGAGATTACAACTACCCAAACATTGAGTGGGTGAATTACTCATATACAATGTCCTTTGCCCAATGTGTCTGAGAGTTAAGAAACTCTAACACCCTGGAACAGCTGGTCAGCACGCCCACTAGAGTTGACAACATACTGGACACGATCATCACCAACATGGGGTACCAGTGTTCCACAGCAGAGATAAACTCCTCGCTGGTAATATCAGATCATTAAGTAATCACACTGGACATCCACATCTCGCCCCTACACCCAGTCAATGAAACCACTGTGAAGACATTTGCAAAAGCAAACTGCACACTTCCCAAGACCAAAGTGGAACGTTCCGAAGACCTCTTGCTATAGGATAATGGTATGCAATCTGCATAATCATTTACAAGTGCATCCTATGAGCATCTACAGGGATGCATGGAATGAGACATCACAAGTAAAACAAAGATGCACTCCTCCAAAAATAGGACAACAGGCAGGTGGTTGTTGTCCATAAATAAGCTAGACAAGAGAAGGAGGAAACGAACACATGATAGTTCCAACTTCACTAAAGGGAAGGCATCACTGATCATTATCAGGAAGAAACAATGATCGCTCATAAAATAATCCAAGGATGGTTTCTAAAGGCAAATAGCCAAGGAATGTAAGAATAACAACCACAAAGCCTTCGGTAGCTATACCAGAGATTTAGGTGTCAACTTCCAAATATGCTGTCAATTACTGAAAAAAGGAAACCAAACCAACTTTCACTGCCACATCCAGGGGGACAAGTTCAGTGTAAACTCACCCCCATCACCCCCAAAATGGCCTGTGTCCATCACAGAAGGATGCAGGGACCCAGACATCATGGACATGCAGGTAAAGACAGCCGTCACCAAAGCTAAGAACATAGCATCAATGTGACTGTATGTCGTCCCGGGTTGCATCTTACACTAGGCCCATAAGGAACTACACCCACACCTACATTCACTGTCCAGACTCAAGCATACCGCAGGCTATGTACCCAAAGAATGGCATACACTAACAGTCATCCAGCTCCACAAAGGGTGTGCCAAAACAGAACCTGGAAACCATTGCCCAATATGTCTACTAAGCCGGGTCTACAGAGCTATTGAGCAAATTGTCATGGAACCCATACACTGAGACATTGGAGATCTCCAGACACTGGACTCTACACAACTTCACCTTGTTAAAGGCAGAGCCTGGCTCCCAAACATAGTTGACTTATTGAAAACAGTTACCATGAACATAGACTGAGGTGAAAGTAGTCCACACAGCCCACCTGGACCTCACTAAGGGCTTACTACACCATTCCCCACTCTGTCATCATGGACAAGTGTGCCAGCTTGAACATTAACAGCTATGTCACAGGATGGGTGGCCAAGTGGCTCACAGATCAAACACACATGTTCATAGTTGCGGGTGCCATGTCCAACTTTAAGCCAGTCGCAAATGGCATCAAACAGGTCTTGGTCCTAGGACTCCACCTGTTCAGTAGATACTACTCAAAGGTACAGGCAAGCACGGCAGGTGTATGGCTGAACAGGTTTGCAGATGAATGGTAACTGTGGTCCATAATCCACTGTACAGCTGACACAGACATCCTCCAGAAGTGTCTTACAGAGACAGATACCAGATGTCAAAACAATGCCCTCAAGCTGAATGGCAAATAATGCATAGTCATCCTCTTTGGGTAAAACAAAGTGCACACAAATTACCACATAGGTGGTAATCCAGCATGTACGGAGAAAGTCATTATGGCCCTGGGGACACAGGTAGATAGTAAACTCACCTTTGATGATCACATGGCCAAAGTGTTTAGACATTCCTTCAATGTAGCCCATCTAATGTCACCTAATGTGACCCACTTCATATAGTCTGATAATGTCACCATCCTACAAATATACCTGTGGAAAGGATAACTCCCAGTAATGTGTATAGTGTGTCATGTTAATGCGTACTCCTGTAGTCTCGTGAAGTAGTTAGGTAGGGGTTTGAATCCTGCACTGCACAACTGTGTGCATTTGTGTGTGGTCTCCTGGGGAAGGAGTAACCTTTTAGGAGAGTAGTAAGAGACCTCAAAAGTGGTAAACTAACCTTTGTCAAGTCTGATGATGTCACCATCCTACAAATATACCTGTGGAGAAGAGAGCTCCCAATAATGTGTATAGCATGTTGTGTTAATGCGTACTCCTGTAGTATCGTTAAGTAGGGGTTTGAATCCTGACTGGACAACTGTGTGTTTGTGTGTGTTATGCTTGGGAAGGAACAACTTTTTAGGAGAGTAGTAAGAGACCTCAAAAGTGGTAAACTAACCTTTGTCAAATCTGATGATGTCACCATCCTACAAATATACCTGTGGAAAAAAGAACTCACAGTAATGTGTATAATGCGTCGTGTTAATGTGTACTCCTATAGTATCATGAAGTAGTTAGGTAGAGGTTAGAATCCTGCACTAGACAACTGTGTGTGTGTGTGTGTGTGTGTGTGTGTGTGTGTGTGTGTGTGTGTGTGTGTGTGTGTGTGTGTGTGGTCTCCTTGGGAAAGAGTAACCTTTTAGGAGAGTAGTAAAAGACCTCAAAAGCGGTAAACTAACCTTTGTCAAGTGTGATGATGTCACCATCCTGAAAATATACCTGTGGAAAAGAGAACTCCCAGTAATGTGTATAGCGTGTTGTGTTAATGCGTATTCCTGCACTATCATGAAGTAGTTAGGTAGGGATTTGAATACTGCACTGGACAACTGTGTGCATGTGTGGTCTCCGTGGGAAGGAGCAACCTTTAGGAAAGTAGTAAGAGACCTTAAAAGCGGTAAACTAACCTTTGTCAAGTCTGATGATGTCACCATCCTACAAATATACCTGTGGAAAAGGGAACTCCCAGTAATGTGCATAGCATGTCGTGTTAATGCGTACTCTTCTAGTATCATGAAGTAGTTACATAGGGGCTTGAATCCTATACTTGGTGAGTGTGTGTGTTGTATGTGTGTGGCACTGTTGGTCAATGTGTTGTGGGATCTGCTTTTACCACTGTATGACATATAAGTATGCATTGCACATGTGAGCTAGCTGTGTGGCAAATACATATACGTACATGTTACCTCATTGATTGCATGTGTGGGAACCCTGCTTTCCCCAAGAATACAGCTGTCATCCTTGCCAGACTGTGCTGCTGCTTCCCAGACCTTATGTCACATCTGTATGCTTGTGACAAGCCCAGCTACTGCAGTGATCCCTGGCCTAGGTCATCTGTATCACACAAAGTCATTATGGTTCCTATTGGAATGTGTGAGTTAGGGTCTATGGCCAAGGTATATGTCAGACCTGTTCAAACGCAGCAAGGTCTGTCAATGATGACTATTCATAACAGGTGTAGAACAACCTATGTGGATATGCATGCAGACGCCATATTGCTTATGTGATCCACCAAGGGATTACAAAATACCTTTGGAAATGTGATTAACAAAGGAGAGATGACATAACACTTGGTTTTATGTACACATCGGTACCTGTTCATCATGTTGGTGGCTACTACCTATGTGGTACTGTGTGGATAATATGTTCCGTAAAGGTGGATGACTATGCTTAGTTTGGCTTATAGCTTTACAGCATGTGTTTGACAACAAGCATCTGTCTGTATGATACCCTTGTGGAGGATGTGTGTGTCATCTAGAGAATGCATTATAAGCCACAGTATGCATTACCAGACATGGACGGACATATCCCTACTGTGATTGCTTGTACCTAAGAGAGCTATATGCCAAACAGGAGTGGTGTCAGTAATGGGTGCAGGTGAATACCAGTGGTTACTGGCATTGTATAGTATCTGAAGGATCCAAATGTTGCTGTGTGTCCTACATCTGTGTGTTGGTTGTCAAGACATCATCTAACGATTGGTTATGGTCAGGCTGTTGAAGTGATGTATACTACCAGAATGCAAAACAATGACAGATAATAACAGTATCACCCACAGCACAGTGTCAAACCATGTCATACACACATGTGTAGTCAGGTTCCGGAATGTGTGTAGTACAATGCATACTGGCCACCAATAGAAGCTATGGAGTGTTACTGTGTAATACAGAGCATGTCACCCTGGCCATGTGTCCACTATGCACGTAAATGCAGACAGTGCACCTCCACCATGTTCACAACTGTACACCTGCAAATCTGTGCTACACACATCCCACACATACTGTCCACTCTCTAACACATGCTGCCAATACTGCACACATCAGCCAAGTGGCACGTGGCCGGACAATACACAATTGGAACCAACACTGGTGTAAACAGCACTACAATGACAATCATAGCTTTAATGCATCATGCCTGCTCAGCTACACCTTCAAGCATATCATTACACTCTATGGCTGACAACATGCTAACATTGCTATACTGCAATATAGACACTCTGTGCATCAGCACCATGGTAGCCTGTTCCTGCATTGATGTTACAGATGACAGGAGGCAGCACAGGTTTCATCATATGCACAGGGTGTGTTGTTGATTTGCCAGAGGCCTAAAGTGAGTCATCCAATTGACATGTATGTGTGTGTGTGTGCGTGTGTGTGTGTGTGTGTGTGTGTGTGTGTGTGTGTGTGTGTGTGAGGGGCAAGAATACTGGAATGGGCCAATGTTGTTGTAATGTGTGTGGGTATGTGTTAGCCCTAGGTGTCTGGAGTATGTGTGTGTGTCTGCATGCACACAGTTCCACCATGTGGCTGCCATATACAGGTATTTGTGGGACAGCCACAAACTGTACCTGTGAGGCTTTACAGATCACTGTCTCTGGCCACGGATACAGTATCTGTGCCTGGCAGGTGTGCTACTGACACTATCAGGTACTAAGCCAGACTGGGTACTATCCCCAGAGGTGGATGGATGT
The DNA here is from genome assembly GCF_019279795.1 of Protopterus annectens. Taxonomy (NCBI): domain Eukaryota; kingdom Metazoa; phylum Chordata; order Ceratodontiformes; family Protopteridae; genus Protopterus; species Protopterus annectens. The sequence goes on along the minus strand of NC_056741.1, from coordinate 1,720,098,483 downwards.
ACACTGGACACAGGTCCCTGCTGGGACTGTCCAGAGCCACATGCACATGGTCCTCTAGGATGTTCTATGGACAGCCCACCCCCAACATTGCTGGGGCTGGTACTGGCACTACAGGAGCATCTGTGACTTGAGGGACATCTGCGGCGACTGGCAGCTGCTGATGTTGCTGGCATACGTCCATGTCGACGTCTCAACCGTCCCGCACTGTCCTGACACATGGACATGACATTGCGGAGGATATCTAATGTCTCTCCCCAACGTCTATCAGTGACCTCAGTGTAATGACGGATGGCACCTGCTAGGTCTCGGATACTGTCAATGATGGTGGTGTTATGTGCCCTCTGTGCCCTTAGTCCCTGTCTGGTGTACGGTTCCATACGTGCCTGTGCCTCCATGACAGCCTGGAACATGCGTGACATTGTCAGACCTGTGGCACATCTGCCAGTGGCATGATGAGCAGCAGTGCTCCTACAAGAACCCCTGGACATCTGCCTATGTGGTACCCTTCCAGACATCTGGGTATGGTTGCTGTGTTGGGATGCATGTGCCATGGATACCACACTGTCCTGGCCAATGCCAACTGTACGCTGTCCCTCAGCTATGGCCATCAGTTATGGATGTATTGGCAGTATGACTGTATGCATGGATGGGGTGGACAGCTGTGTACTGTCAATTGGTGGCCCAACGACAGACCCTGGCAAACATGCCTGTACCTCAACACACCTATCATCAGTATCACTGTTTTTCTCAGTGACATCAGTTTCCCTGCTGCAATGAACCAGCCCAAAGTCAGCACCTGTGAGAGGAAGACAGGAAGCACACTTTACGACCTGTACATGACATCGGCACACATGCACACATGAACACATGCAAACATGAACACATGCACACATGCACACATGAACACATGCACACATGAACACATGCACACATGCACACATGAACACATGCACACATGCACACATGAACACATGAACACATGAATACATGCACACATGAACACATGCACACATGCACGCATGAACACATGACACATGCACACATGCACAGATGCACACATGCACACATACACACATGCACACATGAACACATGCACACATGAACACATGCACACATGCACACAGATGCACTCCTCACTAAAACACACAGACACACACACACACACACACACACACACACACACACACACACACACACACACACACACACACACACACACCACCAGCAATACAGAACATACTCAATAGTGGTTGATGGTGGGGTACAGTATCACAAGGCAAACAGTTATATCACACTTGTCAGCATGCAGGACGTGTGTTTCCCAAGAGCATGCAGTGCGGGTGTTGACAGCCCTTGCCAATAACACTATCCATGTCTTTGATGCATGTGTGTTGTTGTTCAGTGACTGGCCTCATTTTGGAATGCACTGTGTACATGGACATGACAGTGCTGTTTAACTATTATAAGCTCTGCAATGTCCTGTGCACCATCTCTCACAGGTATACATACCATGGCTGGATGTGCATCTGTGTGTCACATAGATATCCATATCTGATTAGAGTGTCTGTGTCTTCAGCAGATAATTGTGGACACAGGATTAGCACATGCATGGTATGTATACACACAGGATGAGTGGTGCATGTTTACCTGATGGAATACCATAGCTCAACATGGCCATTGTACAGTGGTTATGGTGAGTGTAGGACATATTGTGGACATGCCAGTGCCAGACATGACATGGCATGCTACAACACAACAGAAACATTAAACATCACACAGACACAGTGTGTGTCATGTGACCTATACACTCAATAGCATTACAAGACATATATGTGTCACTTTGTACAAATGGGGATTGCTATGCCTATTGTGTATAGGTGCCTATGTTTGCACACACACAACACTGAGATGCATAGCAGGTAATGCTATGTGCAGTGCTGTGGGCACTGTAACTGGATGGGGTGTGCTACCATGAACCATCATCATGCAGCATCATGTGGTCACTCAAGGCTACTAATGTGTGCCAGACCGGCACATACCGTGCTGTACCAGAACTGCAGTACCATGGCTACATTCACTATTTCCCAGCCAGTTGTTACATGGGTTTGTAAGGTGCACAATAGGGGGCATTGCCTACCATGAATGTGTAATATGTCGAAGAGTGTCGCACAGCCACATGTGAGGCATCTACCCCTTTGGTATATTATGTGTGCTGTATGGATGAAGTGTGGGATACTGTAGTGTGACCTTACAGTGGGCGTCTGAATACACCATGTGTAGCATGTTAACGTGTACTGCGTATGACAATGTTGTGTATGTTGTGTGCATGTGTATCGACTCTGCCTATCCAATGTCCACATCAATGTTGCCACAATTGTGTGGAATGCTCTGTGTATTGTATGTGTTTTAGGCAGCTACCCACGTTACGGGATGTGCATAGTCACACAGCAAACATGCACAGCATGCATTATGCATATGTGTGTTATGCGTACATGGCCTACACCTCACTTATGACATGCACATTTTAATTAGCAGTATTAAAGGTTGAACACACTGACCAGCATGGGTCGGCTGCTTTGCTGTCACACCAGAGGGACCTACAAGGATATGAGACACTTTGTCAGTGACATCAACTGTGGCATTGCTACTGTGTGTTTGCAATAGTACAGTAGTACAACGGTTGACAGTCATGGGCCTAAATATTGTATTCCTAAATATTACTATTGCACATCACTAGGCACAACATTGTCTAACTACACAGTACACATCTCACATAAGCATGCTCTAACAATAGAGATAACAGTAGTCTACAGCTATGCCATGTTACCTACATGCTCCATGTCAGCTTGCTGGGTGACTCCGGCCTCCATGATGACACACGTTAGTTGTTGGGGTTGTTGTTGGCCAAGAGCCATTTGGCTCAGGAGCAGCTCCTCCACTCTGGTGAGGCAGGGATGGATGGCTACTCCCCCACCTGTGGCAAGCTGCTGTCTATGGATATCAGACGCACACTGTCAGACATGTCTAATTAAATCACTGCAGTGATGGAGTACCTGCTCATATGTCCCGTTATGCATGCCTATGTCATTTACCCGACAGACAAGCTCTTGCCACAGCGCAGTCCGCTCCTGCTGGTCCTGGCTGGCTCTAGAGAACAGCAGGGCATACTGCTGCACCAGGCTGGATGTTATGACCTCTTCCTCCGCTGTGCTATAGGTGGGATTATGATAGTGGGACATAACCCTGGAAGACAATGAAACAATATGTGTGAGCAAGTCATGAAGCACACATATATTTCTAATGTACAGATATCAATTAACTGCCATATATAGCAACCTATTGGCTGTCAGAAGATACACACTTTCAATCCCACAGGTCAGTTCTCAACCCAAAACTGCCTGACAGTGCCTAGCACACTCTATATATCAAACCACGTTTTGCACAGCAACAAACTTACAACAGTATGTAACACTGTACAACAGTACATGGCACACTGTATGCGACACAATGTGCAACCTAGACACAGGAGGTATATATCATGCTAATGCATCATGAAAAGTGTAATCCATTGCAATGATTGTAAAGTCCAGTGACAGTATTACCAGTATACCACACTAGTCATTGATGCCTAACATATGTGCACATCCGTGAATATAGGTGGCATACTGCTGTACTACACTATACATGTTGCTAGATACGCAGTTATATCCTGTAACACACATATGACCGAGGCCATGGTACAGGCATACACACACATCAGACATACATACCAGACACATAGGTATGGCAACACAGGTGACCTTTACCTGTGTATCTTGCAGTACTGTGGGTCAGTAGTTACGAGACCGTATGCCTGAGGTATGTAATCTGTGAGGACTACAGGGAACACACAGAACAGTGGTTCCAATAAATGTGAACATACACCATACTGTGCTGTTTAGGCATTCAGGTAGTACTACAGTTTATACAGGAGTTGGATTTGCCAGCAGTAACACTCAATAAGCATGCATGTACTGCTTTAGCCTACAATGGGCACCCCAGTTGACAACAAGGGACTACGTCAGAATGTATGGCATACTGCTTTTTCAGCCTAGCAATTGTATACACATCTTTTGCTGGGATCACAGCTAGAACACATAATACCATGACAGAAACAGCTTCCCACTAAACTATCACACATAATCCATAAACCAAACTCTGACACATTCACCAACACATTCACCATCACACTCAGTCAAACTCACATAGCAATTATTGCAACAAGTACATGTGGGTGTGTATCACTTCATAGGTAGGTAAGAGGCTATTGCCCTAGGGTCTATAGAAGCCTAGCCATATGCTACCCTGGCCTTTGACACACAGGTCATTGCATTTCACATGGCCCTGTCAAGCAGAGACACAGAGTTGATTGCCTGGAAGTATTCACTATCTCCCATACAATCTTCATGATTATTTATGACGACTGCTAATTAGGGGCTTTGTTTGCTATGGATAGTTGGTTTGATCCAGAGTATGGGATGTCTCTGAGATGGGAATCTATCTTGTCAGCATGTGCTGTTTGTTGTGGTCAAAAGGTTTGGGTCCGTAGAGCGTGTAGCTCATAGAGATTGTGATCTGTTTACTTGCAGCGTGTCCAACAGCTCTGGTTTTTACATAGCTTAGTATGTTAGGCAGAGGTCACCTCTGGGTAGGCGGTATGCAACACAGTGTAGTTGTGGGTTTGTGAGATGGTCAGCATAGGGCATCTGTTTGAGGCTGGTATTACTCTTTGTGAGGTATGTCTTTGTCGTTTCCAGTTGCTTTGGATGTCTTGTGAGGTACATACCACATGGGGCATTATACTCTATAAAGGGCTTTATGTGTGATGAGTAGAGGGGAACACTGACCTATATTTCCCTGGATGACACACATTTTGTAATGAGGTGTGGCAGGTAGACAGATTACATGACTAGTGTGTCACTGTGATTATCAAAGGGGAGACTACTGTCCACCTGTGTCCCATGGCCTCTTATCACACTTTCGGTGTTAAGATGACTACCACCTATGTGGTAGTTCATGGGTATGGTGTTTTTGCCAGAAGGGATGCCAATGCAGTTTCAACATTGAGCTCGAGTCCATGGCTTTGTCAACAGGCATCTGTCGCAGTAAATATGACCTTATATATATATATATATATATATATATATATATATATATATATATATATATATATATACACACACACACATAACTATAAACATACATTGGTGTACGTATGGATATACATATAGGCAAATATATGGTCCACCTTTCATGGTGGGAATATCAATTATGCGAAGGTTGTGAGGTATACTGTTATGTACTAATATTGCACAGTGTTGTGTGGAATGCATTGAAGGTGTTCTTAGCACATGTAGTTTTAGCAGGCCTCACTGGCTGCAACACTGCAAACCTGGCAATTCATACCCACAGCGTTCAACCATCACATGTCATATACCAGCATTGTATGCTGTCTTGTTTGTCACACACGACAACCTACATAGAAGTATGCACATAACAACCTTCAACAACATATATATGGCCTCCCTTCACAAACAGTTGCAGTATGTCCCTTGCTCTATGCACATGTACAGATGCTAATATATCTGACACAGACAGATCTCTCCATATGTGTGTGCCATACACACACAAGGTCCACACTTTTTTAAGTCCATGGACCTCACGGCTGACCTGTTGGGCCTTGCAGCAACATGAACAGGTGTCACGTGTGAGCACACATTAATATTAGAGGGTGTATATATAGCTGCAAATGCTAGATTAGCATACTAGCCTGGTACAGCTGTTGCCAATGCTAAGGTACATGTTAATCTGACTATCATGCATTTGTTACTCTGTCACATCCTTGTTTAAATAACTATATGCACTACTCCCCCAGACAGGCATTGTACACACTACTGTACAGAACGCAGATAACATGGATCAGATGTTTGACATTTAAGGCTGAACTACATATATCACAGTCATATCCCACTGCACACAGCTACTCACACTGATTTCTCCATGGCAGTAGTTATGCAGGGCATCTATGCATAGATACGTACTGCTGCCACATATGGATGATTCAAAGTATGTAGTGTACTCTTCAAAAACATCTACTACATGCCAGTAAATACATAGTTACATACCTTTACTTTGTTTGGGTTTGTATTATTACGTTCCGTGTGTTGTAATGATTTTTTATTTATTTATGTTTTTTTTTTTTTTTTTTTTAATGTTGATTTTTTTTTTTTTTTTTGCTGTTGCTGTTGTTGTTGTCGGTGTCTGTCTGTATGTCTGTCTGTGTGTGTCTCTGTGTCTCACTTGCTTGCTTGCTCGCTCTCTCTCTCTGTGGCTGCAATGAAATGATTGCATGTGTGGACAGCAAGTACAGCCTGCTTTTAGAGGTATCTGCACATGTGAATGTGATGACCTCTGCACCAATTGGTGGGCACCATTTGTTAATTCCATGCAGCCTGCTGTGTGGTAATTGCAGTACTCACTGTCATAGCAACCCAATGCTATAAATTGCTAGGGCAGGTAGGCGTAGGCCTTTCAGCTTTCCAAAGTGGGGCCCATGCTTGTTTACTGTGGACACTGTAGTGTAAGTCAGAAGGTTGGTATACTTCTTATATATGAAGCTAGGGGTGTAGCCAGTGATTTGAATGTTGTACTCAGACCTGAATGTTGCCACTTCCAGTACACAGTTGACAGTATAGAATTGTACTCACCCATACAAATGCTAACACAAGCTACATGGGAGTATTTAGTTTATTTTCTACTTGTAAAATTAGCTGCCATACATACGTAGTTATTGAGATGTTTTCATTTGGCACATGAACTGTTTGGGAACTGCTATACTGTGGATATTAATGCACTCACTTCTGCACAGTTTGTGCTTTTCTTTTTGTTGACATTATCACAGGATGCTCATGGAAACTGGACAATTCCAGTACTGAGTATGCCTACCTACATCCTCGCTGTACCTTAAACACAGTGGTAATTTGTACATTTGGGTGGGATACTGTGTGGGGTTTGTAGAGTGCTGCAGTAAAATTATTTCCTGCTAGAATGTGTGGTTCTGTTATCACAGTCATGTAATGCAATTCCACAACAGCTGCTGGCAAAGTTCCACAGAACAGGTTTTGTGTTATGGCATTCTGATTTTTCCTTGACATTCACACATTCTGATGCATGATATATATATTTCAACAACAACCTGCTGTATATCTACTGTGGCCTAGTGGCACTTCATGCAGTCTAGAGTGTCCAAGGTTCAGGGTTCGAGACTGACAGTGGTGTTTTATTTTGCTGCTGAGCAGAACAAGGGCCCTCATATGCAGGGTGACTAAGGCATGTTTAAGCAGTTGTAAGCGGGTTTGCGCAGGTTTGCCTGACGCTTAGCAATACTTAGCTAAGCGCACACATGTGCACACTCACGCAAGCCCGCTAACTACTGCTTAAAAGTGCTTACTCCTACTACCCCCGCGCTAATTTCATTGAAAGAAAAGAAAATGAGGTGATAGGAAAGTGGTGAAAAAGGGGTACAAAGAGGGTAAGACAGTAGGGAAAACAGCTCGGGATGTGCAAGACGGCTGTAGGGAAGGTCCATAGCTGCCCATTTCTTTAACAGCAGCAGCTGTGCATATATTAGTAATTTGGAGGGAAATTTGAAACCTTCCTCCCCTGAGAGAGGGAAGTGGACAACGAAGTATGTTGTACTGCCAATTAAATTACAGTTTCTGTGTCCAGCAGACATTTGTGCAAAATGGGCAGCTATGTATGGGGTGTAATTTTTTTTTGGGAGCAGATTGCCCTTTTTTTTTTTTTACAGGTGAGAGTGGAATGTGGGGTAGGGGAAGTAGGTATATTTGGGGAGGTAGGTTGGGGAAGTAAACAGACAAGACAAACAAGATGCATACAGGGGCGGAATATGACACATGGGGGGTGAACACCATTGACGGAGAAGAATGTTTGGAAATCAGAAGCCCATGAGCCGACAGATGGCAACAGTAAAACTGACATCCCCATCCATGGGCAGTCACCACTGCACCTTCACAGCCCAAATAGTGGCTGTGCTGGGAGCTGCATAGTTGTGGCAGGTTCACCTGTGAGGCGCGTCACTCTCGCCTCGAGCTGGCATAGTGGATCGGCGACTGAATGCCGGATCTCCATACGCACCACAGCCTGGACCATTTGGAAGGTGATAAGTGGCCTCCTCCGGCCACACTTGCACGGGGGGGGATGAGCCCCATCCCCTGCAGTGCTCCCACCCAAAGGTGGCACAGAGCCAATGGAGGAGGAGGTCCCGGGCTGGGCACCAGACCTGCTGGTGCCAGGTGCCATCGCCAGCTGAGGTGGGACAGGTGGATCTGCTGGGACCGGCCTTCCCATACATTCTATGTTTAGGAGGATTTAATGACATTATGGGTTGTTAACAGCCAACAGCATTCCAAATTAGTTGTAACAGCATGCAGTAATATTCCCATTAACCCAACACCCAACACACCAGAGTTCCAACAGTTGAACAGCAAGCATAACACATGCATATATAGAACAACAGTGGACATTCCAGCAGCATGCAGGATTGATTGGTGGCAACAGGCCACCAAGATTGTTCATAGGTTCATAGGTTCATAGGTTTATACTAGGCTATCTGCCCTAAGGCATTTATAAGCCTAGCCCAAATTTTTGTGGCTTACGCCACCCCTTATATGAAAAAATACTGTGCCCATTAGTTTGTTGTGCCTCTGTCCAGCAGTGACACAGAGATGATTCCCGGGGTAAACCTACGATCTCCCATCCACAGGTCTAGATTTCTCTTGAACAGAGTCAGCGAGGTGCTCTGCCTCACATGGACCGGGATTTTATTCCACAGCATAGGGAGTCTCTGAGTGATAAATCTATCCCTCCAGCACGTCCTATTTATATCCATGCTAAGGTTTAAGTCACTTGCTCTAGTGGTTTTGGTGGATTTGGATTTTTTGAGGTGGAGCATGTCCATTAATTCTGGGTTGACATGGCCTTGTATGTCAGGCACATGTCACCTCTGAGCAGACGGTATGCGACTGAATAGAGCTGGAGTTTCTTCAATCTGGCAGCATATGACAGATTTTGGAGTCCCTTTATCCTTTTGGTGAGGAACTTTGGGGTCTCTCCAATTGCTGCAGATGTCGGGTGAGATACATCCCGAATGGGGCATTGTACTCGATCATTGGTCTGATAAGTGAAGAGTACAGGGGAACAATGACCTCACTAGATCTGGATGTGAATCCTTCATGATCAGGTGGGCAATGTAGAAGGTCTTTCTAACCACTTTAGCAACGTGAGTGTCAAAAGAAAGGCCACTGTCAACCTGGGTCCCCAGGTTCCTGATAACCTCTTCTGTGCTTAGTGGATTGCCACCTATATGGTAGCTTGGGGTTACCTTGTTTTTCCCCGAAGGGTATGACTATACATTTTTTGGCGTTTAACTTCAGGCCATGGCTCTGGCACCAGCTATCTGTTTCCGTGAGTCCCTTCTGAAGGATATCCGTGTCCGATGCACTTTCCACTATGGCGCCCAGTTTGCAGTTGTCTGCAAACTTTGTCAGCCAAAGTCCTCCCATGTTGGCCTGTACTTCTGAGAAGTAGATGCCAAACAATAGGGGGCAAGGACCGAGCCCTGTGGGACACCACTTGTGACCAGCTTGGAGTCTGACACAGCGCCAGCAACTCTAACCCTGTGGGTTCTGTCCTTAAGCCAGTTTGCAACCCATCTTGTGACATATGGGTTTACATTTAAGCTGGTAAGTTTCTCTATAATACCTGAGTGGGGTATTGTGTCGAAAGCTTTTGCAAGGTCAAGGTAGGCTGTATGGACTGCCTTTCCCTCATCAATGGCCTTGGTGACTGTTTCGAAGAAGTCGACCAAGTTCAAAAGGCATGATCTTCCCTTGACAAAGCCAAACTGGGTCGGGTCCAATGTCTGCAAGTCCCCTATATCTTTGTTTATGAGCTCCATTATGATCCTCTCCATAGCTTTGCAGACTAGACTTGTTAAGCTTATGGGGCGGTAATTACCAGGATCCAGAGGCGCCTTTGTGGAGTGGGACCACAGTTGCCGACGCCACTCCTTGGGCACGTATCCTGTGGTAAGGCTGAGATTAAACAGCTGCCTTATGTGCGGTTTAATTCCTCATTTAGCTCATGTAGCACACAGCCGGGACACCATCAGGTCCCATTGATGCTGTGTTTTTAGCTTTAGAGAGAGCAGCTTTCACCTGCATTTGAGATGTCCGGGAGGCTACACTGGCTGGGATAGTTATCTCTCCTTTAGGGGAGAGGGGGTGAAGTTTGCACTGAACCTGTCTGCCAGTATGTTGGCAATGTCTGTGGGTTCAGTGATTTTTGTATCATTTTGGACTAATTCTGAGCATATCTGGGAGTTTCCACCCAGGTTCCTAACATAGCTGAAAAAGGCCTTATGATTGTCCTTTTGAATCCATGGCAATTTTTCTCTCAAAATTGGCCTTAGTTGATTTTATGAGTGCTCGATTTTTTTACTAATAATGATCAGGGGTGACTTCCCTTTATGGATTTTGTTCTATCATGTAATAGCTTTCTCCTCTTATTGTAAAGTTTGTTAATGGCTGGGGTCCACCAGACTGGACGTTTGCCCTTTGTGGAAAGAGTCTTGGTTTTATTTGGGATTGCCTGATCCATGCAGTCCTGGAGGTGTTCATAGAAGGCATTTGTAAGGGCTTCCGCGACTTGGGTTGTGGTTTCCACTGGCTCAGGGGCCTTGAAGGATACCACACCAGTCTTGAGTAGTGTGAAGTTTGCTTTAGAGAAGTTCTTCACTATGGTCTTTTGTTTGGGGTGGGGCGGATGTGGATTTCCAGTGAGATTAGTTTATGATCAGATCTCACCAATGAGGGATATACTTCCGGTGTGGAGCATTTTGTCCCCATGTTTGTGACAATGAGATCTAGTATATTTTCTCCTCTCGTGGGAACAGTGACTAGCTGTTCCATGGCATTTGAATTTATGAACTCCAGGAACCATTGGGCTAAAAAGTTAGGGCTTGAGTAATGTTCCCAGTCTATATTTGGGTAGTTGAAGTCACCCAATATGATGGTGTTTGGAGATACATTTATACCCTCCAGTGTTTTCAGGAAGGCTGTGTGGGGTTCCTGAGTTTGGGAGGGTGGCCTGTAGCATGCTACAATTTGTAGAGCAGTTTTGCCTATGGTTAGTTGCACCTGGATGGTTTCAAGCTTGCGTTGCCACCAACCTGGAGGTGTGGGTATCCTTTATGAATATGGATACACCCCCTCCTTTTGTGGTGTGGTCCGGGTTTTGGGGCCGGAACGCATGTTATGAGGTAAAACCTAATAGTGCCGGGGTGCTCTCAGGAGCCTTGAACCAGGTTTCAGTTACAGCACAGACATCGATGTTCTCCATACTGAGAAGGGCCTCGAGTGCGTGCATTTTGAGATTTAGACTTCTGGCATTGAGCAGCATTACCCTCAGTTTCTTCCCATTTTGTTTTCTAGGTGGTAGGTTTAGAATTTGAGCCTTGCCTAAAAAGGCACTATGGGGTGGCAAGAGCCTTAGCCAATATCCGGAATCCCAGGGTGACAGGTGCAAGCCGCCTCATGGGCAGCGTGGCTTGTCAAGCATGTCATCCCAGGCAGACAGACACTGGATCCCCTTTGAATGACACCAGACATTAAGCCAATTGTTAAAGCTGATCATCTTGTCTCTATATTGTGGCATCATTCTTGGTGAAGGAAGGATACTGCTCAGGGTTAGGGTCATACCTGCCTGGGCTACATAATCAGAGAGCTCCTCTATGTTTCTTTTCATGTAGTCCAGGGAGGTACGTCTCAGGTCGTTCACACCAGCATGGACAATGACTGTGTCATATTTGTACTTGCCGTGGAGTGACCCGAGTGCTTGTGCTATGTGGCGGATTCTAGCGCCCGATAGGCAGCTTACTGTGACCCTCTCCTTGTTCAGCCTGGTGAGTGGGACGTCAGTGTGTCTGACTATGGAGTCACCTATGACAAGTATGTTTGGTGTTGTATTTGGCCTTAAGGGCTGTGACTGCTTTGCACACTGCTTTTGTGGTTTATGTGTTGCTTGTGGGGTGTCTTGAGGTAGCAGTTGTTTGGGTGTTTTGGTGGTGTTTGAACAAGGCACATGCATCAATGTAAAGGCAGTTATTTATAGAGCAATAGAACATATGTCCCAACAAATGTTTTGAGATTAGACATACCCATTGAGGTGTGGAATTGCATTGTTTATGCAAATACAGTAGGGTATAAAAAGATACTTCCATTAACATCTTATATGTACTTATAGTTTACATTACATTCCTATTGACTGCAGGTGTATATCCTCTACATGCATTATTACACTAGGCAACATGCATTAAGTTGTGTAATGGGTTTGGCTAGTTCCTAATATACCTGACCTATATCTGACATGCTAACTGTGCAGGATGCGGATGTTACTGCTACATATTTATATATTTTATTTATATTTATATATCTACACATCTGGATGTGTTCATGTGACATTATCAGTTATATTTCTACAGCCCCCTACATTTCTAGCAGCACACTCACATTTCTGGGGAACACATTAACAAGCTACTCGTGTGACAGATTTACCTATGCATGCCAGCCATTAACCAACTATTGAGGACTGTATATATGCTTCACAGCTACTGGCACTCCCTTCATCCACTTTATATGGGCCTGCCCAACTGTGGGTAGACAGCGCTTAATACAACAGTACTATTTATATAATGGAAGAGTATGACAACATTTCAAAGTAAGTGACACAGACACACTCCAGGTATTATACCTTTATTAATTGCATTACACACTTTTCTAGAGGCTCTCTCATTTATTTGATATTACAGTGCATGCAGAAGACTTTTTCAAGATGTATTATACCTTTATTAATGGGTTACAACACTGTTTTTCAGATTCTCTCGCTTATTTTATATAACAGTACATGCAGAGAAATTATTCAGGGCATTTTATGCCTTTATTATTGGGCTACAACACTTTTTTTCAGACTTTCTCACTTATTTTATATAACAATACATGCAGAATAATTACTAACCTGCCTGGTGGCGCAGCCTTAGCAGCCTATTTGCATAGGCTTGCTGATTCGCAGCATGGACACCTGCAGCTGTGGTGTAAATGAAGGGATATTGAGACATACCTGTCCATTTTATAGACTACTATAGCTATTCTTACATACTCCATTCCATGGATACCTACTCAGTAGTGGGGAATTGTCATTTCCATGGGCCTCCTGTATCAACTAGTTCAGTTGGTCCTGCTTCGGTCTCTTTAGGTCTACATGGTGGTGTCTGGCCTGCTCACCAGTCTGAGGGACGCCTGTGGCACTGGTGAGATTATGTGCTAGATGGTACCAAGCCTCTGCTTTGTACTCCGTGCCTTAGAACTGGCCCTGCAGGAGTTGAGCATAATGATGATGATGGACAAGGAGCCAAACCATCAGTTTTGTCTCCTCAATGCCCCACCGTTGCGCTTGAAAATGAGAGCCTTCTCCAGCACTGGCCATTCTGACTGCAGATGGGAGCTACAACCAGTTATGATGATTATTCCCGCCTATGGGGATTAAATATGGCTTTTTTCCTGCACTTATTTGTGATTGGCCATTTTTGAAAATTCTTAGCTGAGTGCAGACCTGCTTAGCACTGAGTAAACTTTCATTAATATGTATATGTATGTTGATAGTGCATGAACAGCAAAAGCTGTCATGGCTTAGTGGTTCTGTACTTTGATTATGATGCACAGTATCCTGTGTTCGAAGCCTGTCATTGCTTTTTATTTTACTACTGGCCTGACCGGCTAGGAGGTGTGGCTATGTTTAGCTGACTTTGCTCTACTTTGCCCTACGTTGCTCTATGTTGCTCTACGTTGCTCTACGTTGCCCGACGTTGCCCAACGTTGCCCAATGTTGCACTAGTTGGCGTGGTGCGCAGCTCCGCGCAAACATGTTTTGTAGACGCAAGTTGGAGCGATGCAGAGCTCCACACAAAGCCATTGCGCTAGTTAAAGCAGTGCTAAGCTATGGGCAATTATTCTTAAATGTGCTTAATACTGGTAAACATTGCTTAGCAGTGCTTCACATTGCTTAAGATAGGTTACTTGTACATTCATTAGTATGCATGACCGTTTCTCCTTCTTATATATATTTAAAATATCGTTCACTACTACATAGGCCATTTCAATGCATTTTAATAGAATTTAAAAGGTAAATGTCAGGAATTAGTTTTATGCACAGATTTCCTAATGAAAATGGAAACGGGAGTGGTGGGACTCGAACCGGGAATGCCTCCTTTTTGTGCGAACGCTCTACCACTACGCTATTGCAATTTGGCTTAATTTGCATATTAGTAGTTTATTATCCTCTTCGATGTCTAAACTGCTTACTGTAGCTAAGCAATGGGCACACCTGCGCACACACGCGCAAATACAGGCAGCTATTTTGGGAATAATAAAAAAAATTGTTTTCCCTTTTATTTCATTTGTACAGGGGTTTTGACTCAAAACGATACACCAAGCAATATCCGAGTGCAATTCCAAAGACCACAATGAAACAAATAATTTTAGTGCTTTCATTCACTGGATTTATTTACGTGAACTTCCTCAGAAAAAACAATCCCACATACCCATCCTTCCTTATATACTAATAACTATAAAATCACAGGAAATGACATCAACAAATCATTAAACAATTAATAATATAACATAATTGCTACATAATAAATACAATTACTTTAAATGTGCTTTTGTTTAACTGCCAATAAAAAATTCATGTGTATATCTACAAATATGTAAAAAAATGTGTATGTGTATATATATATATATATATATATATATATATATATATATATATATATATATATATATTTAAAAAATATATACATTAGCATGTATTACTTATGTATTACTTATGTTTACTGACCATTTAGTTTTTATCCCATGAAAGTATGCATAAAACACAACCAAAGGGAAGGCTCTTTTTAAGGAAAGGACACATATTTACACTGTAGCCATGTGTTACCTGCACCCATGCATTTGAAACTTGGTCTCTCAGTGCTTGTTCCCAAATATATCAAGTATACTACAGAAATAAATAAAAAATGCTTTCTTATATAGCATGTACATCTTTGCACTGACAAGACACATTCAGATTTTTCCAATACTTGTAGTAATGTGGATATCTGTTTGCATATAGTTTGTAATGCTGTTTCTTAAAATATACACATTATAAACACAACAGTAAATGCTACACTTTGCACACTCAGCAATCTGGTAACATGCAGATCTTTATTATCTGGACAGTTGTACATGGCTAGCAATTGATTTCATACAGGCCTCCCATTATATTCTTTTAAATCTCTAATGATGATATCATCCACTATAAATTGATCTGCTGCTTTAAAAAAGACAGACTTGTGCTATGGTGCTTGTGTTAAGTACTGAGTGCTGTAGCTGGTGTACCTAGTTAGGTAAGGGTTCTAATCTCACTGCAGTCAACTGCTGTGTGTGTGTGTGTGTGTGTGTGTGTGTGTGTGTGTGTGTGTGTCTAGTCAGAAGAGCAGAACTGTGTAATCTGTAGTCATCAATACAATCCCATGGAGTTCCAATATTTTGACAGTTATACATGCCTACATATCCATTTAATTCAGGCCTTACAACATCTTCTCTCAAACATCCAGTAATGATATCATCCACTACAAATTGTACGGCAACATTGAAAAAGTCAGACTTGTGCTGTGGTGCTTGTATTAAGTACTGAGTTCTCTAGCTGGTGTAACTAGTTATGTAGGTGTTGTACTCTCACTGCAGCCAATTGGTTGTGCATGTGTGTGTCTGTCTAGTCATAAGAGCAGACCTGTGTATCCAACAGTTATCAGTATAATCCTGTGGAGTACCAATATTTTGACAGCTGTACATGCCTACACATCCAGTTAATTCAGGCCTCACAACATCTTCTCTCAAACATTCAGTGATAATGTCATCCACTATAAATTGTCCTGCAACATTGAAAAAGTCAGACTTGTGCCATGGAGCTTGCATTAAATACTGAGTTCTGTAATCAGTATAACTTAGGTGGGGCTTCTGTTATCAATGCAGTAAATTGGTGTGTATGCTTGTTCAGCTGGTTGACATTCAAGAGACCATTTACATTTTACTTGCATTTGGGACACTGATATTACCATCCTCTTCTCACTAGACACTGTGATATCATCACTTATAAAGTGCTGTCTAACACTCTCCAATTCAGACTTGTGCCATTGCTCTTGTGTTAAATGCTGAGTTCTCTAGTCGGTGTACTTAGGTAGTGGTTCAGTTCTCAGTGCAGTCAACTGGTGTGTGTGTGTGTGTGTGTGTGTGTGTGTGTGTGTGTGTGTGTGTGTGTGTGTGTGTGTGTGTGTGTGTGTGTGTGTGTGTGTGCTTTATTTGTTCAGTTAGTTGGCATTCAAGAGACCATTTACACCAGCATGTGAGACACTGCTATTACCATCTTTTTCTCACCAGACTCTGCTGATGTCATTAGCTGTAAAGTATTCTCTGATACTGTAAAAGGCAGAATTGTGCTGTGGCTTGTGTTAAGTACTGGTCTCTGTAAATAGTTAGTGGTTCTATTCTCACTGCAGTCAACTGTTCTGTACATTCAACACTCACTATGGTGAACAATTTTAAAATGATATGTGAGTTCACTGCTATGTCCAGCCTTCCTACAGACATCTTGTTGTAGCATACAGTGATAATGTCATCATGTTTAACATTTACTCTGACAGTATTCAAGACAAACCTGAGCTGTGGCAGTAACATTAACTACTGTGTTTGTAAGCTACTTTAACTACACATATAGGTGTTCTAATCTGACATCAGGCAACTTGGGTGTCTATATATACAACTATCACTTTTCAGACAATTTTACGCAGGAATGTGACTCCACATCAATGCTCAACATACAGTGATGTTATCATAATCCCGAAGGTGCAATGTGACAGTGTTACTGTCAGACGTATGTGGTGTTGCTACTGTGATATTGCATGGCATTTATATTCTATGCCTACACAGGTGTAATGTTCAAATCAATCCCAGTCTACTGCTGTGTGTGTGTGGTTGGTGGTACATTATGGTTAATGTATGATCTTTGGAATAGCTCTTCATTTCACTACCACTTGGTGTACCTTTCATGTAGCCCCATCCATCCTCCTATTTCCTCTGGCCACATGACATCCTTTCTGCAGAGGAGTGGAGGATGTCCTCATGTCAAATATGCATACACACATCATGAACAGAGTCGTTCCATGAAACTCTGCATGCCAACTTCAGACCACTGCATGTGTGACTGCTAATTCTGTCATGGTATGGTGCACATCCCATATGTACAGCTGCTGAATGTAATGAAATCCAACAAATATACACATAGACACAATAGTCTCACTATCTTCCATAATACAGATATAGGGATTTTTATTTCCATGGTATAATAATGGCTAGGATTTCATGTGATGTTAGCAATCATATAATAATTTCCTATGACCCTATGAACAGTTGACATGTGGGATGTGCACCATACCATGACAGAATTATGTTACAGTCTGTGATGTTAGCTAATGTACTGATGGCCATTGCTGCCATTGCATTGCATGTAACATGCTTCTATAACAGCTATGGTAATATGCTACCTGAGAACTGTTAACATGGTATGATATACTTGTATGTATATTGTATGCTTATTACGACATGTGCTGTTGTAGTGGAGCAGATAACATTCCTCCATCACAGTGACACTTGCAGTATGGCATAGGTTTGCATGTGTCTACATGCCATCATTAAATGCAAATCAATGTAATTTCATTTTGATTACATGGTCATATAAATCTTGTCTCATACACATAAGTGTATCACATGTTTTGATACAATTGTAACCTTGTGGAATTAACCGTATGTGCAGTTGTGTTGCTATACCCAAGGATTACTGAGGTAGTTAGCAGCACCATTGTGTGACTATTAGCATTTGTGTCAAGAAATGCTCTGCATGAGCCACAAACAACTGATCTATAATGTGTCCTAATATGGCATCAAGTTGCTCAGACATAGATAGCCCATGAAAAACATATAGGCATATGTTGTGCAATTGATGTGAGTCCATGACATTGGTACAGTTGTACTGCTATGTGCATAGTACCAGTGTGGAGTATGATGAATGACCAAGGTTGCATTTGTAGGTCTTTTCACAAATCATTTGTTCCAATAAATTTGAAATGTTAAGTAGAATAAATAACTAAGAAGAACTCTGCTAGTGGATGCCACCAGACAGACCTTACCAGATGAAATAAACAATCTGCTAGCTGACAGTTTGTCTTACACATCATCCCCTGTTACCACTGGCCATAAGCCAAAGTATACACCCAAGCATTACTCAATTTCTATTCTAAGGAGGGCAGCACAGCTCTGCATTCTGTACAGCTAATGACACAGAATCAATGGGCCCTGACAACATCACAGGTCACCTATAGCGGGACTCAAAACATGTAACTCCCATTTACGGTTAGAGCCATACTTCAACACCACCTCCAGATGGAAGATGTTCCCATAGAATGGTGTACATCAAAAAGCATCCTTCTGATGGGGGGCATCTCCTGATGCTTGTATGTATAGACACATCCTGACTCTCCTCATCTGTGAGGTAGACCAACAAGTTATCATGGACCTTTTCTAAAAGGACACTGATAATATCCTGAGTATGTACAAAAGCCATGTGATTTGTTCAGGCTACATCACATCAGTTACATCTATTAGATGTCTTCAAGAAGGACAACAAGGGCATGCATGATGATGACACTACCTTCCTGAGTAACTTGACCTGGCCAAGGCATTTGGCACAAACTCACACTGAGGTATTACTGAGACACTATCACAAGTAGCTATAAACACCTATATCACCAAGTGAGTAGAACACTGGATCATATACGTGGCAGCTAAATATGTTAAAGTGTGTGACATGACCTATACCTGGAGTACAGTGATCAGATCTGTACCTCAGGGCTCTGTGCTAGTCCTTTTCTTTTCATTATTTAAGTCTCAGATGTCAAGAATGACTCACACATTCTTTGTTTAAGCCGATTTGTGGAGGACTGCAGATTGTGGACAACCACTGAATCCAATTGTGATATTAGTATAATACAGACAGTATCAATGCACACAAAGGATTGCTGCCACAGCTATGGAGACACAGGGGATGTACAAAAATTATGGGAGGGATTTATTATGTTATAAAAGCAAATACACAAACTAATTATAATATAGACAACATACCCCTATGAACAGAGCAAGTGGTATGTGACCTGTGTGCTCAGGTAGATGGTATGCAGAATGTCCACCAGCATGTGCACGCAGTGGTGACTACTCCCTTATATGTAACAAAACTTCTGAGTATATGTGGGACATCCACATCAAAGGGGATTATACTTCCATAGTTCTCAGCCCTCATCACACCAGTAACTGAGTACAATGCACCCTTTTTCATGTACCTCACAATATATCTTCCAGGGATGAGTTACTCAAATGTATCACATTTGCCACAGTGATCTCACACATATCTTATTGTCTATACCTAAGTATTCTTTTTGTTGTATACACATTAGTGTCTAATGGTGCAGACCCCCATCAAGATGTTATACAAGATGCATGTGAGATTTATTTATTTATTTGACATTTGTTAACTGGGTAGTGTCTGGCAGGGCAAGTAGTCTGTTTTCAGCAGAGACTCGAGGAGAAAGCTCCATAACAAAAGTACAAAAAAGATTACAAAATTTTACAAAGATTTACAAAGAATAGATAAAAAGTTTAACAGTTGCCTACAATCACAATTTACAAAAAGAGAATATAAACAGAAAACATTACATTTCCTAAGCCTTACCACCGACAGTAATATGAAACTCATTAGATACATAGCTAAAATAAATCACTGTGGTATTTTCATTTAATAGAAGTAAGACAAGGAGAAGATAGCAGAAAAGAAACATTTGACTGATGGCATGAGAAACTAGACAGAAGTATTACAGGAACATAGCTATTGTTGAGTAAGATATTCCTTTATGAGTTGTTTATAGCTATGATTATCTGTGCTTTTTAGGATATTCTGGGGTATTAGGTTCCACTGTTTTGGCTACTTTATAGGAGAAGAGAGTCACCAAAGTAATTATGGGACTTAGTTACCTTAAGTTTATCAGATGATCTAAGGGTCCTGGGGTTGGTATTTAGTTGCACTAAGTTGGAGAATGCAGGGCAGTTTTCAGGTTTGTGGATAATGGAGTGG
Source organism: Protopterus annectens (assembly GCF_019279795.1). Taxonomy (NCBI): domain Eukaryota; kingdom Metazoa; phylum Chordata; order Ceratodontiformes; family Protopteridae; genus Protopterus; species Protopterus annectens. The sequence continues at coordinate 1,720,078,092 of NC_056741.1, read as the reverse complement.
GCAGTGGTGAGCTGACTGAGTGATAACAGATTGAGAAATTTAAGCCAGTGTAGTTTTTGAAGAGCAAGGCAATGATGGGTCCTGTTGGGTGTACTAGCAGCAAATGTTGCTATTTTATTATATCAAGAATCAAGTAGATGTAAATCAGACATGCACAGGTTAGTGAACATTTGAGAACAGTAGACAAGAGTAGATAGGAGGTGGGATCTGGCTGTGGCTAGCCTAGTGTTTTATTGGCATTATATGTGTTCCTGTGATGCACACAGTACATACATAGCTGATTGACACATAGATACCATGGTCACATTAGTGAAAGTATGGATTGTGCCATATATATGCTATGCATACCTGTCATCTAGCCAGGACTGCTTATAATCTCATGTATAGGTAGAGCAGTGCCCCTTCTAACACCTCCAGCAGATGTTAAAGTTTGAGGAAGGTGTGGTTGATTCTCCTCATGGATTGCTGACAACTCATAATAGTTGTACAAGTATATTCTTGCAGAACCATCTATGATCCCTCACAATCCCATATGTTAGTTCAAAGACATGGGATTACTGGTGGTATTATTCTGATGTTGTCCATGATTGTGCCTGCTTATGTCTACTGTTGTCCATTAGCCTTTAACTATGTGTTCCAGTTGATGGAGACCTATGTTGACATTACAGGCATATTCAGACAACTCATTTTGCACAGCTTTGAAATATGCACCTAACCCCTATTGTATATACCATCCCTAATATATGTCATCTCAGTTGTTCACATCAGGAAGATTATATCACAAAGAATCTTCTCCGCTGATATGTCATCTTATGCGGCAGTCACATAATATACAACTGTGCAGTCCGTACTGTATCATGTCGCTATGTGATTAGTGATCATGTTACCAGTGTCTTTAACTGACATGCCCACATTTGCTGTACATTACCATGCTTCACATGTCCTCTTCCCCTGTGTTCATTCCTACAATTAATTCATAACTTTGTAATTTCATAATAATACTTTATCAATAAAAAAACAACTATCCAACAGAATTACATAGAAAATTACCTTAGTAAACTAACCACATCTGTGTGCTCAGTTCACTCACAGCCTCACCTCAGGCTTTGTCCCTACAGAGTGGTGCACTGCTACAGTCATCCCTCTCCATAAAGGAGGAGTGACTACAGACCCTGGAAATTATCAAAACACATTAGCCTGATGAGTCTGATATGTAAAGCTATGGAATGCATCATCATGGACCTAATTAACAAGGATATAGGGAATCTCCACACTCTAGATCCCATGCAATTTGGTTTTTTGAAAGATAGATCATGCCTGCTCAACTTGGTTGACTTCTTTGAGTCAGTCACCAGAGCTGTGGATGAAGGTAAGGCAGTTCAGAACAGCCTCCCTCATTCTGGCCAAGGCCTTTGATACCATTCCTCACTCAGGAATTATTGATAAACTCACCAAATTAGACATCAACCCCTATATCATTAGGTGTGTTGCAAATGGTTCACAGATAGAACACACCGTGTGAATGTAGTGGACTCCAAGTCAGACTGCCGACCAGCCACGAGTGGAGTCCCACAGGGATTAGTCTTGGTTCCTCTCCTGTTTGGCATCTACTTCTCAGAAGTCCAGGCCAACATGGAGGGAGTCTGGCTGACCAAATTCACAGACAACTGCTAGCTGCGAGCCATTATTAACTCCCCAAGTGATGCAGACATCCTATAGAAAGGCCTCACTGAGACCAATGACTGGTGGAGAAACCATGTCCTTAAGCTTAATGCCAAAAAATGCATCATCATCCCCTTTCGGAAAAACTCAATTTCCACTAATTACCACATCAATGGGAGCCCACTGAACGCTGAAGACATTATAAGAGATCTGGGAACACAGGTTGACAGAAACCTCTCCTTTGACCACCAAATTGCCACTGTGGTCATAAAGTCCTTCTATGTGGCACATCTCATTACCAAGGGTTTTGCATCCAGGAAGAAAGAGGTCATCATTTCTCTCTACTCTTCCCTCATTAAAGGACCACTACGGGTTTCTTCTTTTGTTTCCTCATTTCTGAAATGTTTTTCATCCCTATTTTTTGAATACTACCCCATAAAATTTTATAAATCCTGCACCAAGTCATGTTTCCGATTGTTTCTGTTGTCGCCCAGTCCTACAGCTCTGGTACTGCGAGCCATATTAAAGACAGTAGTAGTCTCGCAGATCTGTAACTAGTGTTTGGGCGCAGGAACGGCTCGGTAATAACGCTATTCATTACTTTCCACTTTTTCCTCTTTCTACGCAAGGGCTGCCCACATATCACCTTCTTTCAGTCATTTTCAGTTAGGAAACGCCCATCAATTATATATGCAGAAGTTTGTGCTTCTTTGCCCAATAAAAATTCAGTCCACAGCATCTTTGGGAAATATTCTGTTCAGAGTAGTTGTCGGACGCTTCTATTTTTCTGCCGGATTACTGTACTGCTTCATGTGGATTCACTGTTGTGCTGGGCTTTATCAGTTTTTTTACAAGTATGCCTGTAGTCAGTATTTCAGTGTCATTGTGTCTTTATTTTGTGCAAATTAGGATCTCTGGATGTAGCTAAGAAAAATTCTTGTAAAATTAAACTTTTAGTTAAGGGGATTTACTGCGAGCAAGAAAAGAATGACATAGTTTGGTAGCATTAATTGACGGGCATTAAAGAGATTGCATATGAAACATAATAACAAAAGGGTTACACTGAAGGAGTGTGCAAGTCGGAAGGTGGCAAGCAAAAGTCAGAAACAAATCCAGGATGCAGAGTGGTAAACACACAGTGAAACGTGTGTAATTTTTACAGAATGTGACTGTTGATCAGGTAAATTAGAGAAGTATGATGCAACTTATGATTTAATGTGATGATAATTGCATGCTATGGTTAATAATAATAATAATAATAATAATAATAATAATAATAATAATAATAAAAGCATGTCTGTCATCACAGAAGTGGCTGTTCCAAGTTACTTGAAAAAAGTAGTACAGGTGTCGATGATTGTTTCCATGGGTCTTGTGTGCTGCCTTTCAGGTATTGCTGCCCGTGGTCGCAGAGTCACTATAATTTGCTGCCGTTTGGACTTTAATTTCAGTCAGAATCATGGTCTGGGATAGCACACAATATACTTGGCTACAACCTGGGAAGCAGCGTTTTCTTTGTGCAGCTTGATCCGCTAATAATTTCACCTGTGAGTAGTCCAGATACAGCAGAAGTCAGCCGTGTAGTGCAGGTCATCAGTGCAGGTCGCTGTAGGTTTTGGAGAGGTGGGATGGCTGCTGCTATCGTTTTTTTGATTCTCCTGGTCAAATGTAGTTTTCTTTGTTTACTTGATTTTGCTGAGAAAAATGGTGAATAAGCCTGATGAGAGGAAAGAAAATCCTCTTTTCAGTAGAATTGCAATTCCTTGTTTTCTGAATGAAGGACCATGTCACAAATAATTGGGGGCAGTTTTTACATATTAGGATTATTGTACTTGTCAGAAGAGTAGGTTTAGACTAACAGTTTTTTTTTGTCAAGTAGAAGTCTGTAATTCTTGTAGTTTAACTTTGTCCATTTCCTTAACATTATTGATATTTCTGATGTATGTATTTTTGTTTCTATTGTTTTGGATTTGTATCCACTGTGATCTCCTTGGTTGGGTGTAAAAATGTTCAATTTTGATCAGTGCACTACCGCAGTAAACAAAGTTAGGTCAATAAAGTAACTTTAGGAGTGATAAACCAGCACTCCGGGATTTCATTGAAAGTCAGGGTGCAACTGAGTGTTGCTAGTAGAACTACGTGGAGAAGGTTGTGAAGGAATTGAGAAATTACGCAGCTGAACTTCTGAAGTCATTTCTCCCCAGGATAGGGATAGTATTTTGTTTAGTCTTTGTCTTATTGTGGCTTGAGAAATAAAACTGACTGTTTGGGAGCTGTATAGACTGCTATGTAGAATGAGCACTGCTTTGACTAAGCTAGAAAAAGTGCTTAATGTTTATGCTAAATTGGAACTATGTATGTTTAATATGTTCATTTGCAGTGTCTGTCTTTGTGCCTTTGAAAAGTGTAGTTATGTCATGTATACTGCACAGACTGGGCTTGTGTTATGTACTATATATTTCTATGCATGTTTTACAAATTTTTTCTTTCATGAGTGGGTACACCTGGGCCAGGTTTGAAAGTGATACCGGTGGATCAGTGATCTACTCCTGGTCAGCAATAGAAATGAATAAATGGCAAGGATGAGGAAAACTTTTTGTACTTCAACAGTTAAATTCAGACACATTCTGTGACCTTTTTTTTTTTTTTTCTATCAATTAGATGTGTGGGTAGTGTAAAAGTTGCTTATCAGATTATATTTGTGGTCAGACATTGCATGGACCAACTTGTTGATGAATTAAACATGAATTTGGTCAAAATAAAACACAAAACCAAGAAGGTCAACTTGTCCGCAAGCACAAAATGTGATGGACAAGTGAAAAAGAAGCAATGAATTTGGTAAATATGTGGTAAGCTTGGCTAGGTTTAAAATGGCTGTTGTGCTAATAGCCTAGTAACCAGCTATGAACCAAACTTTATAGTATGTACTGATGAGAGTTTAGTGACTGAGTTTAAGATGTGTGTTACTAGTTCTGCACTCAAAGCCACTGCATTATTTTTGTCTGTTCTCAATTGTGCTACATCTTAGAAAATCAGAGATTGTTGGAATGCATATGTGAGGTGTGTGTGGTTTAGTCTCACAAAATACCTGTGTGTTATTTCCGAGTTCCGCTTATGTGCTATGGCCAATATTTTGCAATTGCGGTGGATGACTTAAAAGTGGCATTTCACTTTAAATACATTTATTCTGTGTTCTTGAGCTAGGTATAAGGATTTTCTTTGTAAGAGGCTGTATGCTGGTTTTTTGCAATGGCTTCTTTGCACTACATGAATCTTTTATGTGTCATACAGCTATGTTTCTCTGTAACATTCCTCCTGTATGGATATCTTCCACCTTTATTCTTTTTGTTTTTTTATTTTATTATTTTTTTTGTAAAACATGTTTGAAGTTAGTTTTCTGCCTTGGGTAAGATATCGTTACCTGAACTGTGTACTGTAATATCAGACTGGCCATTCAGTGTGAGATGTGGCCTGGCTGTTTTCATTGCTGGGGCATTATAAATGGACTTATAAATCTTTACATGTAGCAGTTCCAAAAAAATTGGGTTGGTAGTTGTTGACCCTGTGCAGCAAGAAAGAAATATTTAAATATGTTTATGTAAAGTATTTTGCAATGATTTTTTTTTTTGGTTTTGTTGATATTCTCTACAGGTTAGGGATCAGCCTTGAAGGGAGTAAAGGTGTACATTTTCCATGCGTTCGGCCCTTTACTGATACTGCCTTGCTTTGTTTTCTGCCACTTCTGCTGTTCTTCGTTTATTTACAGTGTTATTGGAAGCATTAGTAAAAACATGTCAGTACCACCATTCTGAGTTTCTGGAGACACCGGAAAATATGAAGGTCCTACCAAATGCCCTAATATTGGGTGATTTCAATTACCCAGACATTAATTGGGAGAACTACTCAAGTACTAACTTCCTTGCCCAATGCTTCCTAGAATTTATAAACTCGAACGCCCTGGATCAATTGGTTAACACCCCTACCAGAGGTGACAACATATTGGACCTGGTCATCACCAACATGGACGACCGTTGTTCTACACCAGAGGTCATACCCTCGCTGGTTAGATCAGACCATAGATCAGACCATAGACTAATCACTCTGGATATCCACCTTCCGCCCCCACTCCCAATCTTCACGTTACTTAAGAGTGAGGTGGAAAGGTTCACAGCCCCCATGCTAAAGGACAACGTTGTCCAAGCTGCTGAATCCCTTACAAAGGCACTCTATGAGCACATGCAAGAATTCATGAATCGTGCTATCCCAAGCAAAACCACGACTCACTCCTCCAAGAAAAGGAAACCAGTCTGGTGGACCCTTGCCATAAACAAGCTATACAATAGAAGGAGGAAACTAGTGCAGAAAATCCCAAGAAGGAAAGACATCCCTGATCAGTATCAGCAGGAAACTATGATCCCTCATATAATCATCCAAGGCTAGCTTCGAAAGAAAAATTGCCAAGGACTTCAAAGATAACCACAAAGCGTTCTTTAGCTATTTCAAGAACCTAAGTGTAAACTCTCAGATCTGTTCTGAGAATGACAAACAATACACTGAACCGACTGATATTGCCAACATTCTGGCATATAGGTTTAGTGCAAACTCCCCCCCCCCCTCCCGCTAAAGGGCCCATAACCATACCAGAAGAATGTAGTGCCCCAGAAATCACTGATGCATAGGTTAAAACAGCCCTATCTAAAGCCAAAAATACAGCTTCAATGGGACCAGACGGTGTCCCAGGCTGTGTCTTACATGAGCTGCAAAATGAACTAACCCTCACCTAACACACTGTTCAAACTCAGCCTCTCTACAGGCTATGTACCCATAGAGTGGTGCACAGCAACAGTTATCCCACTCCATAAAGGTGAAGAGTAGAGAACGATGATGACCTCTTTCTCCCTGGATGCAAAACACTTGGTAATGAGATGTGCCACATAGAAGGACTTTCTGACCACAGTATCAATGTGGTGGTCAAAAGAGAGGTTGTTATCAACCTGTGTGCCAAGATCTTTTATAATGGCTTCAGTGTTCAATGTGCTCCCATCGTGTAGTCATACCCTTCTGAGTGGTACATCAAATACAGCAGAGATTTCCATCAGATGAAAGGGACTATACTGGCTTTAAGCCATTTTAGGGTTTCTGGATGTTTCCCGAGTAAATCTTAAAACATGATGTACCTTGCCATCTCTCTTGACTTGGAGGAAATCTTAGAACAGTAGTACATTGTCAGCTATCTGGACATGAAGTAGTCACTGTAGAAATCCAGTTACAAGGAGAGTTATTTCCATTTTATCGGACATTGCCCTAATACTTGCATGCAATCTTCTGTACATGACTCAAATTGTTTTTTAATTATTAGTAATGTTTTCTGAAATGTTTGTTTTTGTCTTGTCAGTAGCGGGTTACCTAGCACATGAATTGCAAGTACTTGTATTCCTTCACCACAGTGCCTGTAAGATACTTCTGTGAATGTGTGGTGTAATGTAGATATTTTTGTATTATGTGCAAGCTAACCATGTATGCCTGAAAACAGTGTTACACTTCATTTCTCTACGTTATTAAAATTGTATTTCTGGTAAATTAAATATTCCGGATAATGTCTTTTTCTTGAATCTAAACATGCTTGTTATGCATTGCATAAATTGAAAGTCATATTGCTTGGGGAATGTAATGTGAGTGTAGTAGCACAAATATTATGATAGACATCCAATTGGCACTGAATTCAGGTCTCATGTGCAAATGTGGGCCACTGAGGTACAGGGTGCCAATTCCAGTTTTGTATATCTGTCTTCAGAAGTAATGCATATATTGTTGTCAATTTGAAATGTTTGGTTGTTTGTTACTTTTGGGTCTTCACTGAGCATGCAGTAAAAGTGTAATTGCACCATGCCATAGTGAGGTATTAGACATTTTAAATGATTATTTACATACTGGGAGAACTGAGAATAAAACAATCATTGGCAGTGTGTAGTAAACACTATGGCTTATTGGCATATAGTTTCTAGCTAGTGTGAACTGTTATGGTTGAAAAAAATGGTCAGTAACATAGTCTTGGCAATAGTAGCATAACTTACAATGGATGTGAGATATGACTCATAGGTTCATAGGTAGGTACTAGGCTATCTGCCCGAAGGCATTGATAAGGCTAGCCGGAATGTGTTGGCTTTCGCCACCTCCTTAGATTAGTTCCCTGTGCCTCTGTCCAGCAGAGCCATTGAAGTGATCCCTGAAGTAAACTTTCTGTTTCCCATCCACTCGTCAAGGTTTCTCTTGAAGAGGGTTAGCGAGGAGCTCTGCCGAATGTAGATTGGAATCTTGTTCCAGAGCATGGAAAGTCTCTGGGACAGGAATCTATCCCTCCAGCACGTCCTATTTATTGTTGTGGTGAGGTGAGGTTTAGATCCCTGGAGTATGTGGCTCGAGGGGATATGGTTTTCTTTAGGTGGAGCATGTCCATCAATTCTGGGTTAGACATGGCCTTGTATGTCAGACAGAGATCACCTCTGCATATGCGGTATGCAACCAAGTACAGCTAGAGTTTCTTCAGTCGACCTGCATAGGGCATCTGCTTGAGGCCAGTGATCCTCTTGGAGAGGAATGTCTGTGGTCTTCCCAGTTGTTGCAGGTGTCTTGTAAGGTACATCCCAAATTGGGCATTGTACTCTATGATGGGTCTGATGAGTGATGCGTAGAGGGGCCCAATGACCTCTTTAGATCTGGATGCAAACCCTTTTGTGATTAGGTGGGTCACATAGAAGGATTTTCTAACCACTCTGGTAATGTGATTATCAAAGGAGAGGTTACTATCTACTTGGGTCCCCAGATCCCTTATTACGTCTTCCGTATTTAGGGGGCTACCACCTATGTGTTAGATTGTGGGTACTTTGTTTTTTACAAAGGGGATGTCTATGCACTTTTTGGCATTTAGCTTGAAACCATGGTTTTGACACCAGGTATCTGTGTCAGTGAGACCCTTTTGGAGGATGTCTGTGTCAGCCGGAGAGTCAATTATAGCCCCTAGCTTGCAGTCGTCTGCGAACTTGGTGAGCCATAGTCCTCCTGTGCTTGCCTGTACCTCTGAGAAGTATATGCCTAATAGGAGGGGTCTTAGGACTGAGCCCTGGGGAACACCACTTGTAACCGGTTTAGTCAGACCTAGCTCCTGCAACTCGTATCATGTGGGTTCTGTCCGTGAGCCAGTTGGCAACCCATCTCATAACGTAGGGGTTTATGTTCAGGCTGGTAAGCTTGTCTATAATACCTGAGTGGGGAATGGTGTCAAAGGCCTTTGCAAGGTCTAGGTAGGCTGTGTGTACCACCTTTCCCTCGTCTATAGCCTTGGTAACTGTCTCAAAGAAGTCCACCAGGTTTAGGAGGCATGATCTGCCCTTAACAAAGCCGAACTGGGTTGGATCCAGTGTTTGGAGGTTTCCAATGTCTCTGTTAATGAGATCCATGATGATGCGCTCCATAGCTTTGCAGACCAAGCTAGTCAGGCTTATAGAGCAATAGTTCATGGGGTCTGTTGTGGCACCACCTTTGTGGAGCAGAATAACCGTTGCTGTGCACCACTCTGTGGGCACATGGCCTTTGGAGAGGCTTTATTTAAACAGTATGTTTAGGTGAGGGGATAGTCCAAGTTTGAGCTCATGTAGGATACAGCCTGGGGCACTGTCTGGTCCCATTGATGCTGTGATTTTGGCTTTGGAGAGGGCTGTCCCATTTGGGATGTACCTCACAAGACACTTCCAACAACTGGAAAGACCACAAAAGCACCTCACCAACAGGATTACAGGCCTCAAACATATGCAGCCTGATTGAAAAAAATCCGGCTGTAATCAGGGGCATATTGCTTACTCAGAGGTGATCTCTGCCTGACTTACAAAGCAATGTCCAACTCAGAACTGATGGACATGCTCCACCTAAAGAAATACAAGTCATTGCGAGCCACGTGTTCTAGTGAGCTAAACCTCGCCACAACAATAAATAGAACATGCTGGAAGGATAGATTCCTGTCACAGAGACTCCCCATACTTTGGAACAAAATTCCTAACTACATTAAGCAGAGCCCCCTCACTAACACTCTTCTAGGAGAAACCTTGACGAGTAGATGGGTAACAGAAAATACACCCCTGGGATCACTTCATTGGCTCTGCTTGACAGAGGTTCAGTTAATTAATCAATGGGGCATTGAAAGCCGACACACTCTGGCTAGGCTTATAAATGCCCTCGGGCAGATAGCCTAGTACCTACCTATGAACCTATGGTGAGTGAATGCTTTGGTTCACATCCAGGAGGCTTGCTGCAACAAGTGATGGCAATCCTGCGGTTAGGTCATCAATAGCTGGGTTGCCCGTGGGATGTCAGTGTACTGAGAGGACAGGCTGGATGGGGAACACAGATACTGTGCTTTTATGGGCTACATAATGGCTTATTTAGAATGATACATGGAATTTGGTTGCAAATGTGTTGTTTGAGAAGGGTTGTGAAACAGCCATAGTTTACTGGTATATTATGCAAGTGTCTGTATGTGTGTATTTAGGAAGCTGTTGTATTTAGAGGACAACTGGTTCTGAGCTGGACTACCACCTAACATTTGGGGACAGCATCTACAATAAAATCAGTGGTCTTGCGTCAACACCTGGTGGGTGCATGAAGTGAACATCACCAGCAGGTAGGGTTGCCCAGAGCTGTTTCTTCATCACTTTGTGGGGAGGTGAGAAAAGGTTACAGGGTTGAAAGACACACTGTGGTTATGTCTTTAGCATTCCATGATGTCAACTAGACTGAAAATGACTTGTTGGGGTAACGGCAATCCAGTTAAGGAAAAGGGAGGGGGCTATTGCAATGTGCTTGCTCCAAATGAATTTGGCTGCACTGAGCTTATAGGCATCGGACCAGTGATTGTGCATCTTTTTTACATCACTATTGGATGATGAGTTTGGGAAAATTCCCAGCAGTTACTGTTAGATTGCAAATCTGCATTTGTGAATATTGATGTGTGTGTGCGTGTGTCTGTAAGTGTGTGTAGTATTTAATGTCTATGTGAGAGAAACTCATCTGAGCAACACTTGCCACTTAGATTGTTGAAGGTGAGTATGGTGTCAGTGTAGTGTGCTTACTGTGATCAAGGTTTATTGTCCTGAGCTAATATGAGCAGTGGCAGTCCAGTGTAACTGTTTTATTCCTATTTTGTGGAAAAGTTGGCAAAGCAGCATGATCTGGTAGTGTGTGTGCATGTGTGTCTGTGGTTGTGTTTGTGTGTGTGTGCATTGGGCAATGTAACATTGAACAATGTAGCTGAGCTTCACTGGCACCAGCCCTGTTTAAGAATGACAGTGGGATTGCTGCAACAGCTGTTAGGTGCCCCAAAATGAAATCGACCACGGACTGGGTGCCCCACAGATTTTGCAGCACTGTTTTGTGGAGAGGTGGTCAATGCCACATGGTTCACCAGTACATTGTGTGCCCATGTGTATGCTTAACGTGGGTTGTTTAACAGTGAATTATGTAGTATGGTAGGAGTTAGACCAATCCTCTTAAAAAGGAGTGACTGAGAGGTGCCCAGAGCTGACACTGCTAACATATGTTGCATGAGTGTCTTGTAGAGGAATGGTCAAAGCAACATGGTGCACAGGTACATATTTGGTGTTTGTGACTTCAGCTTGGGTGGTGTGAGAGAGAGTACTAGAGCCTGGCAGGGATGATAGGGAACCACTTAGGGGAACAGCGTGAGTCAGTGCATTGTGCTTGGCCCAACTTATACTGTGCTGAGGAGGTTTGCCTGACTTCATTTTCAGAGCCTCCTGAAGGTTGCAAAAATGGCAAATACTAATTCACCTTGGGAAACTGAAGTTTTGTCCCACTGCTGGAAAATTTATCTTAATTATGATGTGAGGGTTAAGTTGATAGGTATGAAAGCTATGTGATTTTTTTTAACCCTCTCAGTACAGATTTTCAAAAGGTTATTTTAGCACCTTTATTCGACTACATCCAGAAACAAAACTGAACAAATGATCTCAGCAACATGCTGGTAGGTAGACTTTCCAAGGGAATAGGAGGGAGGTTTTAGAAAGGACAAAGAAACTCCTAACATGCGTGTGTGTCCTGATGAACAAAAGAGATGCAGCAATGTCTGAGGATGTACAGCCATTCTGCCATTTCCCTCCCTGGCATTCGCTTGAACTTGTGTCAAGTATGATTCTCCCTTTCTGTCTCCTTGGAAACAGGTTTTTTACACAAATTGGTGCTGAGAATGACTCCGTGGGAGGAGATCAGTCTTGTACAGTACAGTGTCACATCTAGATACCTAACCACTGTATTGGCTCCTGTCCTGAAAAACAGGCTTCATTGTGATGGGAAGCAACATATGAATAGTTCCTTTCACCCAGTGGGGAAGAGCTATTAATTCCAGAATGTTTCTGAAGACAAAAATTACCAACTGCATGGAGATAAGTTTTAGACCTTTTTGTCTACCTTCAATTTAAGAAGTTAGAGAGCCTCTCAGAGCACAATCTCTTACCCCTTCTTCACCATCAGACTTTGTGTGTATGGTACAATACACATTTTAAGTAAACAGCAACTGATAGGCTGATGGTACTAATCTCAGCTGTGTGCAAGTGCAAGATGCTGTCATCTAGCAAGATGTTTGTATGGACTAGCGTGTCCATGTGGAAAGCACAGCTGTTATGTAGCCCAGAGAGAGAGACTCCATAAAAACAGATGTATATTTGCTTGGAGATGCTTTCTGGTGTCCTGTCCATGCTCAGGTGTAATTGCATTTTGAACACAGCATGATTTGATAACTAGTGTGCATCTTTAGTTTAGTTTAAAAACTATTTTTTCAGTAAGTTTAAAAACAGTTTTTTTCAAGTAATACTTCTCAGGCCTCTTCTGAAGATACAGTTTGGATTCCTGTGAATATGCTAAGTTGTTTGACTTAGAGTTCCCATGAATATGCTTAACACCACCGTCAACTTTTATGGATAGACAGTCAATTGAAATTAGACTTAAGAGTCGTGATGTCTGCATACTGAATTCATCTGCTCACCATGATACCTGTTAGCTCAGCTTGCCTTTTGCTTTTGTGAGCATCAGTCTTTGTTATTCAGCTGACTTCACAAGTTAGCCACCTGTAGATGCTGAGACACATGCAAGGTGTCTTATCTGCATAACTGATCTATATTTAACATTAGAGAAGGTCTTATGATCTACTATCTTTATGCAGTGTTGTTGCCAAGGGCAGTTCGGGCATTTGCTAGCTAGGCTGTAATTTGAAGTTACAGATCAGTTGTTTAAAGTCAAAACTTTACATTTTGCAGTCTTTTCTTTTGATGAAGCCATGGCCCTTACCTGTGGTACATATGATTTGATGTTTGGGTATAACCCTACTATGGTCTTCCTGTGCAAAATGGCCTTTATATTAATTCTTGTGTGTGTGTGTGTGTGTGTGTGTGTGTGTGTGTGTGTGTGTGTGTGTGTGTGTGTGTGTGCGTGCAAGGCATGTGTGTGTGTGTGTGTGTGTGTGTGTGTGCACGTGTGTGTGTGTGTATTTTATATATATATATATATATATATATATAGATAGATAGATAGATATATATATATAATGTGTATGTATATAATGTATGTATGTGTGTGTGTGTGTGTGTATATATATATATATATATATATATATATATATATATATATATATATATATATATATATATATATAACTTTATATATATGCCCATTCTTGCAATAAACTTCCCCTTGACTTATGTTTAATCTCCCACACCTCACACTTTAAAAATGAACTAAAAGCTTATTTTCTCAATTGCAGAACCTGCCCTTGCCAAAACCACACCTAGTCTTCCTTCCCTTTATGTACCCTCAAAAGGACCATACTTAGTACCTCATTACACCTCTCTCTGCAATGTGTCAACTATGCATTTGCATTATTTTATCCAAAGTTTTATTGTTGACCTATTGAACTATATCAATGTAAAATGATGTTACTTAGCTTCTTTTTTAATGTAACTTTAACTTTATGCATGTAACCCAACATATGTGATTTTTTTTTGCTATAACTGCTATTATATCTATATTGTTTAAAATTGTACTTGTTTAAAAATGTACTAATGGAGCTTTTCTCCTCGGGTCTCCATTGAAAATGGGCCACAAGACCAGTTGGACAAACCCGGTTAACAAATGTCAATAAATAAATAAATAAATAAATAAATAAATGAATGAATAAATATATATATATATATATATATATATATATATATATACATACAAATTTAATAAGTGTGTGTATAGTAGGATGATAGTATGTTACTGGGCTATTGGGCCTGAGGCCCTTGTAACCCTAGCCAAAAGTTTAGCCCATGTTTAGAGAAATGACCCAATGCCTCTGTCCAGCTGAGACATGGGTGGATTCCCAGGGGTCTACTTTCTGTTTCCCACCCAGGTATCCAGGTTATGGTTACAAAAGGGTAATGAGGTACTCTGATGTTGAAAGGCAGCCTGTTCCATAGAGGAGGGAGTCTCTGGGACACAATTCTGTCCCACCAACAAGTCTTGTTGATATCTCAGACCATGTTGAGGCCACGCCTGCAGGTTACTCAATTGGAGCTTGTCTTGCGGATATGCAGCAGTCCCATCAAGGTGTGGTCCATGATCACCTTGTATGACAGATAGAGGTCACCTCTGAGGAGTCTGTATGAAACTAAGTAGAGAGATTGGGCTTTTAGCCTATCTCTGTATGTAAGATGTTTTGAGTCCCTGGATTGTCCTGGTGAGGAAACTCTGTGGTCTCTCCAGCTGCTGCATGTGCTTTGCAAGGTACATGCTGAAAGGTGAGTTGTACTCCATAATGGGCCTTATAGGGGAAGAATACAGGGATGCTATGACCTCCTTGTCTCAGGATGAGATACCCTTACTTATGAGGTGGGCCATGTAGAAGGCTTTCGGTACCATGGAAGCAACACGGTAGTCAAAAGTAAAGTTGCTATCAACCTGGGTTCCAAAATCCCTCACAAATGATTGAGTGCTTACGGCATTGTTATTAATGTGATAATTTCTGGGGACATCGCTCTTCCCAAAGGGGATGATGTTTTTTTTGGTATTGATCTTGAGGCCATGTTTGTGGCACCAGTCATTTCTCTGAGTGAGACACTCTTGGAGGATGTCCACATCACTAAGGGGAATTGATGACAGCACTCAACTTGCAGTCCTATGCAAACTTGGTCAGCCATAACCCAATGGTTTAGCCCGGCACCTCAGAAAAGTATATCCCAAATATCAGAGGCTACAAGACCGAACCATGGGGTATGCCGCTTGTTACGGGTCTACTATTTCTGGTCTCTTCCCCTATTTTGAGTATGTGTGTTCTCAGTGAGCAAGTTTGCTACCCATCTGGTAACATCTGGATTGATGCCTAGTTGAGAGATAATGTCTGTTATGGCTGAGTGGGGAATAGTGTCAAAGGCATTTGCTCAGTGATGGTAGTCTGGGTGAGCCGTCTTCGCCTCATCCATGGCTTTGTTGACTGTCTCAAAGAACTCAGCCAAATTTAGCAGACATGACCTCACCTAGATGAAGAAAAACTGTATGTAATAAAGTGTTTTGAGAAAGACAATAACCTTGTTAATGACATGCCTGATCAGTTCCATGGTCTTGCAGATCAAACTAGTTAGATTTGATGGATCTATCATTTCCCCGAGCGGTGGATGTTGCACCATTGTGTAAATGGATAACAGTGGCTGTCCACCACTCACCTACGGTGAAGCCAGTTCTCAGGCAATGGTAGAATAGGGTGCCTAATGGTGCCACATTTACATAGGATGCAGCCTGGGATGTTATCAGGTCCCATGAAGGCTGTATCATTTGACTTTGAGAGAGCAGTGATAATGTGTTCCCTAGATTTTAAGGGGAATGGGATAGGTACAGGGGATGTCCTGATTTACTGAAATGGGGGAACAGAGAGGTTAAGTTTTCACTGAATCTGTCAGCCAGCAAGTTTGCTATATCTACGGGATTTGTGTATGTGGTGTCCTTGACCACCATTTATGAAGAGATCTCGATGCTTCCTTTGAGGTTGTGGGCATATGTGAAGAAGGCCTTATGATAGTCTCTAGTAGATGTGGCCACCAATTTGGACCCTAGGTTTGCTTTGTGTGATTTCATTACTGCTCTTATTTGCTTGTCCAGGCTAAGGAAACATTGCTTCCAATTGAGCACCTGCCCTTCTTGGTCTTGGACAGAAATTTTTTTATCTTTGGTATAGACTTTATTTATTACATATGTCAACAAGACAGGTATAATGTTCCTTGTGGTAGATAACTTAGTCCAGTAGAGTATTCCTGATTCTATGCATCTATACAAGTGCTCGCATAGTGCCTTTTTGTATTTTTGGATATTGGTGCCAGTACCAACATAGGGGGAGGCATCTGTGAAGCTGTGTATAACATCCCTCTGGAGGCTGTAATCAGCTTTGGAGATGTTTGTATGTTTGATTCTAGCTAGAGGGGGATTGAGTGAGATGGTGACTTCGAAAGTGACCGCTTTGTGGTGGGATCTTAACAGAGAGGATGATACTATAGGGATGCTGCAGTGTTGACTCATGTTGGTTAATACCAAGTCAAAGATATCACCACCCCTTGTGGGGGCTATGAACTAGCTGTTTCAAGGCATTGGCATGGACATTTGTGTTCTGGCATGAGTAGTTCTTCCAGTCTATGTCTGTAAAGTTTTTCACCCAGGATCAGGGTAGAGGGTTTAATCTTGATAGATTTGAACAGGTACAAATAAGATGAGTGAGATGTGTGGGCAGGTAGCTAACTATGATTATAGTAGTGGTCTTGTCAATGGTTAACTGCACCTGGAATGTCTCATGTGTGTGATACTCTTTAGCCAGCCTGGAGGTGTGTATGTCTCCAATGTATATTGAAAATCCACCTCCTTTGTGTTTACTGCTCAGAGTTTGGGGTCTCAAAGTATGGTAGGATGAGTAACCAGGTAAGGCTGGGGTGCTCTGCACAGCTTAAAACCAGGTTTCTGTAACTGTACAGATGTCAGCATTTTCCAGGGTTAGTAATGTTTATATGTTCATAGTTTCATAGATGTGTACTAGGCTAATGGCCCTGGAGCCTACACAAGCCTAGCCCATAGGATTAACCAGGCATCGTGCCACCTGACCTTAGTTTCCAGTGCATCTGTCGATTAGAGGGACTGGAGTGATCCCCTGGGTGAATTTTCTATTTCACCATCGACTCATCAAGATTTCTCTTGAACAGTGCCAGTGAGGTGTTCTGTTTGACATGTATGGGAAGTGTGTTCCATAGCATGGGCAGTCTCTGGGTTATGAACCTGTCCCACCAGCATGTTCTGTTGATTGTGGTAAATGAGGTTGAGGACTCTGGAGCGTATGGTGCGGATAGATTGCAAATTCTATTGATGTAGCATTTCTAACATGGCTGGGTCAGATATGGCTTGGTAAGGCAAGCAGAGATCACTTCTAAGTAGGAGATATGAGAACGGGAATGTTTGGACTTTATTGAGTGTGTCCATAAAGGACAAGTGTTTAAGACCTAGGATACTCTTTGTGAGGTACTTTTGTGGCCTCTCCAGTTGATGCAGGTGTCTAGTGATGTACATGCCAAATGGGGCATTGTACTCAATGACTGGCCTAATGAGGGAAGAGTAGAGGGAAACCATGACCTCTTTCTTCCTGGATGCAAAACCCTTAGTAATGAGATGTGCCACATAGAAGGACTTCCTGACCACAGTGGCAGTGTGGTGGTCAAAGGAGAGATTGCTGTTAACCTGTGTTTGCAGATCTGTTATAATGCCTTCTGTGTTCAGTGGACTACCATCGATGTGGTAGTTAATGGGAGCTGGGTTTTTTCCCAAAGGGAATGACAACACAATTTTTGGCATTGAGCTTAAGGCCATGGTTCTGACACCAGTCGGTCTCACTGAGGCCTGTCTGTAGGATGCCAACATCACTTGGGGAGTTAATAATGGCTCCCAATGTACAATCATCTGTGCACTTTGTCAGCCAGAGTACCTTCATGTTGGACCAGACTTCTGAGAAGTAGATACCAAACCAGAGAGAACCCAAGACGGATCCCTGTGGGACTACACTCATGACTGGTCGGCAACCTGACTTGGAGTCAGCTACTGTCACACTCTGGTTTGTATATGTGAGCCAGTTTGCAACACATCTACTGATATGGGGATTGATGCATAGGTTAGTGAATTTTTCTATGATTCCTGACTGGGGAATGGTATCAAAGGCCTTGGCCAGAACAAGGGAGGTTGTATGGAACCACCTTGCCTTCATCCACAGCTCTGCTGACTGAATCAAAGAAGTCAACTGAGTTGAGCAGGCATGATCTAACCTTCACAAAACTAAACTGTGTTGTATCCATAGTCTGGAGATTCCCTATATCCTTGTTTATTAGGTCCATGATGATGCGTTCCATAGCTCTGTTTATAAGACTTGTCAGGCTAATGGGGCAATATTTCCCAGGGTCTGAAGTCGCTCCTCCGTTGTGTAGAGGGATGACTATTGAAGTGTGACATTCAGTAGGAACAAAGCCTGAGGTGAGACTGTGATTGAACAAGGCACACAGGTGAGGTACCTGTTCACTCTGTAGTTTATAAAGAGCACAGCCAGGAATATTGTCAGGTCCCATACAAGATGGATATTTGGCACTGAATCTGTTGGCCAGTATATTGGCAATATGTGTTGGCTCAGTATAGGAGGTATTATTGTGCAGTAGCTCAGACCAAATCTGTGTATTGCCATGGAGCTTCTTTATATAACTATACAAGTCTTTGTGGTTGTCTTTACTATCAGCTGCAATTCGGTTTTCATAGCTAGCTTTAGAGGATCTGATGAGGGATCTCAACTTTTTGTTGAGGCTGATAAGGGATTTTTTCAGTCCTTGGAATTCACTTTATTGCACATCAGTTGCCTCCTTCTGCTGTAGAGTTTGTTTATGGCAGGTGGACCATCAAATTGGCTTTCTTTTTTTTTTGAGGAGAGCATCTTGGTTCTATTGGGTCTGGCAAGATCCATGCATTAGCGTGCGTGTTCATACAGTGTATTGGTGTATGATTTGGTGGTTATGCAACTGTTTTACATTTGTCTGGTTGCTGTGAAGTTAGCCACCTCTGTTCTTAGGAGCCCAAAGTTAGCTTTGGCGGAGTTTTTCATGGTGGTTACCTTTGTGGGGGGAGGGGGACAAGGATGTCCATGGTGATTAATTTGCGGTCGGATCTAACCAGGTAGGAGTTGAGTATTGGTGTAGAGCAATTGTCGCACATGTTAGTAATGACCAGGTGACAGATGCTGCTACCTCTAGTGGGGGTAAGCACAAGGTGGTCCAGTGCATTGGAATTAATGAATTCCAGTAAACGTTGGGCAAGTGTATTGGTACACGAGTAGTTTTCCACAGTTAATGGAGGGGTAGTTGAAGTCACCCAGTATGACTGTGTTAGGTTGGTCCCTAATATTCTCCAGGGTGCTTAGGAATGTGGAGTGGTCGTCTAGAGACATGGTTGGGGACCTATACCAGGCTACCAGATGAATTGCTGTCTTAGCCAGTGTTAGCTGCACCTAAAGTCTCTCTGATGCATTATGTAGGGCTACCAGTCTGGAGGTGTGCACAACCTTTGTGAATATGGAAACAGCAACACCTTTGGAGCTGTGATCCAAGTTCTGGGGCCGAAAGTTATGGAATGAGTTATTGCCTGGTAGTGCAGGAATGCTTTCTGCTGCCTTGAAAAAGGTCTGTGTTACAGCACAAATGTTGATGTTCTCCATTTTAAGGAGTGATTTGAGTTTAGAATACTAGCATTTAGCAGCATGATCTGTAATTTTTGTTTGGTTTAAATTTTCATGTCGGTAGTTTTAACATCAACATTTTTCCTAAAAATGTCAATATAGGGGAAGGCAAGAGCCTTTGCCAGAAGCCTGAAGCCCAGGTGAGACAGAGGCAGGCTAGCTCTGGAAATGCGTTGTGGTCTGTTGATCAGGTACTAGATCCACCTGGAAAGACACCAGAAAATAAGCCAATTGTTACATTAAGTCATTTTTCTGAATGTTTTGAGGCATGATTCTGAGTGACGGCAGAATGCTGATTAAGGATAGGGACATACCTGCCTGGGGCACATAATCAGTGAGCTCAGCCTTGTTTCTCCTCATATAGTCCACAGAGGTATGTCTGAAGTCATTCACACCAACATGGACTATGGCAGTCCTAACAGTACCTGTTGTTGAGAGAATTGAATTTGTGTATGATATGGTGGGTTCTGGCACCTGACAGAAAACTATGACTTTCTCCATATCCAGTGTGGTGCGAGGCACATATGCGTGTCTGACAGTGGAGTCTCCCATGACTAATATGTTTGGTTTACGGTGAATACTCAGTGTTTATGAGGCACAGGTGTGTGGATTGTGTGTGGTGTGGAAGGTTGTGGAGATCGCCAGTGTGTTTGTCCTGGAGGACTCCTTTGTTTGGGTATGTGTATTGCATAGGTGTGGGTGGTGTTATATTAATTTTATATATTTATATAATTTGGATTGAGGGCGGAAGCTGATGATCAATTCATTTGGTAGGTTCTATCATTGCTTGATGCTGCATATTTAGACTGCCAACAGCATGTTGAGTGTTTAGGTTCACATCCAGAGGCCTTGCTGCAACAGGTGATGGCAATCTTGGGGTTAGGTCATGAATACCTTAGTTGACCTTGGATGTCATTATATCATAAAGAGAGGTAGGCAGAGGAACACAGCTACTGTGCTTTTATGAACAATGTAATGTTTTTTTTTTTTTTTTTTTTTTAGAATCATAGATGGAACTATTTTGCAAATGTGTTTGAGAAGGGTTGGGAAACATGCATAGTATACTGGTGTATTGTGATAGTGTCTCTGTGTGCATTTAGGAAGCTTATGGGTTTATGGGAGAACTGGGTCTGAGATGGACTGGCACGTAACTTTTTGGTGCAGCATCTAGAATCTGTTAAATTGGCTTGATTCAGGACATAGTGGGTACCTAAAGTAGACATGAACAACATCTAGGGTCACCCATAGCTGTTTCTTCATTGCTTTGTGGAGAGGTGACAAAAGTCAACAGAGCTGAACGACACACTGTGGTTATCTGTCTGTAACCTTCTGTGCTTCAAAACAAGACTGATGAAGACTAGTTGGGGCAATGGCAGCCCAGTTAGGTAAACAGAGGGGGATATTGCACTGTGCTTGCTTCAACTGAATGTAGCTGCACTGAGCTTAAGGCATCGGAACAGGGATTGCACACACGTTTTACATCACTATTTTCAGACGAGTTGGGGGAATTGTGTGAAATTAATGTTAGCTTGCAAGTCTGCCTTTGTGAATGTATATATGTATGTGTCTGAGTGTCGTGAGAGTGAGAGTGAGAGAGGTGCATGTGAGAGAGGTGCGTGTGAGAGAGGTGCGTGTGAGAGAGGTGCGTGTGTGTGAGGTGCGTGTGTGTGAAGTGAGCGTGTATGAGGTGAGTGAGTGAGTGAGAGGTGTAACGTTGAACAATGTAGCTTGAGCTACACTGGCACCAACCCTGTTTAGGGATGACATGATGTCAGTGCAGTGGGCTTGTTTCAACAACTGTTGAGTGGCCTGAACTGACATCAACTGCAGAAAGGGTGGCCCACAGTTGTTGCAGCACTGTTTTGTGGAGAGATGGACAATGCCGCATGGTTCACCAGTACATTTTCTGTGTGTGTGTGTTTTAGTATTGGATGTGTCAAAGAGAATGACGTAGCATGGCATGGATGAGACCAAGCCTCTTAAATGGAGTGACTAAGAGGTGCCCAGAGCTGACATCACCAGCTTGTGTAGTCTGTGTCTTGTGAAAAGATGGGAAAAGCAGCATGGTTCACCAGTATATATGTTTAGCATGGTGATGTGAAATAGAGTGATATAGCCTGGCAGGACTGACAGTAAAGCACTTACTGGAACCCCTGGAGTCAGTGCATTCCCCTTGCACTAGCTAATACTGCTATGTGGTTTGCCTGACATCATTTGCAAAGAGTCATACATGATATAAAAATGCCATTTAAAATCACGTCTGGAAATGGAATTTTTGTCCCAGCTCTGGAACGTTTATCAAAAATGTGATGAGTGGGTTCATTTGATAGACGGGGAAGCTCTCTGAGTTGGATCCTCTCTGTCCAATTTTCCAAAGGTTATTTTGCTCCTTTTTACCACTGCCATAAACTACACAAACCATCTCAGCAATAGACTAGTGTGGAGGTTTCAGAATGGATGGCATGGAACCCTGACAATCAATGGAGAGTGGATGTCAGGATGGGTATGTAAGGGGCATTGTGTCACTTAGCTACCTGGCACTCTGTAAGAGTCAGATTCTATGAAGATTGGGGTTCACAATGGTGCTTCCTATGTTGTGAGATATGCATTAGAGGTGATTATAATTCCTGAACACAGCAGTGCCTTCACTTTGTCAAATATGTTCTGATAGGTCAGGCATGTGTGTACTGAATTTCTGGAACATGAGTTTCTCACCAACCAGTTGGATTACATAGTGTTTTAAACTGCACTAGGAAGCCGGAAAGATAATGCTTTGTGATCTGCTGCAGGGAGTGGAGTATTCCATTTAATGTGCTGCAAGATAATTCACAGTTGCATGTAAATGCCACAATATGGTGTTAAGAAGAGACAGTGTCACCAATTATGACTGTTTTCCCATTTGTGGACGTGCCTTTTTTGATATGACTTGCAGAAGCAGTCAGCAGGGTATTCTAGTATGGAAACAAGTAAATGATAGTAAGATGTTACATTGGAGTAATGTCTGCACAAATATGGATGTACAATTTATTACACTAATAGATTGTGTGCAGTCCATGTTGAAATGTAACAGTTTTGTGACACTGGTACCATTTGAATATTAAGTTGTGTCATCAGTTTAAAACCAGGTTTACTCTGTGGTCCTTCTCTAGCCTCATCTGATACTATTGTTAGGGTTCCATGTGCAAATGATAATCCATTGCCTGTGACATAGGGTTCACAAGCATATGCATCACACCTCCATCTTATGTTGCTGAACAGTGAATTGCAGTTACTCCGAGGAGTGGTGATGTCGCCATAATGGAATGCTCTCTCAGCATGATGCCTGTCAGCTGAGCTGGTCCCTTTATGTACTGAAAGGCAAGCCACTGTTATTCATGTGACTTCACAAATTATGCACTTGTTGAGGCAAGCATAACTGAAAGGAGCCTTATCTACATGATTGCTCTTGTTTCTAACTGTATAGAAGCTGTTATGATTGTCTTCAAGCAGTGTTGAGTCCATAGGCAAATTGAACATTATCTGGCTTGCCTGTACTTTGGAGTTACAGAGCAGATGTTCAACACCCAAAGTTTTAGCTTTGCACCCTTTTGTTTTTTTTCTGAAGCTGTAGCCCATCCCTGTGGTAGATGTGAGCTGATGTTTATATATGTTGTTGTTGTGCCTTTCGGCTTTTCCCGGTTAGGGGTCACCACAGCGGAACTCCGGTCCGCTAATGATTGGCAGTAGATATTTACATACCGAGTTGCCAGCCCTGATGCACAACCTTCAACGAAGGTATGCTCATTCACGCATGTCTCCACCCAGAAGACGCTCTAGCTGAGAATTGAACAGGACAACATCTTACTGTGAGGTGACAACGCTACTGCAGCACCACCAGTTTATGTATAATTTTAATAATTGCTGTCATCACATTTTTTTCATTGATGTTCATAGCTAAATGGCTTTTTATGCTTGATCCTTGCTGTAAGAAGTATATTGATGTGTTTATAGAAATGCAATAGTTACAAATACATAAAACATGACAGTAGTATGAAACATATTGTTGACGGTAGTCTGATTTATCTAGCTTGTTGAGGAAATGTGTGAAATTCTGGATATCAGTGAATAGATAAACTTGTAATGACAGCTTGCAATGGACATCAGTTGACATTGAGGACTAACAGTATGCACACTGTTCACAACATTAGGAGTAGGCACTGCATAGCATGAAGGAAATATTTTAACCTGAATAAAAAAAAAAAACCTGAATATGAGCAGACAATAGCAGTAGTACACAGAAATATAAGGAGAAAGTACAGCTGTGTACCTACCATAAATGTAGATGTTCAAGTGTATTCACTGTTGCAGTCATTACTCTTGGGTTATCCTGCTGGCAAGCTAACCTCAGTCGGCCAGAATTCCAAAGTCTAGGTCCGGCATCGGTTGCTGTCGCCTCTTCCCTGACGTCAGTGCGCTAGGGGTATAAATGATGCAGCCGACGCCATTTTCTTCAGTTTTTCTTGCCCCAAATGTCAGGTGCCCCCAAATTGGTAGGCTGCAAAATATGCCAATAAAAATGCATGCATAAAAATAACATTTCCTTCATCTACAAGCAAATACACCAAATAGGTTGTATAGGATAGAGAAGTGCAGATATGACCCAGCAAAGAAAAGGGGGGTGGTGGGTGGGTAACCTGGACTGCAACAGTGAATACACTTGAACATCTACATTTATGGTAGGTACTCAACTGTACTATGTTCATTGTGTTTCACTGTTGCAGTCATTACTCTTGGGTTGAATCCCAAAGCTGAGGAAGGGTGGCTGGGCTAAATAGGATTAGGAGAGGCTATGAGGCCCTGCAGAACTGCAGTGGCAAAGCCTGCTCTGGACTTAGAGTAAAGAGGTAAGTGGTAGTGCTTTGTGAAGGTGTGCACTGAACTCCAAGTTGCAGCCTCTAAGATATCTTTGGTTGGTACTCCTCTGAGGAAGGCTGCTGAAGTGGCTGCTGCTCTGGTGGAATGAGGCCTAATGCCCTTAGGCACTGATTTGCCATGTTGAAAATAGCAGAAACGGATGCAATGGCCTATCCATTTTGAAATAGTCCGTTTTGAGATAGCCTTTCCTTGTGATCCTGCAGCGTATGACACTAAAAGTTGCTCAGTCTTTCTGAAAGCTTTAGTTCTGTCCAAGAGAATCGTAACTGCCTGTTTATGTCCAAAGAGTGCAGATTTTTCTCACCCTTGTTCTGTGGATTAGGGTAAAAGGTTGGCAAGTGAATGGTTTGATTAAGGGCCACACTGGACACCACCTTAGGCATAAATGTAGGATTTGTCCTCAGAGAAACACCGCCTGGATGAAATATGATGAAAGGTTCCACAGCCATGAGTGCTTGTAACTCCAAGACTCGCCTTGCAGAGGTTATTGCTAGGAGCAGAGATGTTTTCCAGGATAAGAATTTTATATCTGCTGTTGATGCTGGCTCGAAAGGAGGCAGTGTGAGTTTTTCCAAAACATAATTGAGGTCTCAGGCCGGAATTGGTGCTCTCCTTGGAGGCCTAATGTTGGCCCCTCTGAGGTACTGCCTTATTAAAGGATGAGAAAAGATAGGTGGTTCTGTATTGTAATGGGCTGAAATGGCTGAGGCATGAATCTTAATTGATGAGAAGGAAAGGCCTTTGTTCAGCATCTCAGTTAGTTATTGTAAAATCTGAGGGATATTTGGTACACACGTGTCAATGCCTTGTTCCTGGTTCCAAGCACAGAATCTCTTCCATTTTTCTGCATAAGATTTTCTGGTGCTGGGCCTCCTGGCCTCCAAAATAACATCCATAACAGCTTTTGAAAGAGGAGTGTTCTGAATGGCTACATTATCCGCCATGCTGCTAGATTTAAGGTCCTGAGTTGGCTGTGCAGGATCTGATTGTTTTGTTGGGTCAGCAAGTGAGAAGTTTGAGGCAATATCCATGCTGGACCTTGAGACAAGCTCTTTAGGATTGGGTACCAGTGCTGGCGTGGCCAGTCTGGTGCAATCAGTATCATTTTTGGCTTCTCTTGTCTGACCTTTAGGAGTACCCTGGGAAGGAGAGGCAGTGGAGGAAAAGCATATACCGTTAGATTTTTCCAGCTGAAGGATAGGGCGTCCACTTTCCATGCTTGCTTGTGATAAATCCTTGTGCAAAATCTCTGCAATTGGCAATTGTGAGGGGAGGCAAATAGATCTATGTCTGGGCAAACTCATTTCCTTATTATCATGTTGAAGACTTGTGGATCCAGTTTCCATTCGTGGAGATCCATGAGGTTTCTGCTTAGTTCATCTGCCAGAGTATTTGTTTTTCCTGGCAGGAATTGTGCTTGCAGGTGAATTTGAAAAGCCAATGCTGTGTCCCATAAGGTCATTGCTTGTCTACAGAGGGGGTAGGAATGTGTACCTCCTTGCTTGTTTATGTACCACATGACCGTAGTGTTGTCTGTCTTTAACAGTAACTGTCCTGGATGAAGCAGGTCCCTGAAAGCTGTCAGGGCATTTTGAACATCTAGCATCTCTTTTTGATTGATGTGAAGATGCTTCTGGTTTGCAGGCCATGTGCCCTGAATACATTTTCCTGCCATATGGGCTTCCCGGGCATAATCTGATGCATCCATTGTCAGCGTCTGTCCGGCTGTGGGTAAACTGAATGGTAGACCCTTGTTGTGGTGACAGGCTTCTGCCCACCATCGAAACTCCTATTGCAGGCAGGGAATGAGTGCAATTACTGTCTCCAGGCTGTGGCAATGCTGACTCCAAACACTTTTTAGTTACCATTGTAGTTTCCTCATATGCAGTCTGGCGTATGGAATTAGTAGAATGCAGGATGCCATGAAACCCAAGGCCTGCAGGATTTTCCTTGCAGATAGGTGGGTTTTTGTTGCCAATTTCTTGAAGTAAGAAGTCAGTTGCTTTTGTTTGTCTGGCATGAGATAAGCCATCTGGGCAGTTGTATTTAAGCTTGCACCCAGGAATATTATCTCTTGAGAGGGCATTAGTTTTGATTTCTTTTTGTTTACTGTGTAGCCTAAGCCAATTAGTAATCTTTTTACAAACGCCAGATGCTTTAGAAGGATGTCTTTGTTCTCTGCTTGAATTAGGCAGTCGTCCAAGTAGGGATATATTTGAATTCCTTTTTGTCTGCAAACGCAATTACTGGTGCCAGGCATTTTGTGAAGACCCTGGGCACAGTAGATAAGCCAAAGGGCAGTGCAGAGAACTGGTAATGCAATGAGCCAGCTATGAATCTAAGGTATCTTCTGCAAGATTGTCTGATTGGGACATGCAGGTAGGTCTCTTTTAGGTCCAAAGTTACGAGCCAAGCCTTCCTGCCCAGCATGGGCAGTAGCTGCTGTAGTGTCAACATCTTAAATTTTGGAACTTCCAGAAATGTATTTAGTATAGACAGGTCCAGTACTGGTCTCCAGGTTTTGTTCTTTCTGGGTATTAGGAAAAGTCTGGAGTACAATCCTTGCCCCTGCTCTTGTTGTGGTACTCACTGAATGGCCCTCATGTCCATGAGAGCTGTAATTTGTTTTTGTGCCTCTGCCCATTGATTGTGTGGCAGGTCTGGCATACCTTTTGACCTTGGTAGAGTGTGAAAATGGAACCTGTAGCCTTGGGACACTATGTTCAGGACCCATTTGTCTTGGGTAACCATTTGCCAATTTGATGAAAAAAGTGCTAGTTTTCCCCCTAAGAGGGCTGCCAAAAGAAAAGTGCTTGGATCTGGTAGAGGAAAGTCATTGGGACTGTTTCCTGTAAGGTTGTGATTTGTCTTCTCCACTTTTGGAGGTAGGAGCACCCCATTGTTTAGGCCTGTATGAGCCTTGGGGCTGAGATCTGCTTCTGGGATGCCTGTATCTGCCTCTTTGTGGTCTGTCTGACACTGGAAAGGACCAATTTTTGGAAGGCCAGTTCCTGCTAAACCTGGGTTAGTGTTTACTGCTCAGAGTTTTGGGTCTATATTTACATTCTTTACACCTGGTCAGAAACCAGAGTAATAAAGGACATTTATACATGCAAATTCTAGCCATTAACTCTGGTCTTAAAACAATATACAGGATGCCTCCCTTTAGACATATCGGCTCCGAATCGGCTTCAGCATTAAAGACAGTCATAAAATGCTTGACTTAGGTTTCTTACAGCAGAGTGCACTGTTGTACATTTTTGTAGTTCAATATCCAATACAGTCTTTTCACATTTAAGAGAACAAGCTTGTGGCTTACATTAATATTTACAAATGACAGAATTATCTAGAAAATTCTATCTGGCTAGGCAGGCAACCTTCACCTATCTTCACAATTTGTTTCATTGCTTAATGGAAAAATGTTCAAAACTACAAATTTAAAACATGCTCTAACAAGTGCTGCTGTATTATACAGGGAATATAATTTAATACAATCAGGAAGGTGAATCAAAAAACACATGCATGCATGGTCCTAAAATGTGTGCAAGGACCCATGATTTGAAAACAGCCCAAAGGTAAATGTCATTCACCACTGCCAGATGCATTTTCTTTGAATGTGGGTTTCAATGCTGTTTCAATAGATGTGAGTTTCAAGGGAAAAGAAGTTTTAATGCTAAGTCTGTTTCATTGTGAGACTGTATCACTTAGTTTAGCAAATATCTATCAGTTTTGGTGCTATAAAAGTTGAAATAAAAGATTTAAATTAAATCCAAGTAATCATTGTAGAAGTAAAACAGAAAATAGTATGCTCACTGAGAAGTTTGAACAGTGTTTATGGTAAATGGGGAGAAATAGCCAAGTAATGGGACTCTGGAATGGCTGTGTGTGTGTGTGTGTGTGTGTTTGGAGGCGGGGGTTGACCCAAACGCAATGTATGCATGCTGCCACCTTTTTGTTTACAAAAAAAATCACTGTGTGTGTATATGTGTGTATATATATATATATATATATATATATATATATATATATATACATACATTTATATATATATATATATATATATATATATATATATATATATATATATATATATATATATACAGATCGAGAGAGAGAGAGAGAGAGAGAGAGAGTGATAGTCACAAGGAGGACTCTACCTCCCACACCCCAACCATTATATATATAATCCAAAATCAAACAATAACAGAGATGAGGGAACACTTCCTAAACCCTGGTATTCAATGACTTCTCTCTCTGTTTTCAGTGCACTCTGGTCTAATTGTTTATTGATGAAACTTCTTTGCTACTCTGTTCTAGGTAGAAAAACACATATTTGACAGAAAGGGGGTGTTCCATGTAGTCAACAAAAAATTGACAGAAACAGTAGGGGATACAGATGTAGGTATAGATATAGCTATACATATAGACATAGATATATACACAAATACATGCACACACACACACACGCACGCACGCACGCACGCACGCACGCACGCACACACACACACACACACACACTACCTGACAGATGATGCAAGGCAAACACTAGTATCTACCTACCTTTTTCCATCCCTAATATGTCTCTCACCTACAATGTCTGTTATAATAAAGTTGCCAAATTTACTGCCAAATTTACAAACTTACATACAAGACTTATCATTAAACTGGCTTGAGTGAACCAACTATTTCTTTATTTATTTATTTTACATTTGTTAACCGGGATGGTCCGACTGGATACATGTCCTTTTTCACCGGAGGCCCGGGGAGAAAAGCTCCAACAGAGTTACATTGATAATTAGGTACAGTAAATAAGCTGAAAGAACTTAACAAAAACATAGGCTATTTACATACAAGTACAAGACTGCCATTACTATTTCTGAGATTACTACAAATGTAACATTATTAACATATTAGCAAGGACGGTAGGCAGTATAATGACATAGAGTTAGACAGGATACATATTTCTTTATCACAGTATACAAAGTACTTATCATCTTAGCTAGTTGTTTATGTTTTAGTTAATGGCACAGAGCTAGTCTGGGTTTGAGCAAGGACATAGCTAGTGTGGCTTGAAGTGGAGTTTTAGTCTATTTTTGAATTGACTTAGAGAAGTTGCAAGCGTGATGTTATTTGGGAGAGAGTTCCATATTTTACCAGTGGTGTTGGCAAATAGCACGTCACCACCTAGGTTGAGAGATTTAGTTGTTTGGACAAGGAGTCTGTTTGCTGAGCGAAGGCAGCTTAGATTGGAGTAGGGAGTCATTCAGTTTTTTAGTGCTGGGGTATTCTCAGGTTGTTTAAGGATTTTGAAGGCCTCTATGAGTTGGGACTGGTGAATAAGGTGTGGGAATTATATCCATCCAAGCTTTTTCAGGTTAG
The DNA here is from genome assembly GCF_019279795.1 of Protopterus annectens. Classification (NCBI taxonomy): domain Eukaryota; kingdom Metazoa; phylum Chordata; order Ceratodontiformes; family Protopteridae; genus Protopterus; species Protopterus annectens. The sequence goes on along the minus strand of NC_056741.1, from coordinate 1,720,048,298 downwards.
TACAGTGGTGTGTTCTGTAGGGTAGGCCTGTAACGAACCTGGCAATGTGATTATAGCAGGATGAGAGCTTGGCCAGATCAGATTTGTTAAGGTGAGTGAGGACAGGAGAGGCATATAGTAGGGTAGAGAGAAGGTGTGAATGGGCTGTGGCTGCCCTGGCATTCGGGGTAAGGAAGGCTTTAATTCTATATAGGGTCCCAAGTTTCTTGTTGACTGACTTAATGGCTTGGTTGATATGTATATCAAATCTGAGTTTATTGTCAATGTTTACTCCTAATAGCTTTGTATAGGTGTCTGGGGAGATGATGGTCCCATTATTGGATTTTATAGTGAAGTTTTCAGGCGGAGATCTATTGGTTGGGTAGAAGAGAAGTAACTTGGTTTTGTTTGGATTTAAGATCAGGAGATGGTTGGCAAGCCAGTTTTCGACTTTGGTGAAGCTATGTTGGGTGGTAGTTAGTAGATTTGCAAGAGAGGCATTGGAACATATTATAGTCGAGTCATCTGCATATTGAATGCAGGTGGCTTCAGGGATGACTGTTTGGATGTCGTTTATGAAGACTGAAAAGAGGAGAGGTCCTAATATGGAACCTTGAGGAACTCCTATGGTATTTGGTAGTAGGCAGGAGAGCTTGTTTTGCCACATTACTACTTGTTGTCTCCCAGTGAGGTAAGCTTGAAACCAGTCAAGGGCTGGAGTATCTAGATACAGGGTTTTTAAAGTATATAGAAGTAACTGATGGTTTACCATATCGAAGGCTTTCGATAGGTCCAGGAAGAGAGCAGAGGATATTTTTTTATTATTCAGGTTAAGATTAATGTTTTCAGTAAAAGAGAGGAGGGCAGTGGTTGTACTATGATGGGGTCTGAATCCATGTTGAGAGTCTGTGAGTAGTTTATTTTTGGTTAGATAGAGCATTAGTTGGTTCTGCATGCACTTTTCCATAATTTTGGCAAATGGTGATAGTATGGCTATAGGTCTATAGTTGGATAGTTCTGTGGATGAACCTCCTTTGTGGAGTGGAATAACATAGGATATTTTCCAAATTGAGGGGATTGAGGCCTCGGTTATGGTTCTGTTAATTAGGATTGAGATAGGGTAGGCTACGACATCTGCAGCAATTTGCAGGTATTCAGCCGGCAGAAGATCGGCTGAAAGGGTGGTTGGTTTCAGTTTTTCAAAAGGGATCTGATAAAGGATGTGGACACTGGCTGGAAGTTAAAAGAGAGTGGTGAGTCGGGTATAGTGTTTATAGAAGTGTGGGGAGGAGAAGGTTGGTTAGCTAATGACTGGATTGTTTCTGTGAAGAAAGTATTGAATGAATTGGCTATATCTTCTTGGCTCTTGTCAGATAATGTTCCTGGGGTCGGAGTAGTGGATTTGCCTGGTTGGAGAAGTTTATTTATGCCTGCCCAGTACTTTTGAGGGTTATTCTGATGTTTATCTTGCAGATTGCAGAAGTAATTTTTCTTATCTAGTATGATGGCTTTTTAGTCTCATTTCTAAGTTGTTGGAATTTGATACGATCTAGGGGTAGTTTGGTAGTGCGCCATTTATCCCACGCTTTGTCTCTAGTTGTTATTTTGGTTTTGGTGTCTGCTGTTAGCCAGGGTGCTAGTTGAGTTTTAATTCTTATTGAGCGTTTAGGGGCATGCGAGTCAAGTATAGTAAGGAATGAATTGTTAAATGATGACACTGCCTCATCAAGGGGAAGGAACTTTAGTTTTGTCCAGTTACATGATTTGAGTTCAAGTTGAAATTTAGTTGGGTCAAAGTTTTTCTTGGATCTGATAGACCTATAAATAGGTAAGCTTGTACAATTAATTTTGTCTTTCATGATGTATGTGAGCAGGTGATCACTAAGATCATTAGGGAGAGTTCCAGACATATAGTTCTGGGGATGACTGTTGGTGATTATCCAGTCTAGTATACTCTCTTTTTGGTTATTGTTACCTGTACGTGTGGTAGATGATATTATCTGAGAGAATCCATGTAGGTTAACAGGAATGGGGTTGGACTGTGCTGTGCATTGGTTCCATTCAATATTAACATCGCCCAGGACAATGGTTTCTTGAGGGTAGTTGTTGGCTATCCAATGTAGAATGACCTCTAGTGTTTCTACATTGTTCCCAGGGGGAATATAGGTGACAATTAGGTTAATGCCCTTATGATTATTTAATAGAATTTTTAGAGCTAGTATTTCAGCGTTAGAGACCTGGGGTGGTTGTATAGGGTTAGTTATGATGTTAAGTGTGCTATTATATAAGACGGCTATTCCACCTCCTCTTTTCTTTACTCTATCTGCCCTAAGTATATTGTAACCAGGAGGCAGGATCTCATTGTCTTTGGTTGATGGCGGAGCCATGTTTCAGATAGACACATTATGTTGGGGAGGTATGTGGCTAGTACAGCATGCAGGCTATGTATCTTATTGTTTAGGCTTCTAATGTTTAAGTGGCATATTAGGAGGGAGTTGACCAGTCAGTGGGAGAGTGGTGGGCTGGTAGGATTTTGAGTTAAGGTTGGGCCTGGATTAGGATGGATGTCCCCATCTTTGGTTATGTTTTTTCTTAGATACGCTAGTAGTTTAATAACTTTGAATAGTAGTTTTAGTTCATATTTGGATTTTGGTGTTGATTGGAGTGGTTTTTTTAGAAGCAAGTGGTTGGAATTTATAATTTTTGGGGTAGTGTAGTAGTGGGCAAGTTCCGCAGTCAGTGGAGGTGGGGGGGGGTCTTGGTTGGCATTTTGGATAAGAGAAACCTACGAATGTGAGATTTTCATAGCTAGTAAGAAAGTATGGCAGAATTAAGAGTGGTAAGATAAGAGGAAGGAGTTTATAATTATTTATAGACATGTTATATGTCATCAATGGGTGGGGTCAATGTGTTTCAGAGGAATAGTAGTGGTTAAACAGTAAAGTGGTGGTGGGGGAGGAAATTGGAGAGGAAGTTGTGTAGGTTGGAGAGGAAGTAGGGGTGTGGCCTAGTGGCTATAAATGTAGACACAGTGGGGGCGGGTGGGATAAGGGGGCAGGGAGGGGAGCGAAGCAAGCCCGAGCGTATCGAGGACGAAGCGGAGCGGGGCTAACCCAGTCCCAGTTTTTGGTCCTATGAGTGGGGTAAATAGTCTGATAGTGTAAGTAAATAGATTGGAGTACAGGCTTGAAATTCAACATAAACATATACAGTTGTAAAATGTCTAATACAATTCAACATGAATAGGCATTTACAGTTGTAAAACACTTACTGGAGAGACACTGAGCCTTCATGGGGCCTGTAGCAGAGTGGATTGTAGTTTTACAAATGGTGCCTGCCACAGGTAATATTTATTAACTCTGGGATTGTCTTAAGGTAATAAACAGGGAAGGGGAGGGGAGAACAAGGGTGTGAGCAGGCAGTTCTTTGTACTGCTGCTAATGAGCCAAAGCAAGACAAGTATGTGTTAAGAACAACCACAATTGACCAAGGACTGCTCTGAAACTGTAAGTCTTGTCTTAATTTCTCAGGTGGAAAACCAGGATAACATTGTATCAGTAGGCTACTGTGGTATAGTTTAAATAAACAAACACACAGTATTGATCAGTTATTGATACTATTTGCTAACAGAAGGGAATAAGAGAAAGTGGAAGATGTGTGTGTGTGTGTGTGTGTGTGTGTGTGTGTGTGTGTGTGTGTGTGGTGGTGGTGGTGGTGGTACAAGCTCACAACTAATTACTGCAAGCAATCGTATACATTCATCAGAAAAATGCCCATCATTTAAAGATGTCCAGCAGCACTGCTGTCCAGGTTGAGATCTTTAATCAATGAGTAAGGTCCTAGTAATCACAACAAAGTCTAACAATACAGCAGGTGACTCACTATAATCTGGAACACTGTCCCAACGTACCTAAAACATTTCATGAAATATTTCACCTTCAAGCCTTTTTTGAAACAACACCTAAACAACATGTGGTCAGGCACATGGTACACCCATGAGTAATGCTATTTTCCTTTGTCTGCTCATACCCCCTATCCGTTTGTAACCTCTATCCCTTTCTGCATAAAAGCCTTCTACCTCACCTTCCTCAATTACCTTCCTATCTTAATTTACATTTCAATTTCTTTCTGAACTTCTGACTTAATCTATCTCCTTCAAATACTCTCCACCACTGCCTTACAACCAGGTACTATGTCAAGGATGTACCCTAGTCTTCTTAGCCCCATCCCCTTGTAGGTTTAATCATTATCAATCTATTAGCTAGTGTTTCACATTCCTTACATTAATTTTATTTAATATTTGTACTGCAAACCTTCATATCCATGTTTTAATTCATATCTGATGTCTGCTTGTCAAATATATTGCACATCATCTGTTTGCATATTAAATGTGTTATACTTTTAATTTCTTATTATGTATAATGTCAGAAAAGAAGAAATACCTGTTTCATCCTTGTAGTGTCACTTCAAAACAATTATCTGTTTTTAGTTGTATCTTGGCATCTTAAGAACTATCTCTATAATGTATCTTTTTTAATTAATTTGTTGTATAATGAGTATCTTAAATGTATGTCCTGCTGTTTTTCCCCCCAGTCTCCACTGAAAATAAGTTTTGCCCAAGCAGCAAAAACAAATAAATAAATAACAAATATATATATATGGTAGAGACATGCAATAGCTGGACTGGACACTCTAAGTTGGCCATAGGTGAGAATGTATGTATGTGTGTGTGTGTGTGTGTGTGTGTGTGTGTGTGTGTGTGTGTGTGTGTGTGTGTGTTTGTGTGTGTGAGTGAGTGGTATGAATGAACTACCATGACACGGCTAGCCACCCAGTGGTGTAAACCTTGGCTTGAGATGGTTGTTGCTGGTGAAACGAATTCCCCAAATCCATATGCAAAATGGGAAAAGGGGTTGAGGATGAATGGATGGATATATAGTAGAGAACTGGGTGTTTACTTCTTAGACAGGAAACCTAGAAAGTTGAGTTCTATCATTATTAGCCTTTACTGAGCTGTGAGAAAGGGGGAAGGAAATTGATATTAATGATTCTCAGTTCCATGCCATTGTGTTGGCAGCAGTGGTTGAAGATACTCCAGAAAAGTACCATTATGGATTTGTACACTATCATAAGATGCTCACTTCCTTTAATTAATTATTAATTTTATTTATCTATCATCCATTTACTAGGTATGTTGGCTCTTCCAGAGACAATCTTCAAGCATGACCCTGGTTGAAAGGGCTAGGTAAATTAATGTGCAGTTAAATATCATGTTTCTGAAAGGCAAGGTCTAGATAAAACTTAACCAGGAATGGATGAACATTTAAAGCAAATTCCAAATAGAAAAAGTGATGATATCATGATTAAAACTTGGGCCCTGTAATGCAGACTTTAGTGAGCCACTAAAGCTATCCAGTTTTAGTGCAGCCTACATACATACGCCATTAACATGCTTTTTCCCTATGCCATCATATTACACTCCTTCGTATGTTATAATAAATTTCATGTTCCTACATATAACACTCTTATTTTTCTTTTTTTCTTTCTCGTGCATCATTTTTTTTTTCTTATTCAGCGACCAAATGCTTTCTTTATATATTCCTATCTGTGGCAAATATTTACTACACTAAGGATGTGGATGAATCTCTTCCTCTTAGGGATTTGTTGTCCCTTAGCCAGTAGAGACAGAATATTTATGTCCAGAGAATGTTGTATAGCTGAAAAAAGGTAATGAATTAGAGTGAAACCCATAGTGTCCACAAGCAAAGACTTGCCAAATAATGAAGGAATTATTCTGAAAAACTATTTTGATTAATCAGAGACGAAAGTGCTAAACTTTTTTTTCCAGTTGGTGATTCCTAATTTAGAGTGGGATACTAGGCTAGTGAATATTGTACATCTTCTTGGAGACACACAGATAAAATCATCGCAAGTTGATTTCATAATTACATTCTTTTGTAATGCACTATATATAGGTAAATTATTATTTCATTTTTTATAATTTTATTGCCAGATATTCAACTTCTGGAGTCAGCCTTGATGCAATCTCAACCAACACTAAATGCAGCAGCTAACTTGTCCAGATTCCTTGTAAATGGCAGTCACCAAGTAACAGTCTTGTTGGACAGAGACCAGCTGGTGTCCTGTATACTCTTCCTTCCTTACGTCCAGATTCCAACTTTACTCTTCTCTTCTCTTCTCTTCTTAGGCCAATAATAGAATATAATTGCCCTCTCTCATATGCAATTGTCTAAGCACATGACCTAGTCTGAATGACCATAGCATTTCCTTACTAAGACAGCATAAGAACATGTCTCCTTGAGTTTCCCTGATGACCTTAAAGTACTATCACACTTTTCTGTGTCCTATTGACTTTTGTGATGGGACCTTTGATTAGCCTACAGGGATTGGAAGGATCCATTCTTATGCAACTTTCTTCACATGCACTAAACTAATAACAATCATAAGCACCCTATAAAAAATCAGAATTTCCCACACAGTATAAATAAAACCTACAGGTGTAATAGATATCTGTGACAGAAATACCTCTTTTATGCAAGACTCTTCTTGGATGTAAAGTATAGGAGTTCTCGAACCCTTTTTGAGCACCACATAGATGATTAGATGGGTGATTTTAATTACTCTCCTAATGTGGTTCCTCAAGTGCTCATGGAAAGGTGATGTAACTACTTCCAAAGTAATTCATCCTGTTCAAGATGTGGTATAGATGTCATGTGTTGTTAAACTCAAGGCTGGGTCATGTGGCTCGGCTACAGAGGATCCACTGGATGAACAGCATAGTATACAACTGTTCTGCATTCATATCTGGCCCTCACACATCAGTGGACATCCTGATTAAGTTCCATATAACATTATTTGTTTTTTGTGATCCAAATGGAGTATGTTTTTTCCTAGATGAAGTCACTATTTAACAATAGCCTCCAGACAGGCTTGGTGCCATGCAAATGAAGAAATGCAATGGTAATCCCACTGCATAAGGATAGACCTTCAATGGACCTGGGGAACTACAGACTCATAAGTGTGACTAGTCTCATATGCTAAGCCATGGAAAGAATTACCATGGATTTGATTAATAAGGAAACAGAAACCTTCAGTCACTGGATCCAACCCAATTTTGCTTTATCAAAGCTAGATTATACCTACTCATTCTGCTGAATTCTTTCAGAAGGTCATGAAGGCAATGGATGAGGACAAAAAGGTATGTACTTCCTAATTTGATCTGGCTAAGACATTTGGTACAATAACCCTCTTGGTATTTAAGAAACTCACAGATATAGGCATAAACCTCTGTGTTACTTACTGGATAGCCAGCTGGCTCTCAAATAGGATCAAGGAAGGTAGGAAGGGGAAGAGACCTTCACATAGAGGATGGTCACTAGTGGAGTTGCTCTGGGCTCAGTGCTTTGTCCACTCTTTTTTTGGCATCACTTCTTGTAAATCAAGCCCAATGTCAAGGGCCTCTGACTGACCAAGATTGCAGATGATTACAAACTAGGAGCAATCATAGAATCCCCCCAAAATGCTAATATCCTACAGGAAGGACTAACACAGACACATGACTGGTGCTAAAGCCATGGTTTAAAACTCAATGCCAAGAAATGCATAATAGTAACCTTTATGAAGCCAGCCACCCTAGAAAATTACCTTATCAATAACATACCAATAAGAGTAGAATCAGCAGACAGGGATTTGGGTACATATCTAGATAGTAACAAGGTTTGCAAGCAATATGTGTCTAAGGTAGTAAATAAATAATTCTATGTTGCTTAACTTATAAGCAAGGGCTTGGCATCTACTTCCAAATAAGTCATCATTCCACTGTGTTTGGCTCTCATCATGCCCATCATTGAATATGACACCACCTTTGGTATGTACCTGACCAGGCACATGGAGCAAACAGAATGTCCACAGAGGTTCTTCACAAAAAGAATACAGGGTATAAACATAATTCCCTATGCAGTTTGCCTCAAAGCCCTGTCCCTATACTCTGTTTCTCCAGAATGCTAAGAGGTGATCTATGCTTGGCATGCACAGCATCCTTGGATCCCACTCTGATGGACCTTTTGCATATCTGCAAACTGAAGAACATCAGAATTACTCAGTTTAGGGTTTAAAACTTTGCTTGTGACTTAAGTAGGACACGTTGGATGAACAGCTATGTGTCTCAGACAATTCACATTCCCTGGAACAGTCTTCCTACCCATGTGAAGCAGAGCTCTTCCCTAACCTTATTTAACAGAAACCTGGACCAGTAGATGGGAAATCGGAAACATGCCAGGTCTAACACCTATGCCTCTAATTGACAGAGGTAGCCTATAAATCTTTCCCTAGCTTACATATACCCTTTAAAGTAACCTGTAAGGCACATAAATTTGTGGGATACAATTAAAATATGTAGTGTAATGCATGTGTGTGTGTGTGTGTGTGTGTGTGTGTGTGTGTGTGTGTGTGTGTGTGTGTGCTTGTGTGTGTGTATGTTTGTGTGTGTGTGTGTGTGTGTGTGTGTGTGTGTGTGTGTGTGTGTGCATAAGTGTCTTGTTACAGAAAGGGTTTTTCAAAGGTAAAGTGCAGGGTGACTGTTAGAGACAGGGGCTTGGTTAGGGTTAGCAGATTTTTGGTGAGGTTGTACAGAAAAGGTTTCTCAAAGATAAGGTGTAGTATTAGGGGTGGTATTAGCAAGTATTCGTAAGGTGATACAGGAGGGGCATGCCATTCCTGGCAGTGGATATAGAAACAGTATCTCTTCTACCCTCAGATAATCTGCATAAAAATTTACATATCTCAAACATTATATCAAACTGCTATACGCATTCATTCATCTGGACAGGATAAAACAGACGAACTTTGTGGGTTTTGTTGAAGCAGCTTTGTTATGTACAAACACAGGATTGAGGCTTAATAACTAACTTAAGTAAACTTATAAGCAAACTAGCTATTACACTCATATGTGCTCACACTCTGGTTGCACTCTCAAAATGGCACTGAAGCTAACCTGTGCTTGCTATTTATATGCATGTGCTGTCCTTGAAATGCTTCTTAAAGGTACAACACACACACACACACACACACACACACACACACACACACACACACTATTCTACATCCTCTCTCTTTGAGAAATGGAGCCATGCAATATTGACAACATCAATTGACATTCAATTAATACAAAATCATTCTTTGTCATACCATTATACAGAACTAAATACATTTAGACAATTAAGTCCAGGTTGCTGTGTATTTCACACTAAGTTTGGAAATACAACAAAATACTGTGATATAGAAATTAGACTAGCTCTAGCAACTGGGACTGTCTCTGTTGAATGTTCAACTTTGGGAACATCAGGAACATCATCAGGAATAGAAGTAGAAGATAAAACACGTTCTGCAACAGGAACATTGTCTGGATTGCTCTGAGATCTAGAGTCTGTATCACAGGAACAATGCTGCAATATCGATTCTGATACAGGAAGAATATGTCTGCAATTTCTCCTGTACTCCACACCCTCACATTCTACAAAGTAGAATCTTGGCTCGGCACATATACTTGTCACTTGACCAATCCGGTCGAAATTTTTCTTCTTTTGTATCCTCGCTGTCTCTCCTTCTTTCAATAGAAAACAACATCTGCTCGATTTGTCATAGCTGGACTTCTGTAAACAATGTTTTTTGAATAGTTGGGCTTCGATTGTTCTGTTGTTCTTAGCCTTAGGCCTCAACAAACTGGAACAGATAGGCAACGTTGTTCTGATATGTCTAGATATAAGTCTCTCAGCAGGTAAGCCAAGTATATCATCACGGGATATGTTTCTGAGATTGAGTACGCTTAAAAAGACATTGGTATTATCATACTTTGACTTCTCTAGTAATTGCTTTGCACTCTACTGCAAGTTCAGCTAGTCCATTTGACTGTGGATATTCTGGACTACTAGTAACATGTACAAAGTCCCATTCTGCAAATTTCTGAAACAACTGACTGGTAAATTGGGTACCATTGTCAGAAATAACTTTGTGTGGACTACCATGGACTGAAAAATGATATTTCAACTTGGTGATAACAGCAGTGGATGTTAGATTAGGTAGTAAATCTATTTCAAACCGGTTCGAATAACAGTCTACCAACACTAAGTAGTGCTGATCATTCCACTTGAATATGTCAGTGGCTACTGTTGACCAAGGTAGTGCAGGAACTTCATTTAGCTGAAGTGGTTCTTTTTGCAAATGTGGTTTAGTACTATTGCAAACTAAACTTTTGCTAGAGAATGCCAAAATATTAGTCCCTTTGCCCTTCCTTTGGTAGATTCAGAACCTGGGTAAACACGATGCAAAATCTGGATATACTTTTTTAATTTATTTATTTATTTATCATTTGTTGACCGGGAATGTCCGACTAGGTTCCACAGAGCCTGTTTTCAGCGGAGGCCCGGGAAGAAATGCTCCAGATTCATGTCTTACATTGTAAGGAAGCAGGAACAACACTTTTAGCACCTTTGAAAATAATTCCATATTCCATCAACATCTAATCTCTGTAAGGAAAATAAGTTTGCACTTCAGGTGGTACACTAGATTGCTTTGACAGCCATCCAACATTAATGTAGTGGTTGAGCTTTTGCAAAACTGGATCAGTCTTTGTATGATCTCTCAGATTATCATGTCTCGTGGTAAAAAATTGCATACTTCCATGACATCAAAGTCAAAATTCTCTGCATTAAGCTGTTCCATTGTATTTCTGGGTGATTTGGATAAGGTATCAGCCAGATAAGGAAGTTTGCCTTTTGTATAGACCATTTTGAAGTTGTACTTTTGCAATTTGAGCATCATTCTTTGTAATCTTGCTGAAACTGAATGCATCGGCTTCTTTAAAATAATAACTAGAAGTTGGTGATCACTTTCAATCTGAATAGTCTGACCATAAATACAGTCAGGAAACTTTGAATATGCAAATACTATTTCCAAAAGGTCCTTCTCAATTTGAGCATATTGCATTTCAGTTTGGGTAAGAGTTCCAGATGCACTGGCTACTGGTCTGCTTTCTTGAAAAATAACTGTGCTAAGTCCAAATTTTGAAGCAGCACAGGGAAGTGTTACTGGTTTAGTGACATCATAGTATCTTAATGTAGGTGGGGTGTCAATTTTCTGCTTAAGATCTTCAAATGCTTTTTGGTGCTGTTCCAACCAAGACCATGTAACATGTTTAAGCATTAGCTCTTTCAAAGGCTGTAAACTCACTAAAGTCTGGTAAAAGCCTATCCAAATAGTTGACCATACAAAGAAAATGTTGTAGAGCTTAAACATTATCCTGTGATGGCACCTCAAAAATGGCTGCTTGCTTAGATGGATCTGATCACAAGCCAGTGATAGCAAATAAATGACCTACATATGTAACTTATGGTAGTCTGAATTTGCACTTCAGAGGATTGAACTTCAAGTTCACTTCACATGCTCTGTCTTAAGGTTTCTATCATGCTCTGATTCACCATTGCCTCCAACCAATAACTCTTCTATATTATTGGCACAAGGATAATGCAAAATAATTTGCACCATTGCACACTGAAAGACTTCACTTGCAGAAGTTATTCCAAATGGCATCGTGAAGAATCTAAATCTTCTAAATGGGGTACTGAAAGTAGTCAGTAGTGAAGATTTGCAATCAACATCACTTGCCAAAATGAACTTTTTGCATCCAAGACAGAAAAAGCAGTGGCATTTGGTATTAGGGTTGCAACTTCCTTGACTGTACACATAGGATGATGAGGTCTCTTTAATGCTTTGTTCAAATCTCTTGGGTCAATGCATATTCTGATTTCGCCTGAGCCTTTTTTGTGGGCTGCTACCATGGATGATACCCATTTAGCATGTTCTATAACTGGACAAATTGCACCTTGCTGCACCATTTTATCCAACTGAACTTTGACTTTATTCTGCATAACTATTGGAACTTTTCTGGCTGGTCTGACCAATGGACTAACCTTTGGGTCTAACCTCATTGAATGCACAACTGGAAGTTTGCCTAACTTGTCATCGAAAACATCAGCATGCTCTGAGAAAATAGTTTCAGTAAAACTGGAACTGAGACGTGCTTATATGTTGAACTTCTTTGGTAAAGGAAAACAAATTAATTCTTAAACTATCTCTGAGACCCAACAATGAATGCACAGGTCTTCGAAATACATAGAATAGTAAGCTGTAGAAGTTACCAGCCAAATAACATGAAAGGACTACTGACTCTTTTGTTTGAATTTCTTCACCTCCATAAGCAACAAGTTTCGCACAACTGGCCATATTAAATTACTCACCAGCTCTCACCTTAGCAAATGTGTCTGCTGATATAACATTACACTGTGAATCAGTGTCTACTTTGAGCTTGGTGGATTTACCATTGATCTGGACAGTACAAACACTTCATTCCTTGCCAACAAATGTACTTGACTTCAGTCAAAAGACTTATTGGGGGGTGTGGCCAAGATGCCTTAGAGTTAGCAGCACTTCTCTGATGCTCTGTCTTTAAAGATTGTTTCTGACAGGATTTTTAGGTACTAACCTAAATAATTTCGAAATATTTCATCACAAGTTATACTTCTTGGTACTGTGGACTATCTACAAAGAAGAAATTAAACTTTCAGAGTTCGTATCAAGAAATTTCCTGTCAGAAGTACTGCAACTCTGTACAATTAGACAAAACTATGAGTCACACAAGTGCTTCTCCTCAGGACAATTCCATGAAAAAGCAACTTCACACAATAATTTCCAGCATCCAGAACCTCTCAGTGAAGATAGATAATTTAGAAAAGATGATGAAGAACGTGAAAAAGGAAAGGAAGAAACAAATAGAAAAGCTGAAGGAAATTATAACCAAACACTCAGAACAAATAGCAGCCATAAAGGAAACTGTAAATGACATTGATGGGAGACAAATGGAAAATGACACCCAAACTGACTTCCTTCTAAAACAGAATAGTCATTTACTTCAGAAAGTTGAAGACGTGGAGTCCAGATCAAGTAGGAGCAATGTTAGAATATATGGGGTACCCGAGAAGATGAAAGGAAATAACATGGTCCAGTTTTTAAATGAATGGCTGCCCAAAATATTAAACCTTCCTGAGTCTCTCTCATTTGGGATCGAGAGAGCCCACAGGTCTTTATCCAACACATCTGCCTCTAATGCAATGAGATCTATCATATTTAAATTTTTATCTACACAGGACAATGACTTAGTATTAGGAACAGCTTGTTCTGGAAATCCAATACAACTTGAGGGGAAAAATATAAGGTTTGATAATGACTATACCTCCATTACAATAACAAAAAGGAAAGAATGTGTCCCTCTCATCAAATGCTTGAAGAAAGCTGATACAAAAGGTCAGATCTTGTTCCCTGCGAGAATTAAAATTACTCTCTCAGATGGACGAAAAATATTCAACAACCTCGAAGAAGCAGCAGGGTTTGTCAGAAAGATTCAACTGTTGGATAAAATAGAAGATATGGACATTTCATTACCTAGTCTGAAAAGACAAGCTATCAATGGTAATTCAATCACAAATGATAAAAATACCAAGAAAAAACTAAAAGTAAATGTTTTTATTGTCACTTGTACCCTTACTCATCTGACAAAAGTTATCCAAATACTTTGAACCCAAATGAACAAATACTAAAGTAAAGGTAAAAAAAAGCTTCTTCTATTATATATATATATATATATATATATATATATATATATATATATATATATATATATATATATATAAAGCCTTATATAGAAACAAGAAGTTCAGTCATGATCTAGTTGCTGATTGCTGGAGTGGCAGCTTGTGTAAATACCACCTGCAAGTAGTGTATTGTCAACAGCTTATATATTTTATATGTGCCCTTATGCAGATTAAAATAGATATATTGCAAAGCTATTAACATCTTAGAGGCACTAGATCCTTTTAATAAAACTGCTGATAGAACATGAAAGTAATAATATGTGCTTTTAACGTGATAGTGTTGTACATTGGGAACTACATGGGGGACAGTATAAATACATTTGCCAAGTTTACTCTGACTTGTTATTTATTCTAATATGCTGATAATGGGAGTAATAATGTGTAGAAACTGATATTTTGTACTTATAACTGAGTATATCTATTTTAAAGCATACTGTCTTATTTCCTGTATTCATTAATAGGGTAGGCATTGTCAGTTTTGATATTTCTCAAGTTTCTGGTATAAAAGTTTCTTTTTTACCTTCATCTCGATGATTATGCATGTTTAGTTTCCTTTTCCCTCCATAAACAGATGTAAATCTTGTTAACTTTGTCCTCGAGATGACTTTCTTGTTTGAATGCAAAAAGCTTCACTTATTTAGTGCCTCGAGTACAATATAGACGTTTTTTTTTTCACTCATAGCAGCTTCCCAGTTGACTTACTACATGAAAGAAGTTAATGTGTGACCTTTGAACTTTCGTCATTATCGCGCAACGCTCTGCGACAAAAAGGACATCAGATTTCAGTGGCTGGACTCTAATACGAACTATATCAGCTTTTTTACACTACATGGATGTTATCCTAGTTGAATCTACTCAAAATAAATGGTACTAGAAGTGATTTTATTTGCAAAGCTATTCAGTGATGTTATTTTAACATGATAATCATATTTTACTGACTGGATAAATGCATGAAGTTAATTCAAATACTTCTAAGGCTTAGTAATGTTGGGGTAAACTGATTCTGTCTGTTAAAACAAAAATGAAGTATTATGTTTTCTGTTGGCATATAAGTCTGCAATGTAATAAACTATATGGGGTAAAGAGTAGACACAATAATATTTATAGTTCTAACAAAATGTGTATTTATTATTTTACTCAAAGTAATGCATAACCTAAAAATGACATGCAAGCATGATAACATATTTTACTAATTCTGCATGTCTACATCTTCTGGAAGATCCATGCAGTCACACACATGGTATAGAATTATATATACCCCCTTTTTTATATATACAACAAATAGCAAGAAGCTATAATAGAAGAAAAACATAGTGTCCAATACATGAGTAAATAACAAGACAGGACAACATTCCTAACTTTAGAGAAAGTTCTTTGTTGTGTCTCATAACTCTTATATAATCTTCTCAGTAAAACGTTAATTTAACAAATCCTTGTTAACATATCGTTCTCATTATTTACTACTGAAACGTGTTAAATATTGGCAAGATTAAAGATAGGAGATCATATTCCATTTTACATTCTATTTTAAAGTCTTACTGCCAATTGCAAAATATAAAGGACTTGATGTGAAGATGGCATTAAGTTACACTAAAGCCTTATAAGACAAGTGTAAATCTTTTTGTTTACTTCATTATTTTATTAAAATTGTTTTGTTATTTAGCAATCGCAAGGTAATCACTTGACATAGAATGGTTTGTGACAAAGCTGTTTGAAACTATATCTTATGTTCATAGTTGTTGATTAAGGTAGTCAATACACAGTTTAACCCTAAAAGGACTGTTTAGAAATCTTACATGGGTCAGGAGAGTCGTCACATCCTAAAATGCATTGTACAATTCAGAAATTACAGACTGAAGCATTAGACTAAAAATGACTATTGAATGCAGGATGGTAGAAGGTGCCTTCAATAACTTGTTCATTGAACCAGGAATTTTAAATTCCATGTTTGGTACTGTATATAGTTCTGATTATATGTTAGATATGTGAAAGTTAAAATTTTGTCCATAATAGAATATACAATGCAAGAATGTGCTTTCAAATATGTCTATACATTAATGTGTTTCACTTAATGTCAATGGCCTTAATAACAACATAAAAAGGGAGGGGTTTATATAAATACCGTAGACCAAATAGAGTGGATATTGCATTTATACAGGAAACCCACCTGACAGAAAAAGATGTGAATAGATTGTTTTTTAATAGTTATTCAACACTTGCATCTCACTATCAGACCAAGAGGAGGGGCACTAAGATTTTGCGGGAAAAATCCTTACCAGTACCTAAAATAATTTATTCATATTTGGACAAAAAAGGTATGTTTAGCAAGGAAACTTTGGAAATAAATAGAAAATACATCACCTTTGTTAATGCATACCGGATACCTAGTATCGGAGCAGGAACAGCAAACAAGTACTTAGAACTAATCTCAAAAAGCTAAAGGAGATATTATATGTGCAGGAGATTTCAACTGCATTCTTTCCAAGAATGACACTACTAAGAATGGTAACTTTAAAATGTCAGCTGCAGCAAAAAAATCAAATTATTTTATCACCACTTCAAATTTGAGGGACATTTATACCATAAGAGAATCAGAATCTCTACAATATACACATTACTCTTTTAGGTTTGTCACCCAAACAACTATTGATAAGATATTTGTTACTTATAATTTATTATCTAAGATACAGGAAGTCAAGATCAGTTCATGCCCATTGTCCGACCACAACGCTATTTTTTTTTTAAATCCACATAACACCCAGAGACCTGACATACTGGCAAAGATTACCTGCATATACTACCAAATTAAAAGATTTCAGAGAGTGGCTGCTAAAAGAAATAAAATACCTTTCTAGATTTTAATGATAATAATGAGGCCTCTAGAATTTTATTTTACTTATTTATTTTATATTTGTTTACTGGGATAGTCCGACTGGATACATGTCCATTTTCAGCAGAGGCCTGGGGAGAAAAGCTCCACATAGACAAACTTACATAGATTGCACAGAAGTTAGCAAACAATTATAAAAACAAAGTGATTATATACAATGGCTTAGTAGTGTTCCCTAGTAGGGACTCACAATTCTCATGCACAGACACAATTAAAAGTAAGAGACATCATCATCACAAGCAGAGCTTGGCGACATAGTTACAATTAATGATAATTACAGAATATGCTTTCAGTTTATAACTTAATCAAAGTTGGTACATGGGCATAGCCAATTCACTTTGAAATACTGTTTAAGGGTTTTTTTGAAGACACTTTGGAGGATTGTAGGGTTATATAGTTTTGCAAAGAATTTCAGGTTTTGCCAACGAAGTTGGTAAACAGGGATTCACCAGCAGAGTTATTAGCTTTGTGGGTTTGGACTAGTAGTTTATCGGCTGACTGTAGGGATCTCAGGTTGCTATATGGCTTAATAATATTTTTAAGTGAGGAGGTATCCTCAGGGTGGTACAAAATTTTATGCACTATGAAGAGTTGATTGAATTGAATTAAGCTGAGCAGTTCTTACCTAGTTCGAATTTGATGAGGTTTGAGAGTACAGGTGAGGCATATAAAAGAGTAGAGAGTAGGTATGATCAGGCGATTGCAGTCTTAGCCAGTGGGGTTAAAAATGTCTTGTTTCTATACAGTGATCCAAGCTTCTTATTGATGGTCTATATGTTTTTTTTGACCTGTAGGTCAAATTTGAGATTATTGTCTATGATAATCCCTAGCAGTTTGGTGTAAGATGTGACAGAGAATGAAAGTGTGGTAAATCTACTAGTAGGGGAGAAGAGCAGAAGTTTAGTTTTATTGGGGTTCAGAAGTAGGCATTGGTTGGTGAACCAGTTCTCGATAGTGTTAAATGTATTTTGGGTTAAGGTTTGCAGTTTGGATGGGGAGGTGGCTGAATAGGTCAGAGTGGAATCATCTGCAAATTGAACGCAGGTAGCTTTAGGGATAGCAGCGTGAAAGTTGTTGATAAAAACAGAGAAGAGTAGTGGACCTAGTATGGACCTTTGAGGGACACCAAGTGTGAAAGGTAGCTGGCTGGAGAGCTTGCCCTGACATAGTACTGCCTGTTGTCTACCAGTCAGGTAGGAATGGAGCCACTGGATAGCAGACTTGTTGAGGGAAATAGATTTTAGTGAAAGAATGAAAAGTTCATGGTTGACCATGTCAAAGGCTTTTGATAGGTCAAGAAAGAGTGCTGAGGTTAGCCTGTTGTCATTCCTGTTTTGGTTTATGGCAGTAGTAAAGGAAAGGAGGGCTGAGGTGGTGCTGTGGTATGGCCTGAAACCATACTGGGAGTTGGATAGTAAGTTATTCTGTGTAAGGTATTGCATTAGTTGCTTGTGTGCACATTTCTCCACTATTTTGGCTAGGGGGAAAAGAATGGCAATGGATCTATAGTTGGATATGTCTAAGGGGCTACCACCTATATGGAGTGGGGTGACATGAGATATTTTCCAGAGGGAGGGGATAGCGTTTTCGGATAAGGTTCTGTTGATGAGGATAGATATGGGATATGCAATGGCATCTGCAGCTATTTGTAGGTACTCTGCAGGGAGGAGGTCAGCAGCAAGGGTGGTAGGTTTTAGTTTTTTTAGAAATGTTTTGATAAAACTAGTGGATATTGGTTGGAAGCTAAATTCAGGGTGATTATTGGGTAGATTAGACATGTGGTTTAAGTTAGAAGGGGTTAGTTGATTTGCTAGGGATTGGATTGTTTCAGTGAAAAAGTTATTAAAGGTGCTAGCTATGGTCTCTGGGGAACCATGGCTGTACTTAGCTGGGTTGGACTGGTGGAATGACCTGGATGAAATAGTTGATTTAAGCCTGC
Organism: Protopterus annectens; assembly: GCF_019279795.1. Classification (NCBI taxonomy): domain Eukaryota; kingdom Metazoa; phylum Chordata; order Ceratodontiformes; family Protopteridae; genus Protopterus; species Protopterus annectens. The sequence goes on along the minus strand of NC_056741.1, from coordinate 1,720,029,766 downwards.
CCAGAACTCCTGAGGGTTTTATGGTGTATTTGTAGGAGATTTTGGTAGAAGCTTTTTTTATCCAGTAAAATAGATTTTTTTGTATCATTCCTGAGTTGACAATATTTTAGATGATCAAGTGGAGCTTTAGTTGTTCTCCAGATGGGCCAGGCTCTGTTTCTAGTTTTGATTTTAGCTTTAGTATCTTTTGTGAGCCATGGTGCTGTATTTGATCTAGTTTTTATTGTATGTGCTGGAGCATGGGAATCAAGGATACTTAGGAATTTAGTGTTAAAGTGATCTATGGCCTCATCTAATGTTAGATTTTTTAGTTTTGACCAGTCAACTCTTTTTAATTCATTTTGGAATATAGCAGCATCAAAGTGTTTCCTGTTTCTAACTGTTTTATATCTGGGCTGGGGAGGGATTCCTGCCTTATGTTCTATGATATAGGTTAGACAATGGTTGTTGAGGTCATCAGGGAGAGTACCAGCTGTGTACAGTTGGGGTTGGTTATTAACTATGATCCAGTCTAGGATACTTTCCCTGTTGGTTGGTTTGTTTATCCTAATGGGAGATGTTATGGTCTGTTTAAACCCATATAAGTTTATATGGGTGAAGGGGGGGGGTCGGAGGAGCAGGGGGTGCCAGTGGATGTTAAAGTCACCAAGAACTATGGTTTCTTGGGGATAGGTAGTCAATAACCAGTAAAGGATATCTTCTAGGGTATTTAGGTTGTTGCCTGGTGGAGTGCATGCCCAGATGATGCTCAAGTGCTTGTTTTGGTTAATCCATAGCTTGGTTATGAGGAGTTCCCCATTATTGAATTGGGGAGGTTGAATGGTGTCTCTATTAATGGTTAGAGTATTTTTGTAAAGGACTGCTATCCCACCTCCTTTCCCTGTAGCACAGTCTAATCAGTGAATATTGTATCCTGGAGGTAGTATCTCATTGTCAGTAATACTGGGTTTTAGCCAGGTTTCCATAAGACACATAATGTCTGGGGAATGGGTTGCTAGGAGGGTGTGTAGGTTGGGAATCTTATTGTTAATACTTCTAATATTTAGGTGAAATGCTAGGAGGGAACTAATGGGAGTATACATGGGTAGCTTGACTCTGGGGTTTGTGGTAGGGGAGTGGAGGTTATTGGGTGTGGGTGGGCCAGGGTTGGGATGAATGTCTCCATGTGTTATAAGGTTATAGTGACAGGATATTCTGAGCTTTAGGAGTTTGTTTATAAGTTTTATATAGTCTTTGTCTTTAGGATTATGTTTTGTGGCTGTACAGGGGTGGTATTTTATACAGAGTGGTATATTCGGTGTGCTGGTGATGGTAAAATGTTTGGTGTTATGTGTGAAGTCATGGGTGTCTGACCATTTGGGTAGTGGATACCAAGGTCAAGTGTTTGCTCGTAGGCAGTAAGATGGTAAAATAGAAACAGTATAGGCATTAGGGTAATTAGTATTTTTTGCTTGTTTGCATTTTGTTAGGGGGAGGGCCACATTTTGATGGCTGACTGTGCTAACAAGGTGTGGAAGAATGGAAGAGAAGGAAATGGGTTAGGGGGGGGTTGTTCAATGATGTGTGAGGTGCTAATTGGTAGCAGGAGGGGAGTGGCAAGGGAGTGGCAATGTCTGGTTTAAATTTAGCACTAGTGGTGTGGGTGGAATTTAGGGGCAGGGAGGGGAGTGGAGTGGGGTTAACACTGACTCTGAGAGTTACCTTGGGCTTTTGGTTTGTATGATTGTCTGTAAGCAATGTTTTTGGCTGTATTTTAATTTGTTTTTATTTTTGCACCAATTTTCAGGCTAATTTTAATAGGATCCTAGGGGTAAACTAGCAAATTTAGTCAATATGGAGGGAGCCAAATTTCTGTGAGGACAGCCTAGAAGCAAAACTTTACCAAATTAAAAAGTAAATGCTTGAGACTGGAACACTGTGTGAGTGTAAGGCTGATTCAAGGTATTATAGCCCAATCTAGTCACAATTGGCTGGATACCTTCACTGTTGTTGTGCATACACCTTTAAGCCTCGACAGTTTACAAAAACTAAATTGTAATTCACCTATTAAAATAGAAAAGGTGGAGGGAGTCAGGTTCTTACTTCCCAGAGGTTTTACTTAGTTAAGATAGCCAGCTTCAGTGGAGAAGGTAGAAATTGCTTTATGCAGTTAATCCCAGGTGGGGGTGGGGGGGGGGGTCATGCAGGAAAGAAACCCGTGCAAATTGCTGTGCAGGCACAATGAACAGAGAGGTAGGGAAGGTACAACAGCTACAGGATGAAATGCATGTCTTTGGGATACATTTAAATCATACTTATATGGTAAAATAAAAAGTTGGTACTTAAACAAAAAGAAAGAATGGGATAAGGAGTTAATACACATACAGTCAAAAACTGACACATTAAAAAAGAACATGGACAAAAAAGATGCTGAAATTTTTTCTGAAATAGAGCAACTGAATACAACATACCAGACATTTTAAATCACAAAGTAGCAATAAACCTAGAAAAAATAAAGCTACAGACCTATTCTATTAATCCCAAGAATATGCATAGACGTGCAATTAAATCTAAAAGCCTGACAAAAGCAAATCATATTAAAGAAATTATAGACAATTCCATGAAGAAACCTAAACATGTAACAGATTTAAAAGAAATACTAGAGGCCTTTAGAACACATCATGAAACACTAAATAACACCAACCTACATAATACTGATAATAGTATGAGAGACAAGTTTTTGAAAGACAATATCGATAAAAGATTAACAAAAGAACAAAACTCTAGACTTCTTAAGTCTATATCATTAAAGGAACTTAAGGTAAAAATGCAAAACATTAAAAATAATAAGGCCCCTGGTCTTGACGGATTAATAGGGGAAATATATAAGATACTTCCGGATGAGACCTTAGAAATTCTAACAGATGCTTTTGAAGAATTCAGAAAAAATAATGGCATTTTCCCTTCCTGGAAATATCCTATGATTTCACCCATTTTGAAACATGACTTGAACCCTAATTTTATAACATCTTATTGCCATCTTTCCCTTCTGAATGTGGACTGCAAGATTTTTATATCTATTCTAGCAGATTGATTAAAGCAAGTTTTACCAAAAATAATAAAAGATGATCAAGCAGGGTTTATTTCACACAGTAAGGTCCAAGACAATTTAATCAGACTATTAACACTGATGGTCTATGCAAACGAAAAAAGAAAGAATTAACAATTATTAGCCTGGACATGGACAAAGCGTTTGATTCATTGAGTTGGCCTTATTTATTTAAAGTTCGAGAAATGTATAACTTTTCCTCAGATTTTTTAAAATTGCTGAAAAAATTGTACACTACTTCTATATCATACATTAAAATTGAAGCTTTCCTGTCTCAGGACCACTTAAAATAATGAAAGGCACCAAGCAAGGGTTCCCTTTATCACCATTATTATTTGCTCTATCAGTGGCACCCTTAGCTAATTACATAAGAACTAATGGTAAAATAAGCAGTTTCTATGTCAATGCAAAGTACAATTCCAAAATCCAGCTTTTTGCTGATGATATCTTATTAACAATTGGGAACATAGATACTTCAATTGAACATCTTATAATATCTCTGAAGGTCAGCAGGACTAAGATAGAATATATGTGTGTGAATGAGAGGGAGGATAGAGGAATGGTGAGGATGCAGGGAGTGGAGGTGGAGAAGGTGTATGAGTTTAAGTACTTGGGATCAACAGTTCAGAGTAATGGTGAGTGTGGAAGAGAGGTGAAGAAAAGAGTACAGGCAGGATGGAGTGGGTGGAGAAGAGTGTCAGGAGTAATTTGTGACAGACGGGTACCAGTAAGAGTGAAAGGGAAGGTCTACAGGAGGGTATTGAGACCAGCTATGTTATATGGGTTGGAGACAGTGGCATTGACATAAAGGCAGGATTCAGAGCTTGACGTGGCAGGGATGAAGATGTTAAGATTTGCACTGGGTGTGACGAGGATGGACAGGATTAGGAATAAGTATATTAGAGGGTCAACCCAGGTTGGAAGCTTTGGAGACATAGCCAGAGAGGCAAGATTACGTTGGTTTGGACATGTGCTGAGGAGGGATGCAGAGTATATCGGGAAAAAGATGTTAAGGATGAAGCTGCCAGGTAACAGGAAAAGAGGAAGGCCTAAGGTAAGGTTTATGGATGTGGTGAGAGAGGACATGCAGGTAGTTGGTGTGACAGAGGAAGAAATGGAAACAGTTGATCTGCTGTGGTGACCCCTAACGGGAGCAGCCGAAAGAAAAGAAGATAGTATCTCTTCAAAACTTTGAAATGATATTAGGCCTAAGTTTTAATCAAAATAAAACTGAAACTGTTAAACAAAAAATAAACCACATTCTGGACAGACATAATGACTTTAATTGGGCTAACACTATGATTATATATCTAGGTATAACCATTAAAAAAACTTGGAAAGACACTAGACAAGCAAATTTCATAATGTTAATAGACACCATTAAAGATTACTTAAACAAATGGAATAAAACGTTATTCACCATGGAAGAAAGGCTATCATTACTTAAAATGATCATACTACCCAAACTTCTGTATGTCTTTCAAGCCATCTTAGCCCCCCTTCCAAAAAACTAATGAAACAACTTAACTCTCTATTAATAAAATGTTCATGGTTTACAAAACAAAACAAGGATTAGTCATTCATGGCATTACAGAAGTTGGGAAGAGGGTGGAATCTCATTTCCACATCTAGAACTATATACTGAATCAATTATCTTTAACATTGTAAATCATTGCCTAAATAGCAAATATACTTCTAACTGGAAAAGTCGACATAAAGCAATATTACTAGACAATTGTGAGGAAACAATAAACAATGATATGTTTTCTGAAGCAGACAAAGTTTACCTTGTCATTTGCTTTAATACAAGTAAAAAAAAATCTCCATTTGTTAATTGCATAGTAAACAATTTCAAACAGCTAATGTTCAAAGATTATAAGATGAGAATTTTTTTATTTATTATGTTTCCCATAGCATTAACAAATAAATGATTGGACTCTTATAACATGAAAAAATAGAAGAAATGAAAGGAAATAGGCTAGTTTTCTGGTATCAGATTCTAGATCACAATTATATATAGAAATAATCCTTTCTCATAGCAAGATATAACATAAATCATAAATCAAAACAACTGGCTAAACATGCACACTTTTACAGATCATATAGTCAATGAGTTTAAAATAAATCAAATAGTGAAATCCACACCTAGACCCAAAATTCTAATACTTTATCCAGAAAGACATCAACACACTATGCACAAATGATGGACTATCAGTGTTGAGGTTATATACGACATTGCAAATGGATTTACCTGCTCCAGATGAGTCCCTATGGAACTATGCAGAAAAAATTAATAAATCTAGATTTTCAGAAAAAGAAAAATCAGTAATACTTAAATCAATTAGTAATACTACATCATCTTCCTTTTTCAAAATTTGCACATGGAAATTTATTCACAGAAGTGTTTTCACTCCCCCCAAAATAGCATTAATATCATGTGATGAGACATCAATTTGTTGAAGATGTGAAGAAGCAGACTATGCAGACTGGGCACATATGTTTATAAAATGTAATACTGTAATTCCCTTTTGGTCAAAATTCATATCCTTTATTAAAGGGTTGTGGTCAGATAAATGTGAAGTCACTGACTCATTGTTATTATTTAATGCTCCGATTCCAGTGTATGTTCCAAGTACACAAGTGCACCTCCTCTGGTCCCTCCTTGCAATAGCAAGAAGAAACATTACCTCAAACTGGAAAAGTAAGAAAATTACACCTTTTGTGGAGTTTATATCACTGGCCAAAATAGTTGGCAATAGAGAATTAATAGAACACCACGCCTCGCACGTACAGCATGCACGGCCAAAGTAATACTAGAAAACATAAAAGGCCAGCATAAATAGTCCAATGCTTTATTGGAAGATCTGAAATTGGACATAAAAATGCTCCAACAATAAATCCAACCTTCAGACCGGTTTCAGCAGTATGCCTTCTTCAGTGAAGGTAAAAAATATACTAAGAATGAAACATCATACATATTTATAAAGACAGTCAGTCAATATTAGCCAATGGTATGATCCAACCCTGTCTATCTAATGAATATTAATTAGAGTTCGGAATAGCATTGTGAACTGCTTATAAATCATAAACAAAAATAGTGATGATAACACCAATATGAATCCATACTGAATAAATATGCATATAAGTTATTACAAAAAGACTGGTGAAAGTAACCACAACATATTGTCAAATAACCATACACTAAATACAATAGGGTTACTCAACAACTAAAACCCACAATGTAAACTTTTAATTACTGCCAAAAAAAATATATAGCCAAAAAAATAGCCAAAAGAATATATGGATATGCATATATATAAACAATTACATAATAATTATTTATGAAAATACAATTTAATCCAAAATATATATATAAAAAAATATATATCTCTCTGATATATTTCAAGGATTATCCAATACGACCTGATATAGCATTGTACCCATAGGACAATAACTTAATAAAATAATATTTATCATAAATGGTCATTAAGACCAGGAGGAAACAAGGCTCCAAGATGGATAATCCAATATTTTTCTTTGTGACTGAGTATGTTTTGCCATCCTTGCTGATGGCTCCTGTCCCCAATGATCCTGTCTATGACAATAAACATAAACTTAGCTGAAGGACGTTTAGTTGTATGTTGGAAAAGTGCATTTGTTGGCTTTTTATTCCGTATATCACTCCGATGTTCTCCTATTCTAATTCGAAGGGAACGCGATGTTTTGCCCATATAAAAAGCTGAGCATTGACATGTGGCCAGGTATATCAACCAACTACTGGAACAATTACCAAAAATCCTTAAGTCATAAACTTTACTCGTGTTAGCACTAGTGAATTGTTTAATTTTATTTACCTGATTACAGGATATACAATGGCCACATGGAAAAGTTCCCAGGAGTTCGTCCCCCATAATGGTTAATTGTTTGTATTTTGCCCCTCCACTCTCCTGATGTTTATAATGGGAAAATAAAGAACCTAAAGTTCTACCCCTTCTATAAGACATTTGACATTTACAACCCAAAATCTCACGTAAATAATTATTGGCCAATAGAATATTCCAATTATCATTCAAGATATTCCTGATTACCTGATGATTTCTTCCAAAAGTGGTGACAAATCTCAAAGTGGAATCCTGCGGTCTACGTGAGTGATCCCTATATTCAAGCAATCTACTTCTCTGCTGTTGCCCAGACCAAGTACTAGCAGATACAATGTCAAAAGGATGATATCTCCTCTCTAAAAATCTGTATGTTAAATCATTTTTGGCATCCTCATAATCCATTAAAGAGGAGCTAATACGTTTTATTCTCAGAAATTGAGATTTGGGAATATTCCGGATGGTGTGGCGTGGGTGCATACTAGATGCATGGAGTAATGTATTATATTGAGGGTATTTACGATGAATCTTAGTACCAAGAGTATTATCTGTGTTTCTATATACAGTAACATTTAAGAAGTCAATATGATCAAGATTAGATGTAACCGTAAACTCAATTCCCCAGACGTTACTGTTAAGATATTACATAAATTCTTGTAGATACCCTAAATCTGCACACCACACCAACCAGCAATCGTCCAAGTACCTGCGCCAAATATCCATTTTGACCATGTATATGTTGTGTGATGGGTTATATATAAGGCATTCCTCCAAGTAGACCATGAATAAATCAGCATAAATGGGGGCTAATGATGCCCCCATAGCCATCCCTTGGAGTTGCCAATAACATTCCCCTTGGAAATAAAAAACGTTTTTGTTCAGTACATGTTCGGACATACAGATAATAAGTGTGTTTAAGCCTGGTGGATATAAATCCGCTTTCTCTAACCAAAACTGTAGAGCTTGCAAACCAGCCCAGTGTGGTATGCTGGTTTAAAGAGACCTAACATCAAGCGTACACATTAGCCAATGCGATTCAATTTGTGTATCCTGTATGATTTGTAAAAATTGTGTGGTGTCTTGGATTCTTGCTCTCACATATTTAAGTAAAGGTTTGAGTTGCTGGGTTAGAAATACTGATAGTGGTTCAGTAAGTGAACCTTGACCTGAAACAATCGGTCTACCTGGTGGTGTAGTAAGGGATTTGTGTATTTTAGGAAGCAGATATAATATTTGTTTCGAGGGATCTGTTACTGTTAAATGTTGAGCTGTACTACGTGAAATAATGTCCTCCTCAACTGCTGTATCCAGAAAGACATCTAATTCCTTCTTAAATTTTGGAGTGGGGTCTATACCCATAAACATATAACATCTAGTGTCTGATAATTGACGAAGACCTTCCTGAATATAATAATCCATATCCAAAATAACAACTGCCCCACCCTTATCTGCTTGCAGTATGACAATATTGTTATTTTCTTTAAGTTCCATCAGGGCTTTCCTTTCAGCAGAGTCAATATTTTCCTGCAAAATCTGAGATCCAAAGGGTGGAAAGTGTAAACCTCTTAATACAGCTTGTTGAAATGTAGCTACATATTTATTCATAGGTGGCTGAAACGTTGATTTATGAAATCTAAATTCGGCAGCTCTATCAACACTAGCTGTATTCTGATCTGAAAAAAATATTTTCAAGTTAAAGGGGCACTATCTCGTTTCAAAAATCAGTAGCTTGCTAAAGTGCTTTGTTTACATTTTAGTGCTGTGTCAGTCACATGCTCAATGAGAGGCAGGATTTTCACACAAGCTCTTTAGCATACTGTAGGTCAGTTTTCACAAACTGCAGTGGGGGATGGTCATTCTCTGCAATCTTTAGTTTGTCCTTTTATTTCTTCCCCCACCCATAGGCTACTACATTAGCTGACTGACTGGTTTAGCCTCATGCAGAGATTCAGTCCAGTCACACTCAGATCTGCAGCCTTTGTAGCAGTGACATTACATCTCCTTTAGTATGTGCTTGGTTTTTTTTGTGAAATTTAGTGGAATAATTATCCTAGCCTAGGCAATTGTATTTGTTTCATGCTTGTTGATACATGCCCTTCTTCCTTAGCTGGTAATTGTTTTTCATATGGTCTGCAGTAGTATTGCTTATTCGTGCATGTACTCATGCAGACATGCCTTTATAAGGACAGTTTCCCTCATTTTGCACAACAGCACTGGTTTGGGCAGTTACAATCTGCAAACAAACCCACTGAATTGCAAATGTCCTTAGACTATAAAACCGAAAAATCTGACCATTTGAAAGACATGTCACACAACTTAGAAATAAAATCCGGTTATTGCACTGAAGTATTTTCCCAGTAGCTGAAGCCCTTTAGCAGTCACTGTCTGTATAACACTGATTCCATCCACCTGAAGTTGTTTTTCTTCCTCCATTGGGGTATAATGTTTTGATCTTTCACTCCATTCCTGAACATTTGTCTGCAGTAGTTACCCTGGTTACCATTTGAAAATTGAGGTACAGCTACTCTCTATTTTTCTAGATATTTTAATCTGTGTGCATAAGTATTTATGAAGTATATAATCTAAGTTTTTATTTATTTGGTTGTTGTAAAGCCACGTCCTGCTTATGTCTTACTGACCGACTTCCAGTGCAAGGCATTACTGAATGTGTGTCAAATTTGTAAATGCTAGATATGTGATTGTCTATTTTATTAAAATTCAGTATGCATTGGACATAACTGTTCTAGCGATATACTTCAGTCTTATCACACTTCTCATTACTTTTCTCCAACGTTCCTCTTTTTTGACTTAGATGGCCGTGTTCATGACACCATTTAACTCCCTTATCAAGATGGAAATAGCTAATAATTTCAGTAAAAAAATGTATGTGTTATGTGTTTATCATATTGATTGCTATTGTCGTTTAGACTGTATCTGCTGTATGTCTGTATAGATCCACATATATTATGTCTATACGCACACACACACACACACACACACACACACACACACACACACACACACACACACACGCACACACGCACACACGCACACACACACACACACACACACACATACATACACAATTGTGTCTCCATATTTAATCATGTCTCTGCTTTGTTTACAGATGTCCATATGCCTATGTGGGGTATGTTGGTGGATATATACATCTATACATGCATACAGTCGTGCACTGGCATGCAGGAGGTATTTTCACTAAGGTGACAGTACAGCTCCTAATAGCATTTGTCACTGACATTTTATTGCTAGTTTTACAATTTTTTTTTGCATTTGTCATATGCCACTTGAAAGGATTATTATAAGTGTGACTCAAACTACAAGAAATACACACCCATACATAAAGAAGCTGGAGTCTATGCTCTCTCCCTCACAAGCCAGTATATCTCGCACTGAGAAGGTTGTCTATACAATCACTACACCTATAACGACACCCTCAACTCCACAACACAGACCCAGATATGCGGATGTTCTTGGCATAAAACAAACCAAATAAAGCAGACATCAGATGCAAAAACACCAGAGAACTGCACGACCCTCCACACCACATACCATGTATAGTCCACACGCAAGTGTCTCGCAACCAGTAAGGCCTTACCATAAAGCCAACATATTACTCATAGTATTACCCATTCTGATACACACAGATGTGCCTCTCACCAGACTGGGTAAGGAGAAAGTCACAGTTCATTGTTTGTCAGGTGCCAGAATCCGCTATATCACACATGCACTCAAATCTTTGAACAACAGGTACTGTTATCACTCTGTCATAGTCCGTGTTGTCGTGAACAAATTGACACTTACCTACCTGGACAATATGAAGAGAGGCATGATTCAGCTGGATGAATATGTGTCCCAGACAGGTATGTCCATGGCAGCATTCTACTTTCACCCGTGATGCCTCAATATAAACAGAAAATGATTGACCTTAGCAACTGTCTTACTTTGTTGTCATTCCAGGGTGATCCAGTACCTCACAGCCTGGGAATATATGATGGACACATTACAATGCTTTACTAGACACTGCCTGCATCTGTCTGGCTTGGGCTTCAGGCTTCTGCCAAAGGCCCTTGCCTCCCCCATACTGCCTTTTGAACAAAATTCAGGGCGTCCATACTACCAGCATAAACATTTCCAAAAAACTCAACTTAAAGGTCATGCTGCTAAGTGCTAGTAGTCTACACATGAAACATCTCATTGCAAGCATTCTTAACCCTGGAAGGTGTTGACATATGTGCAGTCACAGAAACCGGGTTCAAAGCTGCAGAGAGCACCCAAGCTAGCTACTCAGCCTGTCATACATTCAGACCCCCACTATAGGCAGCAAAGCCAAAGGATATGGAGTTTCAATCGATATTAAAGACACAGACACCACGAGGCTGGTCAACCACTATGACACACAGGAGACACTGCAAGTGCAATTAACCTTTGACAAGACCCCATTCCAATTATTGCTAGATACAGACCCCCAAATTTGACTCAAGATGCCCACTCCACCTATCTGTACCTCTTCAAATTAGCAATATTCAACCCTTAGCCTTAATCCTGGGTGACTTTAATTACCCAACCATATATTGGAAAAACTACTAATCCCAGAATGCAAATGTCTTCAGGGTAAAGAGTTCATAACATCCCTGTATTCTTTTATAGGCCAGTTATTCAGTACAAGACCCACTTAAGCTTGTCCTACCCATAGCACATGCAGCAGCTGGTGAGATCAGAGGTTCCTCATGAAGACAATCCAGGTCCACAAACATGTACCCTACAGAGACGGGCCAAAAGCCATTCCCCTATACTCTTTCATACAGACTCCTTGGAGGTGACCTGTCTGGCATACAGAGCAATCTCACACCCCACATTCATGGTATTGTGGCATATCCAAAAATCAGGCTCCACTAAAACCTATAACCACCACCTTATCCTGGTCTGTGATGTCAATAGGACTTGTTGGCATGACAGATTTGTGTCCCATACACTGCCCCATCTGTGCAATAGACTCCCTCTCCACATCAACCACACTACCTCATTATCATTTAAAGCGACCTTGATGACTGTATGAACCAAAAATACACCCCTGGCATTCCACTGGTGTCCCTGGTGTGCAGGGTCTTTGGTTGCTGACTTTTCTAAACATCTGCTAAAATATTGGCTCAGCTGATAAGGGCCTCAGTACCAATAGCCTGTTAACTTATTACCATCCTATGAGGAATTACAATAGGCACTGAGTCATGTCCTTCAACAGGGACATACTCTCGATTGCTCTGAGATCTATAGTATGTATCATGGACCATAGACTACTGACCTCCTATGAGCCTATGATCCATAAGCTTAACTGTCCTTATCTGTAAGGCTGTTCAACGAATCAGCACGGACACTGTAAAGCAGGGCATAGGTCATCTCCAACCTCTTGATACTACACATTTTGGTTTTGCCAAAGACAGGTCATCGTTGTTAAAACCATGATATACTTCTTGAAAAACATCACCAGATCCATAAAAGAAGGCAAATCTGTGGATTCAACCTACCTTCACTTAGCACAGTCCCCCATTTGCACATCAGTGATACACTGTCCCCATTGAATATCAACTGTTGTGTTCTCAGGTAGGTTGCTAACTGGTTTACCGACAGATCACACTCGGTCAAAGTTGGGTAAATTACCTCAACCAGCCGGCCTGTTGATATTATGTTGGTTCCACAGGGGTCAGTGCTGGCACGCTCTATTACAAAACAGACCACCATGCACAAACACAACACAAAATCTAATCTTTTATTGTCACAAAAATACGACATGACATGTCAAAACAGATCTGTGCCCCAAGGAATCCTATACTTGTGGAATAAACTTCCGAAGCTGGTTAAGCCATTACAGACATGGTCTGTATTAAATATTACCAATGAATAGGCTGGAAATCATAATTCCTCTGTTATATAGCATGGTGCTTCACCATTGAGCTAAAATCTACAGTGCTTGGTCATAGGTGGCTATGCTTCTCACTGGTCCTTTGAACTCCATGCCTAGTATACATCTGTGACCTTAATCTAATGGCTAATGACAAAGTATGTTTTAAATGTGCATTTTGCATATAAGATACCTACGCCAACAAAAACAAGTTTCTTCATGAGTATTTCTATGAACCATCTCATTTCATTGTCCTTATAAGATCATTACTATATACTACTCTTGACACCAGTTTTTATACAGCCATTAGTGTGTTACAGATATCTCAACTGCACATGCCCTCCATGTCGACACTTATTATACAGTTTAGCTTTACACTGTGCTACTTACCATTTTGTCCCATTACAGTATCGACTACATATACCCATAACAGTACCAGTAGATAAATATTTAATTCTTTATTTTAATAAGTTACAACAACTATATGTGGACTGTCTCCAAGGTAGCATCAATTCCGAATTATGTTTCATCTAATTTACTTTATCACCATTGTTTTAATTCAGCTGTTTGTTACTTGATTTGTTGGTTTGTTTACTTCATTTCAGCTGGAGTACCATGCAGGCAGATGGCTCACAGCCCTTATTGACTCGAAACCCAAGACACAAACAGAAAATTATAAATGGAGTATAGATTACTACCTCGTTGTGAAAGCATGTCAAACAGTTAGGCAAAATGCAGAAGAGTAAATCGAGCAAGAAGCTAGTCTATGAAATATAACAAATGGAAATGAAGTGAAACTAACTACATCATTGCCAGCAAGCATGGCATTATTGTTCATGCTGGACTTTTTGTGTGGATGTACATATGTAAAATGTATAGATATCTATAAGCTATTTATAACACTGCATATGTAAAGAAGAGCAGGATCTTCCCGTTCAGAAATATTTTTTTTACTTTTATGTGCATGTTTTTTTTATTTTATGGATGTGGTGAGAGAGGACATGCAGGCATTTCCAGTGAAACAGCGAGATGCTGATGACAGGAAGAAAAGAAAACAGATGATCCGCTGTGGCGACCCCCAACGGGAACAGCTGAAACAAGTTGATGATGATGAATAATGTGCAATGGTGTTCTTTCAACAAAGAGTCTGCATCTTGTATTGTTGTGATTCATCAGCAAATTGTCTCTTTGCAACAAAATATCTAACTTGATTTTAATTGCAATTTACAGAGTGTCAATGTCAACATGTAACATTATATAAAACAAAAACTATATATGCCTAGATATTATAGTTATGAAACAGGCCATTAAAGTATGGCTTCACTTGTGACCTGTGTGTCTGCTTGATTGCTTCTTTTCTCAAATAAATAAAACATCTATTTCCAATGGAATGTGTGTGTCTGTTTACTAACTTATGTATGTATACAGTCATACTGGTGAGTTAGAAATAAAAGGCCCTGTATTGTAAAGGAATATGCATGCAATAAAATACAGTTATTTATTTGGGATTTCAAGACATTTCAATTGTAAGTGAAGGCATATCTCTCACTGTTGTAGTCCAGAGATAAAAGCCTTGTCATAAGTATTTCATTGCCTAAAGTCACTACCAATGTGCAAGATAAGAGTAGACAACATTAACTTTACTCAAAAGTCTCACAACAGCTGTAAGGTACAAGCAGAAGACAAAGTCCATGAGTCGAAGATTACTTCCCAGCAAATGCCCTCTACCACTTACACCCCCCCCAGTGTTAAAGAACTAAAGAACTGTTACTGCACACTTCAGATCTAAACACACTACAGCAATCAGCCCTCATTACATGCAGGGGTGTCTGCTATATGGTTTGCAAACTGACCCCCTCAGACACACTAGAATGTCTACTCAGCCACAGTCTCCAGGCAGACCTCATCCCTAGGGAATGCAGTATGTAAAGGTTCATTCCTCTACATAAAGCTGTCCCATGAACACAGGCAGAGAACTACGGACCCACAAGATGCACTAGTCTTAAAAACAAGGGCATGGAAAAACTTAGCATGGCTCTAATCCATACACAGGAAATATTCAAGCAACGCACCCATCCCAGTTACCCTTGGTGAAGGGTAGGTCGTACCTGCTAAACCCATTGGACTAGGTTCAAAAGGCCACTTGAGCCATGGATGATGGACAAAAACTGTTTACTGCCACCTTCAGCTGGCAAAGGCATTCAATATACTACCTCACGTGGGTATTGTAGAGAAATTCAACAAAGACAATAACTGTTAAAGAAATATACAGGAGTACTGCTTATGCATTTTTTGGGTATGGACAAATGTTACATACACTTGTAAAAGTATTTATAAGCAATCCAAATAGTGTCAGATACCATGGTATAGTTTTTTATTGCATACACAAAGTAAAGTTATAACATAGGTACTTATGCGATGTAGCTACAGATAAATTGTGTGGTGAATTATTAGGTGGGTACAGAGCAAGGGCATAGCCAGAGTTTTACACAGCAGGTGTTTTTTTTTTATTATTAACTAAGCCTATGAGTCATAGTAAATTTAGATGGGAGCAAATTCCAGAATTTGCCAACTACATTTTCATAGCTGGTACTACACATGTCCTACCTGCAGTTGCCTACGTTGCATGATGTCAAACAGCAATAGCAGTATCTAATCATTGTACCAAACTACATCAGAATGTTTTTTCACACAGGATTACATTGATATGCTAACAGTTACTAGCTCACAACTAAAGGTAAGTCAGATGATCAGCATATGTTTGATCTCCATATTACTAACTTGGTAACAAGAACTCATCAGAAACTTCTACACCTTTTCCGTAGCAGACATACTTAACTAACAATGATCGGAGAACACCCTTTTGCAAGCTTTATTACTCACAACACTTCTGTACACCTGCCATATATTCCCAAACATAAATTATGCACTAATTGCCAAGCTTTAAACAACCTATAATAAGATGGCCAGATTTGCAGCTATCCAACCCTACAAGTCACACCAATGGTTAGCACTACAGTGACTAGACTGTCTACAATTTCCTCAGCTGCTCCGACTGTAACAACTACAGATCATCCACTCTGTCCTCTACTTACCCTCTTTCTGCCCCAGACTCTCCACTATCATATCCAAATATTCCGCTGCAAGGATGCTATGCAGCTCAAATCATGAATTATTAGACATCTACAAGCCCAAACACCATAATAGACTGCCTTCTCTATAACTATAACCCAGCTAAGTCCTGGAACCGATTCCCCTTTGGAATAAGATCCCTCCGGCATAGCAAAAGTTTCACATTACCCACAAGGACATACCGAAAAACATAGTAATCTTGCCACTGTAGCCAACCACCCTCAAACCACCGTCCTTTAACATATTTCACCACCTCACTCTTAATGTATCGGTAACACTATTCCCCTGTCTCTACTACCTCTTCCCTTCCTCTGTCTCCAACCACAGTGTCAAAACAACTGACCTGTCTAGTCTGCTATACTCTACCTCCCCTACATCTCCTACTAGCCATTCTTACTTTCCTTTCTTGTGTCATAACTCAGACAAAACTAGATCCTCCTGCCCACTTTAAATCAGCATCTGCCTAACTATTAACTCTTTTTGCTCTAAGCAGCTTAAATAATATTGTGCCAAGTCACATTTTCTTTGGCTAATTGTTTAATACCATGTTTGTAACAACTCACATACTCATCTGCCAATTGTTAAGACTCTGTATAATTGAATTGCCTGAGGAATGATTTTTCTCTCCAGGTTCTTTTCTTGTAAGATCTTATAGCTCATTGTTACTACTATGTTACTAAAAGTTAATAATCTCTTTATTAGTCATGAGTAGCTTTTATTCCCAGGTCTCTGCTCAAACTGAGCCAAAAGCTCAGCCAGACTAACCCGGGTAACAAATGTAAAATAAATAAATAAATAAGTCAGATTCAGTAACTACAGTATAAAATTAACAATCTGATTTATTACACTCCTTGAAAAGGTTCAACAGGCTATAGATAGTGGTCACAGTCAGCCACACAGGGTTACATGACCTAGCAGTGGCATTACACACCACTCACCATTCTCTATTCTTTATTCAGCTGTACAACATAATAAAGAATGAGTCTGTGGTGAGACCGATAGCAAAACCGGTGGATGAAATAACCTACATATTGCTAGAGCTTCATCATTACCAGAGGCCATCATAGCAACCATTTATATTACACACATACATTACGGCAGCCAACACATTTTATCTGCAGTTACTTATCTCTTCAACATAGTTGATCACCTATGGCTAAGCTAGTTTGCACATGGCTCTGACATTGGAATCATGTCATCTCCCTCAAATATCAGTTTCCTTCAGCGGGATGACCAAATGGAGGTCTAACATTATTGGTGTACTACCCAGGAGCACAAGTACTTGACCGTGACGAACAAGAGAAAAGTACATCCCAATAACATACTGTTCAGGTGATAACACTACTGGCTCTGATCCTTCGCAAAGCAGCACCAATGTACACCTTCCATGGGTGCCACATGCCAGAAAGCCATCTCTACCTGTATCATTCATGTTTTCATATTGTTATACTTCCTAGCTCCCAACCACAGCACTCCATGGCTTTGCTCTCAGCATCTCACACAACTGCAAGTATTTTGTAAGCCTTCTACACAGTCATCTGAATTGTCAACAGTTCCTATCTCCCCTAATTTTTGCAGTCCACTGATTGCTAATATCCAGTCTGATACATATAAGTATCGGCTGTGGTTGTGACATGTACAGCTAACTGACTTTCTATTGTGCATTATTTTTTTTCCCTTCTCTATATTTGGATTTATTTACTTTGCTCCAACAGACACTTGTGATCAGTCTACCAACACTTGTATTCACATGTATAACATTAAAGAAATTACCAGTCCCGCTATAAACATGGATATTTGGTAAGAAACAATACATCTACTCCACTGTGGTGCCTACGTACCTCAGGCCGAAAGAATGCAAATCCTATGTATAATGATTAAAGGGCATAAGATTTAGTCATGAATACAGAAACACCCACCTGCTGTGTTGAAGGCACCACAGAGGCATGCATAATAGTTAGCATATGTCTGGCTATTTCATCCCCCAGTTTAATCAGCTTAAGTACTTTGAAATCAATGCAGGTACTGAATTTATGTTAATCAGACTTGGTAAAGGGAAACCAGTTTATGCACAAAGTAGGACTCATACTGGTGTAATCCACATAGTTCCTTAGAGTGTCTGCAGCTGAATGGAGTCCTCACTCAGAAACCACAGGGTTTTCAGTTCATCTGAAACCGGCTTGATTACACCAAAAAAATAAAAAAATAAAAGTGCTGGGAAGCTGGCTACCTGGGAAGCTAACTGTATTTCTCTATCATCCCTGTTCCACACTTCTCTCAAGTTCTGTTTCATCTTTCCGTTTCACAAAAGGTCACTATAATTAGCCCTGTCTCCCATAACAGCGGACCAAGATTCTCTGTCTCAGACATATTTCATTGACAACACAAGTAACAGTGACTTTGTTCTGGCTGCATTTTTATCCCCGTTTCTCACCCACCATCCTCTCACTGTTTCATATTGCATCTCGGGTCCCAAAATATATACTATACATGCATCTGTTTCCCAAAAGGTGTGTTACATACTAACAGCCAGCGGCATACACAGCATGGGGTAGCTGCACCCTTTTATTTATTCACTTTAATGTGGTCCTCCAACAAGTAATTATTCCTCATTCTTTTCTAGTTGCTTGGTGGCAGTACTGAATATAGAAAACTATAATGCATTTCATATAAGTAGTGTCACAGTCACAATTACAACAGAAGAGGGAAGACAGCGATAGAAATACTCACAAAGATGCATGTGATAAAACCTATGTGCAGTATCCAATCACATCAGGATATACCAATGCACTATGACACATTATTGACTAAAAATATAAGCACCGGCAAAAGAACGTTGAGGATGTGCATGTACATATAAAGCAAAAGTATAACATAAGAAACTGACTTATGAGACACACAAGTTTTATACAGACCTGACAAACATGGCAATAGATTGAAAACACCATACACAAACAGAAATACATACATTTTTCTAGAAACATCTATGAAGATCCTGTGGAACATCACACACATGCAGTACGGATTGAAAAAGTACAGGACACAAGAAGTTCAAATCGACAGGACATGAAATGTGATGAACTAATAGCCACACAGCTTGAAACAAACTTTAGAAAAGATAATAATTGAAAAAACTCAGGCCCACATGCAGTACCTAACTTAGGGATACAAGTATTAAATTCTTGACATGAATATTTAGCCATGATTCAGAACTATTTATATCCACAATCCCAACATACAACAACCTGGCAATAAACAGTAAAAACAATACTTATACTTCATAGAGAACATGCAAGCAATCGTAAACAATATACACCGATAACTTGCCTTCGGATGGAGTACAAACTATACACTCAAAACTGATGCTGACACAGTGTATAGTCATTTAGCATAAAAATCAATCAAGGCAGTAGAAGAAACGGATCACAAAAGAAAGTCTAATGGAACCAATGACCATTTGCTGTTAAACATTTTCATGAAGGGAAAAGTGTAAATAGGGGAACAATCTAATACAGATAACCATTCGCCTGTATCCCACATTCAGGTATGACCGAGTGCTTCAAATGTTATGACATACACCTCCATTACTGCGTCCATGAAAGTGTGGCAAGCCACTGTGCAGTTGAGCGGTGACTAAGGACTAATTACCGGAGAAAAAATTACAATGGGATATCATTTTCTGTTTTTGCAGCATCATCCATGCAGACAGTCAAATGGTGCTCAATGCTTGCCTCAATCCTGCCTGCCACATATGATTTTTATCAAAGAATACTGTCATGAACACACCCATTGTCATAGTACCATGACGATGGTTACCAATATCTGGCAGTTTCATGTGCTATGCCTAGCCCGTATTGAACATTTTCCTGCTATGCAAGTTGTTTTTGTTTTCATACTGAATTTATGCATATTCTGCGACGTCCTGTAAAAGTAACTAAATTTTACAAAGAAAACATGCAACCTGTCAACACATCACTACTCGTGACCATCTAGAATTCTCTGCATTACATTTTTGCTGCTCTGACTATTGTACAATTGATGACATTTGCTGTATGTATCACATCCCTTCATATACTCCAGATCTTCATGGATGTCTATATTTGTTTTTCACATGTTACTTTCAATTTGTTATCCATGAGGAAACATCATAATAACCTAAAAAAAATATGCTGGCACTCTAGCAGCCAGAAAAGGCATTCATCAGTTAACTACATGTTTCACAGTGGCTGGCACTGGTAGAATTGCAAATTAAGCAGGTACAACACATGTCCTAGTTACAGTTGCCTACGTTGCATGATGGCAAACAGCAATAGCAGTATCTAATCATTGTACCAAACTACATCATGTTTTTTCACTCAGGATTACATTGATATGCTAACAGTTACTAGCTCACAACTAAAGGTAAGTCAGATGATCAGCTTATGTTTGATCTCCATATTACTAACTCGGTAACAAGAACTCATCAGAAACTTCTACACCTTTTCCGTAGCAGACATACTTAACTAACAATGCTCGAAGAACACTCTTTTGCAAGCTTTATTACTCACAACACTTCTGTACACCTGCCATATATTCCCAAACATAAATTATGCACTAATTGCCAAGCTTTAAACAACCTATAATAAGATGGCCAGATTTGCAGCTATCCAACCCTACAAGTCACACCACTGGTTAGCACTACAGCGACTAGACTGTCTACAATTTCCTCAGCTGCTCCGACTATAACAACTACAGATCATCCACTCTGTCCTCTACCTAGCCTCTTTCTGCCCCAGACTCTCCACTATCATATCCAAATATTCCGCTGTAAGGATGCTACGCAGCTCAAATCATGAATTATTAGACATCTACAAGCCCAAACACCGTAATAGACTGCCTTCTCTATAACTATAACCCAGCTAAGTCCTGGAACCGATTCCCCTTTGGAATAAGATCCCTCCGGCATAGCAAAAGTTTCACATTACCCACAAGGACATACCGAAAAACATAGTAATCTTGCCACTGTAGCCAACCACCCTCAAACCACAGTCCTTTAACATATTTCACCACCTCACTCTTAATGTATAGGTAACACTATTCCCCTGTCTCTACTACCTCTTCCCTTCCTCTATCTCCAACCACAGTGTCAAAACAACCGACCTGTCTAGTCTGTCTTGCTATACTCTACCTCCCCTACATCTCCTACTAGCCATTCTTTCCTTTCTTGTGTCATAACTCCGACACAACTAGATCCTCCTGCCCACTTTAAATCAGCATCTGCCTAACTATTAACTCTTTTTACTCTAAGCAGCTTAAATAATATTGTGCCAAGTCGCATTTTCTTTGGCTAATTGTTTAATACCATGTTTGTAACAACTCACATACTCATCTGCCAATTGTTAAGACTCTGTATAATTGAATTGCCTGAGGAGTGATTTTTCTCTCCAGGTTCTTTTCTTGTAAGATCTTATAGCTCATTGTTACTACTATGTTACTAAAAGTTAATAATCTCTTTATTAGTCACGAGTAGCTTTTATCCCCAGGTCTCTGCTCAAACTGAGCCAAAAGCTCATAGGTTCATAGGTTCATAGGTTTATACTAGGCTATCTGCCCTAAGGCATTTATAAGCCTAGCCCAAAGTTATGTGGCTTACGCCACCCCTTATGTTAGAAATAATGTGCCCATTAGTTTGTTGTGCCTCTGTCCAGCAGTGACACAGAGATGATTCCCGGGGTAAACCTACGATCTCCCATCCACCGGTCAAGATTTCTCTTGAACGGAGCCAGCGAGGTGCTCTGTCTCACATGGACCGGGATTTTATTCCAGAGCATGGGGAGTCTCTGGGTGATAAATCTATCCCTCCAGCACGTCCTATTTATATCCGTGCTAAGGTTTAAGTCACTTGCTCTAGTGGTTCTGGTGGATTTGGATTTTTTGAGGTGGAGCATGTCCATTAATTCCGGGTTGGTCATGGCCTTGTATGTCAGGCACAGGTCACCTCTGAGCAGACGGTATGCAACTGAATAGAGTTGGAGTTTCTTCAGTCTGGCAGTATATGACAGGTTTTGGAGTCCCTTTATCCTTTTGGTGAGGAACTTTTGGGGTCTCTCCAATTGCTGCAGGTGTCGGGTGAGATACATCCCGAATGGGGCATTGTACTCGATCATTGGTCTGATAAGTGAAGAGTACAGGGGAACAATGACCTCACTTGACCTGGATGTGAATCCCTTCATGATCAGATGGGCAATGTAGAAGGTCTTTCGAACCACTTTAGCAACGTGAGTGTCAAACGAGAGGCCACTGTCAACCTGGGTACCCAGGTCCCTGATAACCTCTTCTGTGCTTAGTGGGTTGCCATCTATATGGTAGCTTGGGGTTACCTTGTTTTTCCCGAAGGGTATGACTATACACTTTTTTGCGTTTAACTTCAGGCCATGGCTCTGGCACCAGCTATCAGTTTCCGTGAGACCCCTCTGAAGGATGTCTGTGTCCAATGTACTATCCACTATGGCACCCAGTTTGCAGTCATCCGCAAACTTTGTCAGCCATAGTCCTCCTATATTTGCCTGTACTTCCGAGAAGTAGATGCCAAACAATAGGGGGCCAAGGACTGAGCCCTGTGGGACACCACTTGTAACCGGCTTGGAGTCTGACATGGCTCCAGCAACTCTAACCCTGTGGGTTCTGTCCTTTAGCCAGTTTGCAACCCATCTTGTGACATATGGGTTTACATTTAAGCTGGTAAGTTTCTCTATGATACCCGAGTGGGGTATTGTGTCGAAAGCTTTTGCAAGGTCAAGGTAGGCTGTATGGACTGCCTTTCCCTCATCAATGGCCTTGGTAACTGTTTCGAAGAAGTCGACCAAGTTCAAAAGGCAAGATCTGCCCTTGACAAAGCCAAACTGGGTTGGGTCCAAGGTCTGCAAGTCCCCTATGTCCTTGTTTATGAGTTCCATTATGATCCTCTCCATAGCTTTGCAGACCAGGCTTGTTAAGCTTATGGGGCGGTAATTACCAGGGTCCATAGAGGCACTGCCTTTGTGGAGTGGGACCACAGTTGCCGTAAGCCACTCCTTGGGCACATGTCCTGTGGTAAGGCTAAGATTAAACAGCTGCCTTATGTGCGGGTTTAGTTCTTCATTGAGTTCATGTAGCACACAGCCGGGGACACCATCCGGTCCCATTGATGCTGTGTTTTTAGCTGTAGAGAGAGCAGCTTTCACCTGCGCATTTGAGATGTCTGGGAGGCTACACTCTGTTGGGATAGTTATCTCTCCTTTTGGGGGGGAGAGGGGGGGTGAAGTTTGCGCTGAACCTGTCTGCCAATATGTTGGCAATGTCTGTGGGTTCAGTGATTTTTGTATCATTTTGGACTAATTCTGAGCATATCTGGGAGTTTCCACCCAGGTTTCTGACATAGCTGAAGAAGGCCTTATGATTGTCTTTTGAATCTATGGCAATTTTTTTCTCAAAGTTGGCCTTGGATGATTTTATGAGGGATTGTAGTTTCTTGCTAGTACTGATCAAAGATGCCTTCCCTTTTTGGGATTTTGCTCTATCATGTAATAGCTTTCTCCTCTTATTGTAAAGTTTGTTTATGGCTGGGGTCCACCAGACTGGTCGTTTGCCCTTGGTGGAAAGAGTCTTAGTTTTATTTGGGATTGCCTGATCCATGCAGTCCTGAAGGTGTTCATAGAAGGCATTCGTAAGGGCTTCCGCAGATTGAGTTGTGGTTTCCATTGGCTCAGGGGCCTTGAAGGATACCACACCTGTCTTGAGTAGTGTGAAGTATGCTTTAGAGAAGTTCTTCACTGTGGTCTTTTTTGTTTGGGGTGGGGGCGGGATGTGGATTTCTAGTGAGATTAGTTTATGATCTGATCTCAACAAAGAGGGATATACTTCCGGTGTGGAGCATTTTGTCCCCATGTTTGTGATGATGAGATCTAGTATATTTTCTCCTCTTGTGGGGACGGTGACTAGTTGTTCCATGGCATTTGAATTTATGAACTCCAGGAACCTTTGGGCTAGAAAGTTGGGGCTTGAGTAATGTTCCCAGTCTATATTCGGGTAGTTTAAGTCACCCAATATGATGGTGTTTGGTGATACATTTATACCCTCCAGTGTCTTCAGGAAGGCTGTGTGGGTTTCCTGAGTTTGAGAGGGTGGCCTGTAGCATGCTACAAATTGTAGAGCAGTTTTGCCTATGGTTAATTGCACCTGGATGGTTTCCGATGCTTAGATGCGTAGCCACCAACCTGGAGGTGTGGGTATCCTTGATGAATATGGATACACCCTCTCCTTTTGTGATATGGTCCAGGTTTTGGGGCCGGAACACATGATATGAGGTAAAACCTGATAGTGCCAGGGTGCTCTCAGGAGCCTTGAACCAGGTTTCAGTCACAGCACAGACATCGATGTTCTCCATACTGAGAAGGGCCTTGAGTGCGTGCATTTTGAGATTTAGACTTCTGGCATTGAGCAGCATTACCCTTAGTTTCTTCCTGTTTTTGTTTTCTAGGGTGGTAGGTTTAGAATTTGAGCCTTGCCTAAAAAAGGCACTATAGGGGTGGCAAGAGCCTTAGCCAATATCCGGAATCCCAGGGGTGACAGGTGCAAGCCGTCCCTTGCGAAGCAGCGTGGCTTGTCAAGCATGTCATCCCAAGCAGACAGACACTGGATCCCCTTTGAATGACACCAGAAATTAAGCCAATTGTTAAAGCTGATCATCTTGTCAGTATATTGTGGCATCATTCGTGGTGAAGGAAGGATACTGCTCAGGGTCAGGGTCATACCTGCCTTGGTTCACATAATCAGAGAGCTCCTCTATGTCTCTTTTCATGTAGTCCAGGGAGGTACGTCTCAGGTCGTTCACACCAGCATGGACAATGACTGTGTCATGCTTGTACTTGCCGTGGAGTGACCTGAGTGCTTGTGTTATGTGGCAGATTCTAGCACCCGATAGGCAGCTTACCGTGACCTTCTCCTTGTTCAGCCTGGTGAGTGGGACGTCAGTGTGTCTGACTATGGAGTCACCTATGACAAGTATGTTTGGTGTTGTATTTGGCCTTAAGGGCAGTGACTGCTTTGCACACTGATTTTGTTTTTTATGTGTTGTTTGTGTGGTGCCTTGAGTTTGCAGTTGCTTGGGTGTCTGCTTTGGAGGCCTTTGCTATTTAGGTAAATTTTTACTCAGAGCCTCCGAGTATGTCTTAGTGTGTTTATGTGTTTGATTCAGTGGTGTGGTTGAGTTATGTGAGACTTGTATTGTGGTGTGTGTAGTTGCCTTCTCCTCCTGCCTGGTCTTGCCAGCCTGAGTTGAGAGAGCTCAGCCTCCAGTTTGGCTAAATAGCTGCATCTCTCGCAAGTGTTAGTGTTATGTGGGAGGAGGAGAGGGTTGTCCGTGTACATGAGGCAATTGTAACATTGCCTCAGAATTCCCAGATTCACCAACTGGGCAGGAGAGGATGCCAGCATCTGACCCTTCGACATGCTAGAAAGAATTATGAGTTGGTATGAGACAGAAAAGTAGAGGGCTTAGCAGGGAAGTGGACACTCCTGGGGGGTTTTGCAAGTGAGGGATTTGTATAATATAGGAGTGCTTGACCTGCAAAGAAAATGCTTATAAGACAAGGGATATGCTTTTAAGACAAGTGCTGAGCTTTTGAGAAGAGAAGAAAAAGCAATTAGGAACAAGTGCTGTGCTTTTAGTGAAGGTGTAAACTGTTTAGGTTCCTAACAGAGCAGTTCTAAGGAAAATTGAAGAACAGACTTTATGGAGCCAGAAAAGTTTAACCTTGTTAAACCGGCGCTGCCCGATGCTGCTCTATTGGCAACTCCGCTTAAATCGTGCTAAAGCACGTAAGCGCTTGATAGCAGGGGCTGGAAAGAAGCAGGAATAGACCCAAAATGGACAATAAAACTACAGTTTCAAGTCAGTAACCACTCCTATGGGGGCAGGAAGGCTGCTCAATGTTATTCACTGCCACTGATCAACAGAGAGACTTTCCTTAGCCCAAGCAAAATGGCCTCACAGAAACTTACAAACAGTTCAGGAAACAGCAAGCCTGTAACTGAACTTTTTTAAATCTCAGAAAAGTGGGAAAAAAGCAAGATTTTTTTGTTTTTGTTTTTTCAGAGATAGCAGAGGTTCACAGGTAATATCAAGTTATAACAGTGCAGTAAATGACCCCACACAAGAGTGCTAGGTCAAGGACAGAAAATATGCAAGTTTTGAGAAATAAAAACGATTTAAAATTAAGTGCAAACAGGAAATTCAGTAAACAACTTTTGGTTGTGCTCTAAATACAGCTACTAATGCAGAAATCAAGTTTAACAAGCCAGAAAATGCTAAAACTAGGCAGCTATGCAGAAAAACTTTGCAAATAAACAGAGAAAAAATACTTAAAATCTCAAAAGTGGCTCCATTCTTCTCTCAGCATTTTCTCCTCTTGGTGGGTGCTTCACCAACAGCCAACAAGCCTGAAAAGACACCAAAACCACGAGGCAACTAGATTTTAAGAGAGGAAGATGAAGGAGTTTTGGAAATGATCCCTGTTGGCCAATATAACTACAGTTTCAAGTCAGTAACCACTCCTACGGGGGGCAGGGAAGGCTGCTTAATGTTATTCACTGCCACTGATCAACAGAGAGACTTTCCTTTAGCCCAAGCAAAAATGGCCTCACAGAAACTTACAAACAGTTCAGGAAACAGCAAGCCTGTAACTGAACTTTTTTAAATCTCAGAAAAGTGGGAAAAAAGCAAGATTTTTTTTTGTTTTGTTTTTTTCAGAGATAGCAGAGGTTCACAGGTAATATCAAGTTATAACAGTGCAGTAAATGACCCCACACAAGAGTGCTAGGTCAAGGACAGAAAATATGCAAGTTTTGAGAAAAAACGATTTAAAATTAAGTGCAAACAGGAAATTCAGTAAACAACTTTTGGTTGTGCTCTAAATACAGCTACTAATGCAGAAATCAAGTTTAACAAGCCAGAAAATGCTCAAACTAGGCAGCTATGCAGAAAAACTTAGCAAATAAACAGAGAAAAAATACTTAAAATCTCAAAAGTGGCTCCCTTCTTCTCTCAGCGTTTTCTCCTCTTGGTGGGTGCTTCACCAACTGCCAACAAGCCTGAAAAGATGCCAAAACCATGAGGCAACTAGGTTTTAAGAGAGGAAGATGAAGGAGTTTTGGAAATGACCCCTGTTGGCCAATAAAACTACAGTTTCAAGTCAGTAGCCACTCCTACAGGGGGCAGGGAAGGCTGCTCAATGTTATTCACTGCCACTGATCAACAGAGAGACTTTCCTTTAGCCCAAGCAAGAATGGCCTCACAGAAACTTACAAACAGTTCAGGAAACAGCAAGCCTGTAACTGAACTTTTAAATCTCAGAAAAGTGGGAAAAAGCAAGATTTTTTTTTTGTTTTTGTTTTTTCAGAGATAGCAGAGGTTCACATGTAATATCAAGTTATAACAGTGCAGTAAATGACCCCACACAAGAGTGCTAGGTCAAGGACAGAAAATATGCAAGTTTTGAGAAAAAACGATTTAAAATTAAGTGCAAACAGGAAATTCAGTAAACAACTTTTGGTTGTGCTCTAAATACAGCTACTAATGCAGAAATCAAGTTTAACAAGCCAGAAAATGCTCAAACTAGGCAGCTATGCAGAAAAACTTAGCAAATAAACAGAGAAAAAATACTTAAAATCTCAAAAGTGGCTCCCTTCTTCTCTCAGCATTTTCTCCTCTTGGTGGGTGCTTCACCAACAGCCAACAAGCCTGAAAAGATGCCAAAACCATGAGGCAACTAGGTTTTAAGAGAGGAATATGAAGGAGTTTTGGAAATGACCCCTGTTGGCCAATAAAACTACAGTTTCAAGTAAGTAACCACTCCTACGGGGAACAGGGAAGGCTGCTCAATGTTATTCACTGCCACTGATCAACAGAGAGACTTTCCTTTAGCCCAAGCAAAAATGGCCTCACAGAAACTTACAAACAGTTCAGGAAACAGCAAGCCTGTAACTGAACTTTTTTAAATCTCAGAAAAGTGGGAAAAAAGCAAGATTTTTTTTTTGTTTTTGTTTTTTCAGAGATAGCAGAGGTTCACAGGTAATATCAAGTTATAACAATGCAGTAAATGACCCCACACAAGAGTGCTAGGTCAAGGACAGAAAATATGCACGTTTTGAGAAAAAAAAACAATTTAAAATTAAGTGCAAACAGGAAATTCACTAAACAACTCTCAGCCAGACTAACCCGGGTAACAAATGCAAAATAAATAAATAAAGAAGTCAGATTCAGTAACTACAGTATAAAATTAACAATCCGATTTATTACACTCCTTGAAAAGGTTCAACAGGCTATAGATAGTGGTCACAGTCAGCCACACAGGGTTACATGACCTAGCAGTGGCATTATACACCACTCACCATTCTCTATTCTTTATTCAGCTGTACAACATAATAAAGAATGAGTCTGTGGTGAGACCAATAGCAAAACCGGTGGATGAAATAACCTACGTATTGCTAGAGCTTTATCATTACCAGAGGCTATCATAGCAACCATTTATATTACACACATACATTACGGCAGCCAACACATTTTATCTGCAGTTACTTATCTCTTCAACATAGTTGATCACCTATGGCTAAGCTAGTTTGCACATGGCTCTGACATTGGAATCATGTCATCTCCCTCAAATATCAGTTTCCTTCAGCGGGATGGCCAAATGGAGGTCTAACATTATCAGTGTACTACCCAGGAGCACAAGTCCTTGACCATGACATTGGACAAGAGAAAAGTACATCACAATAACATACTGTTCAGGTGATAACACTACTGGCTCTGATCCTTTGCAAAGCAACACCAATGTACACCTTCCATGGGTGCCACATGCCAGAAAGCCATCTCTACTTGTATCATTCATGTTTTCATATTGTTATACTTCCTAGCTCCCAACCACAGCACTCCATGGCTTTGCTCTCAGCATCTCACACAACTGCAAGTATTTTGTAAGCCTTCTAGACAGTCATCTGAATTGTCAACAGTTCCTATCTCCCCTAATTTTTGCAGTCCACTGATTGTTAATATCCAGTCTGATACATATAAGTATCGGCTGTGGTTGTGACATGTACAGCTAACTGACTTTCTATTGTGCATTATTTTTTTTCCCTTCTCTATATTTGGATTTATTTACTTTGCTCCAACAGACACTTGTGGTCAGTCTACCAACACTTGTATTTACATGTATAACATTAAAAAAATGACCAGTCCTGCTATAAACATGGATATTTGGTAAGAAACAATACATCTACTCCACTGTGGTACCTACGTACCTCAGGCCGAAAGAATGCAAATCCTATGCATAATGATCAAAGGGCATAAGATTTAGTCATGAATACAGAAACACCCACCTGCTGTGTTGAAGGCACCACAGAGGCATGCATAATAGTTAGCATATGTCTGGCTATTTCATCCCCCAGTTTAATCAGCTTAAGTACTTTGAAATCAATGCAGCTACTGAATTTATGTTAATCAGACTTGGTAAAGGGAATCCAGTTCATGCACAAAGTAGGACTCATACTGGTTTAATGCACATTGTTCCTTATAGTGTCTGCAGCTGAATGGAGTCCTCAGTCCCTCAGTAGTCACAGGGAGGGTCATTTCAACTAAAATTGAGTTAAATAAAAAACAAAAAAAAAAGTCCTGGGAAACTGGCTACCTGGGAAGCTGACTGCATTTAGGTTCATAGGTTCATAGGTTCATACTAGGCTATCTGCCCTAGGGCATTTATAAGCCTAGCCAGAGTTGTGTGGCTTTCACCACCCCTTAGGTTGAAGAATACTATACCCATTAGTTTGCCATGCCTCTGTCCAGCAGTGACACAGAGATGATCCCCGGGGTAAACCTACAATCTCCGATCCACTGGTCAAGATTCCTCTTGAACAGAGCCAGCGAGGTGCTCTGTCTCACATGGACCGGGATTCTGTTCCACAGCATAGGGAGTCTCTGGGTGATGAATCTGTCCCTCCAGCACGTCCTATTTATATCCGTGTTGAGGTTTAAGTCTCTTGCTCTTGTGGCTCTGGTGGATTTGGATTTTTTGAGGTGGAGCATGTCCATTAATTCCGGGTTGGACATGGCCTTGTATGTCAGGCACAGGTCACCTCTGAGCAGACAGTATGCGACTGAATAGAGCTGGAGTTTCTTCAGTCGGGCAGCATATGGCATATTTTTGAGCCCCTTTATCCTTTTGGTGAGGAACTTTTGGGGTTTTTCCAATTGCTGCAGGTGTCGGGTAAGATACATTCCGAATGGGGCATTGTACTCAATCATTGGTCTGATAAGTGAAGAGTACAGGGGAACAATGACCTCCTTGATCTGGATGTGAATCGCTTCATCATCAGGTGGGCAATGTAGAAGGTCCTCCTAACCACTTTGGCAATGTGAGTGTCAAAAGAAAGGTTACTGTCAACTTGGGTCCCCAGGTCCCTGATAACCTCTTCTGTGCTTAATGGATTGCCACCTATGTGGTAACTTGGGGTTACCTTGTTTTTACCAAAGGGTATGACTATACATTTTTTGGCGTTTAGCTTAAGGCCATGGCTCTGGCACCAGTTATCCGTTTCTATGAGACCTCTCTGAAGGATATCTGTGTCTGATGGATTTTCAACTATGGCGCCCAGTTTGCAGTCATCTGCAAACTTTGTCAGCCACAATCCTCCTATGTTTGCTTGCACTTCTGAAAAGTAGATGCCGAACAAGAGGGGGCCCAGGACTGAGCCCTGTGGGACACCGCTTATGACTGGCTTGGAGTTTGACATGGCACCAGCAACTCTAACCCTGTGTGTTCTGTCCTTGAGCCAGTTTGCAACCCATCTTGTGACATATGGGTTTACATTTAAGCTGGTGAGCTTTTCTATGATACCCGAGTGGGGTATTGTGTCGAAAGCTTTTGCAAGGTCAAGGTAGGCTGTGTGAACTGCCTTAACCTCATCAATGGCCTTGGTGACTGTTTCAAAAAAGTCGACCAAGTTCAAGAGGCATGATCTGCCCTTGACAAAGCCGAATTGGGTAGGATCCAATGTCTGTAGGTCCCCTATGTCTTTATTTATG
This sequence comes from Protopterus annectens, assembly GCF_019279795.1. Lineage (NCBI taxonomy): Eukaryota > Metazoa > Chordata > Ceratodontiformes > Protopteridae > Protopterus > Protopterus annectens. The sequence continues at coordinate 1,719,998,657 of NC_056741.1, read as the reverse complement.
AGTTCCATTATGATCCTCTCCATAGCTTTGCAGACCAGGCTTGTTAAGCTTATGGGGTAATTACCAGGGTCCGTAGAAGCACCGCCTTTGTGGAGTGGGACCACAGTTGCCGCACGCCACTCTTTGGGCACGTATCCTGTGGTAAGGCTAAGATTAAACAGCAGCCTTATGTGTGGGTTTAGTTCCTCATTGAGTTCGTGTAGCACACAGCCGGGGACACCATCCGGTCCCATTGATGCTGTGTTTTTAGCTTTAGAGAGCAGCTCTCACCTGGGCATTTGAGATGATTGGGAGGCTACACTCTGCTGGGATAGATATTTCTCCTTTTGGGGAGGGAGGGAGAAATTTTCACTGAACCTGTCTGCCAGTATGTTTGCAATGTCTGTGGGTTCAGTGATTTTTGTATCATTTTGGACTAATTCTGAGCATATCTGGGAGTTTCCACCCAGATTTCTAACATAGCTAAAGAAGGACTTATGATTGTCTTTTGAGTCCTTGGCGATTTTTCTCTCAAAGTTGGCCTTGGATGATTTTATGAGTGATCGTAGTTTTTACTAGTATTGATCAGAGATGTCTTCCCTTTTAGGGATTTTGCTCTATCTTGTAGTAGCTTTCTCCTCTTGTTGTAAAGTTTGTTTATGGCTGGGGTCCACCAGATCGGCGCTTGCCTTTGGTGGAAAGGGTCTTGATTTTATTTGGGATTGCTTGATCCATGCAATCCTGGAGGTGCTCACAGAAAGCATTTGTAAGGGATTCAGCAGCGTGGGTTGTGGTTTCCAATGGCTCAGGGGCCTTGAAGGATACCACAGCAGTCTTAAGAAGTGTGAAGTTGGCTTTTGAGAAGTTCTTCACTGTGGTCTTATTTCTTGGGGTGGGGGGATGTGGATCTCCAGTGAGATTAGTTTATGGTCTGATCTCACCAATGAGGGATATACTTCTGGTGTGGAGCATTTTGTCCCCATGTTTGTGATGATCAGGTCTAGTATATTTTCACCTCTTGTGGGAATGGTGACAAGTTGTTCCATAGCATTTGAGTTTATGAACTCCAGGAACCTTTGGGCTAGGGTATTGGGGCTTGAGTAATGTTCCCAGTCTATGTTTGGTTAGTTGAAGTCACCCAATGGTGTTTGGAGAGACAGTTATACTCTCCAGTGTCTTCAGGAAGGCTGTGTGGGGTTCCTGAGTTTGAGAGGGTGGCCTGTTACATGCTACAAACTGTAGAGCAGTTTTGCCTATGGTTAATTGCACCTGAATGGTCTCTGATGCTTCATGAGTTGCCACCAGCCTGGAGGTGTGGGTATCCTTGATGAATATGGATACACCCCCTCCTTTTGTGGTACGGTTTGGGTTTTGGGCCGGAACGCATGATATGAGGTAAAACCCGATAGTGCCGGGGTGCTCTCAGGAGCCTTGAACCAGGTTTCAGTCACAGCACAGACATCGATGTTCTCCATACTGAGGAGGGCTTCGAGGGCGTGCATCTTGAGATTTAGACTTCTGGCATTGAGCAGCATTACCCTTAGTTTTTTTCCATTATTGTTTTCTAGGGCGGTGGGTTTAGAATTTGTGCCTTGTCTAAAAAAGGCACTATGGGGGTGTCAAGAGCCTTTGCCAATATCCGGAAACCCAGGGGTGACAGGTGCAAGCCATCCCTTGCGAAGCAGCTTGGCTTGTCAAGCATGTCATTCCAGGCAGACAGACATTGGATCCCCTTAGAATGACACCAGAAATTAAGCCAATTATTAAAACTGATCATTTTGTCTCTGTATTGTGGCATCATTCTTGGTGAAGGTAGGATACTGCTCAGGGTCAGGGTCATACCAGCCTGGGCTACATAATCTGAGAGCTCCTTTATGTCTCTTTTCATGTAGTCCAGAGAGGTACGTCTCAGGTCATTCACACCGGCATGGACAATGACTGAGTCATACTTTTACTTGCTGTGGAGTGACCTGAGTGCTTGTGTTATGTGGTGGATTCTAGCACCCAACAGGCAGCTTACTGTGACCCTCTCCTTGTTCAGTCTGGTGAGTGGGACGTCAGTGTGTCTGACTATGGAGTCACCTATGACAAGTGTGTCTGGCATTGTGTTTGGCCTTAAGGGCTGTGACTGATTTTCACACTGACTTTGTGATCTATGTGTTGCTTGTGTTATGTCATGAGGTGGCAGTTGCTTGGGTGTCTGCTTTGGAGGCCTCTGCTGTTTTGGTAGATTTTTGATCAGTGCCTCCGAGTATGTCTTTGTGTGTTTATGTGTTTGATTTGTAGTTGTGATAGTTCTATGTGAGACTGGGTTTATGGTGTGTGTGGTTACCTTCTCCTCCTGTCTGGTTTTGCCAGTCCTGAGTTGAGAGAGCTCAGCCTCCAGTTTGGCTATATAGTTGCATCTCTCGCATGCATTTGTGTTTTGTGGGAGGAGGAGAGGGTTGTCTGTGTACATGAGGCAATTGTAACATTGCCTCAATATTCCCAGATTCACCAGCTGAGCTGGAGAGGACGCTAGCAACTGACCCATTGACATGCTAGAAGAAATGAAAAAGTTTGCTCTGTAACTGAGTCAGAAAGGACCTATAGGGAAGTGGGTACTCAAGGGGGTTTTACACTGCTTCACACCTCTCAAGTTCTGTTTCATCTTTCCATTTGACCAAAGGTATCTGTAATGCAACCTGTCTCACACAACAGGGGACCCAGATTTTCTGTCTTAAACATATTTCATTGACAAAACAAGTAACATTGCCTTTGATATGGCTGCATACTTTTCACCATTTTTCACCCTACATGCTTTCATTATTCTTCTACCAAAAGGTATGTGACATATGCATCAGTGTCCCAAAAGGTATGTTAGAGGACAGCTTCCCGGGTTTGGGTTTTGGCAGGGCTGACTATGTCGTGAGGTGCTTCAACTATGGAACCTCTGTGGGTTTTAGGCTATCTGCCCTAGGGCATTTACAAGCCTAGCCAGAGTGGCTTTCGCCACCCTTTTGGATTAGATGACTGTGCCCCAGTATAGTAGGTCACAGAACATAGCCCATTTAAGGTTAGTTTAAAGTGCCCCTGTCTAGCAGTGACACAGAGGAGATCCCAGGGGTAAGTCTACAGTCTCCCATCCAATCGTCAAGATTCTTCTTGAAGATGGTTATTGAGGGGCTCTAACATGGATTGGCATTTTCTTAGAGTGAAGGAAGCCTCTGGGATATGAATCTGTCTCTCCAGCATGTCCTATTTATTTCTGTGCTGAGGTTTAAGTCACTGGAGCATGTAACTCTAAGGGATTTGGATTTACTGAAGTGGCACATGTCCATTAATTCTGGGTTGGACATGGCAGTATACGTCAGGCACAGATCGCCTCTGAGTAGGCGGTAAGCAAATGAGTAGAGCTGGAGTTTTTTTTAGTCTAACTGCATAGGGCATCTGCTTGAGTCCCTTAATCCTGTTGGTGAGGTTCTTTTGGGGTGTTTCTAGTTGCTGCAGGTGTCGGGTAAGGTACATCCCAAATGGGGCACTGTATTCAGGTATGGGCCTGATGAGTAGAGGGGCACAATGACCTCTCAATCTAGATGTGAACCCTTCCTTGATAAGGTGGCCTATACAGAAGGTCCTAACCACTTTGGCAATGTGATTATCAAAGGAAAGATTACTATCTACTTGGGTCCCCAGATCCCTAATTACTTCTTCCGTACTTAAGTACTGGAGTGGGACCACTGTTGCTGTACGCCATTCTTTGTGTACATATGCTGTTGTAAGGCTGAGACTGAACAGTGATTTTAAGTGAGGGTTCAGTTCTTGGAGCTCGTGTAAAACGCAGCACATGAAACTGTATGGTCCCATAGGTGCTGTGTTTTTGGTTTTGGAGAGGGAGCTACTTTATGCGGAAGGTAGGACTCATAACGGTGTAATACACATTGTCACTCACACATTGTCTGGAGCTAAATAGATTCCTGCATCAATAAGCTGTGAGGGGCTGTATCTATTCAAAAAAAGAAAAAATTCAATAACAATCTATACTGATGCTGGCTAACTGCCGAGCTGACTGCAGTCTGTCAGCATTACTACTCTTGCTGACAGAATACACTGACCAAACAAGTATCAATAATTGCTATCTGGCTAAATACTTATCCACATTTCTCAGGCGCCATTATTTGATATTTCCATCTTGCATCTCTGTAAAAATAGGTATGGTAGAGTCTACACAACCATCAACATACTATGCATAGGGCAGTGTGGCCTTCTATTTAGTCCATTGAAAAAAGTGTTGCTCTGATGAGGATTAATTGTAATATGTTTTAAATGTTTGCATCTGACCTTCAGTCTGGTTCTGCTACACTAACGTGTTGCAGTAAAAAATAGATACTGTTTACAACCCCATTTTGTAATTTATTTCATTTTCGTGCTCACCATTTGTATGTTCACATTTCATGAACAACTGAGTGTATGTTGTATTGTGTAGTTTTTCTCCCCTGGCCATACACTGATAATGGACCTGTTCCATTTGGATAGTCCCTTTTTAAAAAAAGGTAACTTAAAAAAATAATTAAATAAATTAGATGTATTTTTCATACATGCAGTTACAATTGCTAATTAGGTTTCTAAATCATCTAAGTAAGGTCTAACCGATTGTCTGGTACAGTAAGTCCATGTTACATACATTACCTTCATGCCTGTACACTTCACAGACTACTCAACTCCATTATATGTTCATACTCACTACTGCTCAGATAATAGATGGTAGTTACAGCAGTCCTGGCTGTTTTTTCTTATCTTTTTCCATGACTGATTACTACCTACATATTGTACTTACTTTGAAAACATCACAATACAGTCAAGTTGCTTATCCTGAATAGCTTTTTTGAAGAGACCATGCAGACATATGGCCCTTTTTTGCCAAATTCCTAAGGTTAAAAATACCAACATACAAATGTCAACAAAACTCACTGTAGAGGTCATGCTGCCAAATGCTGGTATTCCAAACAAGAAATTGCAGTCATTGTGAGCAATCATAACCCTAACAAATACTGACATCTGTGCAGTCATACATACCTGGTTCAAAGAGGTAGACAGCATCCCAGCCTTACCTTGTTACTCATCCTCTCATACATTCACACCCCAAACTCTGGTCATTACAGCCAAAGGCTGCTCAAACTGTAGCAAGCACATGGGACACTCCAGTTGCAGGTAACCATTGACAAAACCCAGATTCAAATCATAGCTATTGACCAGCACTCAAATCTCACTCAATTCACCCAGTCCACCTATTTGAACCAGTTAGAATATATTGTGATTCAATCCTTAATGCTCATCTAGTGTCACTTCAAGTTCCCAAATATACATGAAGACATACTCATGCATGTCATATCGCCAATGCCCAATGACTCCACAATTTGGTCAATGTAAAAAGCCTGGAACAACTTTCTTATACCCCCCACAAGGATGATAGTGTATTGGACTTGGTACTAACAAACATCCTTAAACTTTGCAGCATCCCAAGAGTATCCTCTTGCCTGTTACTTTCTGAGCCAACAAGGAGTCACTATCAAAGTGACTATCTACTACAACCCGCCCTCCAGCTAGTATCACAACTAAAAACTTGCCTAAAGTTTATGACATAGTACAGAGGGATGGTATTCATAGCTTCAGAGAACCATCACCCTACCCCTTTTTTATGACCAGATAGCAACTTCAAAAACTACACCTAAGCACCATACCACCATTTACAGTGATGCACGCAATCCGGATTACCCAAGAGTACAAATTCATCCAATGCAGGGAGGAATTACCTTGTGTGGTGCACATCTGATATAACTGTACTGTATGCAAAACAGTTAAATAAAGGCTGATGAACAGCTAGAATGAGCAGGATCTGAATTGTAAGCAATGTCTCAGTAGCCTGAACCAGTACTTCAGAGCACTAGTCAGATCAAATCCTGTCATGCATACTGTGATTCCAAATTTGCCACATGTAATACGGACAATCATAAGGCCTTCTTCACCAATGATGCCCTCTGATATGATCACTACGGGTGTTTATAGACTTCAAATATATGAATGCCATATATATATATATATATATATCCGATGTGATGGCTGACAGATACACTGAAAACTATAACCGTTTCCTGCAAAAATTCATCCAGCACATCCACAGTACCTGCCCCCTTCCTCCTTATATCTATGGAAAATATCATTACTGCTCTCTCAAAGACAAGAAAAACATTGAACATGTGACATGATCACATGTGAGTCTGCATCCCACGTGAACAGAGGGAGGAACTTGCAGCACCATTATGCACCCGATTCAAACAAAGCCATCGTACTGTCTTTGTTCCAGCAGAGGGGAGGATAGCCACTGTCATTTCTTTGCAGCAAAGGTGGAGCTTCCACCAATAAATCAACTTACAGACTTACCACCTAAGTACTCTCATTTGTAAGGACATGAAATGGATTTGCATGAAGCTCATTAAAACAGACATTGGCAACATCCAAACACTTGATCCCACACAGTTTGGCTGCATCGGGGGGAAGTCATGTCTGCATGTACCTTGAGTAGTAAACTTTTATTAGTACAATCATAGGAATATATTACTACCTCTCAGCACTTATGTCTAAGCTGGTCTAAACAAGAAGACTACTTGTTTGCTAAATGTAATTTTTTCCAATGTCTAAATTTGTGAATGCTCACTACTGCTGTAGCCTCATCTGTAGGGCTATCAGACAGCAGAAAGTCCAGCAACCATTCATCTTCTACATCTTCACATCACGTGTAATGTGCCCAAACTATCACTACATACCACATGACTTCGCTACTATACACAGATGGGATATCCCGTCTCCCCTGTTGGTGGTCCTGAAAAAATGTATTCATAAGCAGATCCATGCTTTACTTCCCTAACATAATATGCTCACTGTGAGCCAACATGGATTACTCTTTAACGGCAGTACAAACATACTTATACACTCCTTAATAAACAACGTTTCTTCTCAGGACAAGAATTACCGTATAGCCAGTTGGTTCCATCACTTCTATAAAGTGTTTTACATAGTGTAACACAACCTGCCAATGGCCAAAGTAGGTAACCGTAATCTCTGCAACTTTAGTACCTGATGGCTAGCAAGCCATCTGTGCAACAGATTTCATGCATTGAAATGTTTCTATCTGTAGCCAACTGTTACCTTGGAGTCCATATCATTACTCCTTAAGTCTTCAACTTAGTTAACCATTTACTTCAACACTTTTAGTAGCAACCTCTACATAACCTGTTATACACCACCTCTAATCTAATATGCTGATGACTCCCACATACTTACAAACTGCTGAATTAATGCTATGCCCACCTCAGCTGAGAACTGTACTTCTCATCTCAGGGATGGCTAAGAAGCATTCAAATCCCTATTTATCCCAATGAAACTGTGCCCTTCTGCTTCCTCCATCAACCCCCCCCCCCAAATCATTTGATCCACCTTACAGAGTAACGTAACAGAAAAGCATACTGTTTTAATCTCACCCAAATGTATTAATGGTTATAAGTGATGATCAACTTACAGTCCAGCTATAGTTATTTTGATATGCTTCTCTTGGCTGCAGAACAAAACTTGTGTGCTCTGGGTGACGACCTCTGAAGATGACTGCAAGCTGGGTGCTGTCATCAGTTTCACTATTGATGTGCCCATCCTTCCAGAGGCACTCATTCAGACCAATGACTGGTGCCACTGATGTGGCATAAAACCAAACACAACCAAGGACATCATTATCCCCTTTTCAGGAGAAAGCTGTCCCCAACAAATTATCACAATAAGAACAACATTCTGATCATGAAGTCAGCCATGGTGGTTTTGGGCAGCTGTGTCTATAGCACCCAGACTTGTCACCGCCATGGTGCCTGCATTGCATGGAAAGCCTTTCGACATGGCACACCTCATTATTAAATCAAACTCCTCCAGGTGAAATCTTTCAATCCTAAAGTCTGTTAGTAACTCTTCCTAGTCATGGAGTTTTAAATTGGTAGAGAATACATGTATCTAATACTATACCATATTGTGTCATTATGACTTTGACTCGGTTTAAGAGCATCCGTATGTCTGCCTGAAGATGCCTTGGCCAAAAAAATAAATAAATAACTATAGAGTTACCTATGTACAGGATGCAACTGCATGCGTGGATTGTCACAGTGTCCAAATATTGGCCCAAACAAGTGGCATGTCAATAACCTATATGTGCTTAATTTAGTTGCATTTTTAGGATTATATTTATTATCTATGATACTCCATGGGGTCACTGGTAGCCTTTGGCCTTTGAGTGAGCTCTGTTTATGGTGATGGGAAGTAATCTAAGGGGGCCGCGAAAGCCAACACATTCTTGCTAGGCTTATAAATGCCTTCAGGCAGATCGCCCAGTACCTACCTATCAACCTATGAAACAAAGAGCATTACCTGTACATAGTTTAACAACAGAGGCTGAGTGTTTTGCAAATGCAAGTACAGAGGACTTTAGGTTATTCTTACTTCCTGTATTTTTAGTCTTATTCCTTCCTGTATTTTAACTAATCTTTTTTATTGAAAACCTTTCATGTACTATGTAATAATATTGATTTATAATTTCTAAATGATTTACGTTCGATTTTTAGTTGTTGCTACTGGAGCTTTTCTCCCCGGGCCTCTACTGAAAATGGAAACATATATACACTTGGAGTAGCCCAGTTAACAAATGTAAAATAAAAATAAATAAATAAAGTTGAAATCATTAGAATGCTATGCATGCAGCCCATCAATGTGAAGACGCGCAGACAATCCTCGGGCACAAAGCCCAGTGTAATGTCAGCATGTAGAGTTACTTCACCAATTGCACTTGTCAGCGATAGCATGGTCAAGCACATAACCCAAGGCCATCTGTACTCAGTAATGCATGTAATTATGGTGAAGTTGTAGCCAACTGTCAGTTTCAGCAGCATACTGCTGAAGTCTATGGTAGTCCTCACAAGTTTAGTGTGTAAAGCAGACATCAGGTGGCAACAGCAGCCATCATTATAAGGGGTTGCTAATGCAATGCTTACATTTATGTGTTCACACTATGCTAAATCATGGTCAAGAATGCATCCTTTGTTACTGCCAGGCCATACTGCCCACGTGTTAATTCGCATGTCCTATGTTACAAGCTAATTGCTTTTGTTATATTTCCATCATGTATTGCCCACCATGATGCCTAGCCTTGTCCGTAACTGTACAACTGTGACCTCATTAGTTGATACCACGTACAACTGCTCATATATGGGCCAACCGTACATAGCTGACTGCATATGTGTGCTGCTGGTACAATGGAATACAGATGCATAACGTGTTATACATCTGTGTAACTGTGGCAATGAAGATGGGAAGCATGCCACTCAAGTTTTTGAGCTCCTTAGCAGTACCTGAAACTACTTTGATTAGGTTGTCGTTTTTATGCTTCACAAACTAATGAGCACAGGTCTCACATGACCCTGTCAAAATAACTACCTAGCAGTAAATTTTAAGTTAAGACCTGATGTTTCTGCCTCGCGGTAACAGCTGACAATCTGCCTTTAACCAGAATATGACTCACCATGGATTACCGCTCAATCTTCTTTACATATGCTGTTTATGCGAAGGCTGTGAAGTGATACAAATCACATTTGGTCCTGATAAACAAGTACTTTCTATTGTGCTAACTGAACTTCATGGCAAGAAACTGTCTTGTATTGCTTTGTTTCATCTTGACTCGGGTTCACCTTAATGACCCCTTCTGCAATGACTCATACTATACAGTACCACAGTATGCTTAATTGTCAAGTTGTGAAAGGCCACAGCACTGAAACACCTAGGGGTAGGCATTACTGTCATGTGTGTATGACACCACCAGCTCTAAACGTCAGTTTGAACCACTGTTTCATGACACATTTCATTGTCATGGACAAAAACACATACTAATAAATTTTCAGAATAATTATGATTTTATTGTTAAACAACAATCACACTGCAGACCAGCAGGTTTGCTATGTCAGTACTAAATGACACCTGAAAATATCATCTTAACAGTCAAAACCACCATTCCGATGTGGTAGAAAACCAGTATACTGTCCTAATGCATCAGGATAACGGTCACAAATTCACCACACACAGCAACTTGGAATTATTCTACGAACTCTGCTTCCCAGTCGGCCGTAACGCCATGCCGTAAACTGGTGGTATGAAGCATGTCTGAATCGCCGGTTTTCATCTGTTTCCACTGGTATTCCGAAAATGGACCGTCTGTATGTATCCGCAACACGTAGTACACCTTGATGTATGACAATTTCACTCATTTCCTAGAGAAAGAAAAATGTAATAATTCATTTCCGGCTAGGGACTAGGCCAATTATTTTCAAACATATACTAAGACTACCTGAACATGTTATACAACTGAGGTAGTAATCCAATGGATGGCCATTCAAATGCACTTTAGGCTGTATTGTTGTAATTTTACGTTAGATTCGCTGTCACATAAACTAAGATAAGACACTCCTCTTTTTCAAAACTGGTAAGAAGTCTCATGCGAATGTTACCCTGAAAATGCATCTGACATTATTATTTACAGCTGACTGCTTGATACAAGCACTCCACATCCTAACTGTATTTCTGTTTAGATACAGCACATTCAGGCATCATTGACACATAGCTATGTCTTCCATTTTAAGAAATGCTGTGGCAGTGTTTTATATGTATGTTATCACATAACATTCCACATATATATTCTACAATGTTACATTGTACGTCAAACACTATCCATCATGAATGGTTAACATGCAAATACATGAATTAAAAGCTGCAGGGGTAACTTACCGATGTAAGTTATTGCTCTCGTACCATGCATCAAAGTAAGATAGTTATATGCATTAATCTTGCATCAACCTGAGTTGAGGTCACCTAACTCTGTCCATATGGTCATCAGCACTGTCAGTATCACATCTTTCCATCAGTAACGACTGGTGATGCGTGCATGGATTTAACTGCCACATTTATCAAGTGTCTTTTGCAATGTTTTCAGAACTATTGAAGTACAACCAATTATCTGATCAGGAGTAATAGTCAAATATGCAAAGGCATGTTAAGCTATATATAAGGAAAATTTCAGAAACAATACATTTCTGAGGATAACAGCTACAACTTGAAAGAAATGAAGGCTGTCAAGTGCATTTGTAAGTTAGTACTAATCATAAAAAGCACACCTGCTCAGAGAATGGCAAATTAGCTGGCATGTAATGCTGCAAAGTAACTCCTGTGACAAGGTTTGTACTACATACAATCAAAGTAACAGGAAATGCTCGTGCCCAATCAACCACATACTGTTGTAATCACCACGTACTTACAGGAATTAATGACAAACAGTTTGTGGGCCCATTCCCACAGCAGACTCTCTCTCTTGCTGTCGGCATACTCCTACAGCAGTGGCACAGGCACCATGGGGGTGGTAGTTCTGCATTACTTCGACCATCGTGTGAGATGTTAATGGAGTCATCCTCATCCAGAATGTCCTGTATGAGTTGAGGATTACATTCTGCAGTAACAGTGAACAGCTGACGCATGCGTTCCTGTGAAAGCCTGTTAATTTTTGCCTGTAAGTGCACCAGAATAAGCATCTTAGTCAAAAAGGAATGTAGAAATTAAAAATGAGCATGCAACTATGCCCAAAACACTTGACACTGCTCATTAAATGAATATTGGCAAAGCTTATTATACAATATTACCTATTGCTCTCCAACTGTTACTGCAGTTGTCAATAGATATAATCCAAGTTCACTCATACATGCATTCATTTCCAAGGTGCACTTTCATGTCACTTAAATCTACTACCTTCAAAGGCTGGGTATACATACTACCATGATACCCCTTTGTAGGCAAATAGCCTGTTTGTTGCCCCACTGCAATTTACGCCAGTACCTCTAGTATTGTAGTGACATGGTACAGTCACCAATACGCTCAACCAGCACTGCAGTTAGCTGACTAAGTAATCCTTACACGATATAACACTCCTATGCTTTATCAAACTTCCATTGATTGCCTATGCCAAGATTATTCATTTCATTCCTCAGGCTACCTTGAAAGTACCAAAATTAGCTACCTGGAGGTACTCAGGCATATTGTGGACTACAACAGATGCATCATACTTGCCTAAGGCAAGAGACGAGCAGCTGTAGCAAAGATGTCAGTACATCATACATAACAGGCAGCATTGTATTATCTGAGATAATGTCCTCTGGGTTTTATTTTTAAACATAACTGTAGTATATTCATTTTGAAATAGTATCACCCTGTGTGCAAAGAAATTTCATATCACATCCCTCTCCATAACCATGCCCTCACTGGCCTTAAAATATCCTCTATCTCTGGAGTAAAAATGCAATGACTGCTGATTACACCCATGGAAACAAAACTCAAAAGCAAGGTACGCCCATGCACAACCACACAACACACACCCACAGCAATTTACGTACAATGCAATGTATGCAGCACCTAAACCATCATATGATACCATTTATAATGAACATAAGACTTACTTGTCCCATAGTATGCCTACATACAACTAATTATATGACTCATTGAATAACTTGTGTGTCAGCTTCTCACTACTTCAATGCACTACCTGTAAAGTAAGACCATGTTGTTCTTGCACATTCTGTCCAGTGACGGCAGGCCTTGGTCCAAGAGAACTGACTCTCCTATTTTGCTGTAACTCATGCCTCTGCCTCCCTGACATTGTAGGTAGTGTTTGTCCCTGTGTAGTCCTCAAAGCACCTGGGGTCTGTTCACGAGTAATGCCACTCTTCTTATTGTTTTCCATGGTCTGTATAACCTGAAAAAGTAGTACAGGTGGAAATCACTAAACAAAGAGACTTTTTTATTAGAATGCAAGTTGGGTCTGAGACGACTGCAGTACACTACTACTGGATTAATTGCATATGCAAACAGACATATAGTATGCTCGGCTAATCTCTGTTGCCACACAGCGGTAGTTTGTAAACAGCATTTCATTAATAATTATGTCAGGCATGCAGTACATCAACCCTTCTGATAGTACATATCTTTTTACCTAAAATAGGAATAATAAGCATGAACTACAGTAGTGTTGTATACCTACCTCCTCACAGTTCATTTCACACCACTACTCCATAGCCTTAAACAAATCTGATTATGTGTACATGACTGCACAATATACCAATGGGAAGTCATATACTCCGTTACTATGCTACTACTAACTGCACAATTCCCAACAGCCTACACTACTTTATGCTCCTTTACTGTACCTTGTGCACCTCTGATTTATGATGTATAAGAACAAATAAAATACAGCTGTTGCAGTAATAATGCCACCACAACTACAGTTAGCCTACGTAAGGTAACTCTTGTAGGTGTGTAGTCCCTGGTGTTGCCCATTGATTACTGACATATTGAATGACCTTCATTATTACATTTTTATTACTTTGACTATTAGGGCATGGCAATAGTGATACCATTCGCAAGTGAAAGACAACGCCAAGTCGACTCCCTGTTTCTCCTACCCCTTCAGAATTGAATGAGTACCTAAACACCACAATTTCTGATTTGATAGGGGCTAGATGTGTTGACATTCTGTTTTACAGCTGCATTTTGCTGTGGAAATATTCCATTAACACCAACTGTAAACACTTTCAGTTGTCCTTGATTGTGTTTAACAGTAGTGTGCGCAAGAGTAAATTTTTCAAATGCTGGACCGAGTAGCAACTACATTCTTACGGCAATATGCATAAAGGCCTGAACTGCATGTAACATAGCATGCAATCATTGTTTGCATCGGTCCTTGCTAGGAGTACAAGTACTTGTGCTTGACTGGGTTAGACACAGCAATTACAGTTGTACCACACAGTGCATTATCACACTTAGCACTTTAACGTTTACTTCACTCAACACAAAACTCGGCGTGTCTCAACCAGCAATACACTAGGGATCATAGCTCTCAACCTTCCATCTCCAAAATTAGGAACACTCGCCTTCATAATGTGGAACAAATGGGCAAAATGTGGAACACATTCTAATGGCTTACTAACAACTTTAACTAGGAAGGTCATAGGATGGTTAAAATATGCTGGTTTTACTCATAAAGATCATCATTTAATGAATTGATATGATTAATTTCTATTTACCATGGATTTCACTTAAAAAAATTCCTAACACTGAATTTGTGACAGACTCTTTCAATGAGGAACTTTATGGAATTTCGAGGAACATAAACTTTTTAAGACCCCAAATGAGGTACGTTCCTCGTAATGAGGTACACTTGAGAAGCATGCTAGGGATAAATTATGAACTGTAATTACACCTGCAAAATCAAGGCATGCCATATTTTTAACACTGATTCCCTACTATGGCCTACTAGTGCACAATTTGTGTGAACAACTGTAATTCAAATAGGTTTAGTGGGACACTAAAAGATGTGAATACTGTCAGTCTGAAAGGTGGAGAACACATGGTACAGCCTATTAATTAACCACACAGCAGAGATGCTCAACAAGTTATTTGCACTGAAACAGATTAGAAATGCACATTCAATTTTTTTCACTTTACTAGAAAGTTATAACAATTATTCTCAGCTGCACTGCAATAGGCCAAAGTGGATATCGTGAGTGAAAATAAGGGCCAGTTGGGCAAGTACGGGCAAACTGGCAACATAGTTTCACTGTTTGGGGCACAGTTCCTGGAGCTGTAGTATTCTGTAAAAAAGGACAATACAAAGGTTATAAAGACAAACATAAAAAGTAGCACTGCACAACTGTGGATCATAAACTATTAGACCAACTAGACATTCCATAACAATTATATTCATTGCAAGGCAATATTAATATTTGCAACAAGAACCAATTACGTAACTTCCGAATGGTGGAAATTCCATGAGAGCTCTATCTTTTTGACGCATAACTACAAAGTTTGATGTCTGTTGTCCTTCCATCTAAAATGAAGCCAAAGTCTACTCCAAATTGTCTGAATGCTGCTGAAATCTTGAGTAGTGTTCCTCGACCAACTGTCTTGTGTCTGGTGGTTGATAAGGGGCAATTGTGGGCTGTATATTTCGTGGATCATCATAAGACAATGTGGCTCGTTCGTGAAGTTTAGTGTTGTCTGCCAGTCTACGTTGCAAAATTTTTTCCTTTAATGGTATGAGGTAATTGTAATCTTTCCTTTGTTTCATGCGCACCACTGTCCAACGTCCGCTTTTCTTGTTAAATTTTCTACGATACCTAAACAGAACATGGGGAACACTTCATGATACAATGCAAGTCAAGTAACAGCCTTTATTTAGAGTTTAATGCTTTGCATAGCATGTGTTCAGCTGGAAAAATCCAATGTGTAAGCCATGGTTGACATAATTTGTGACACTCTGACTACAGTTTGGCAGCCAATCTTGTAGGTCCACCCAAAGCTGTTTGACTACATATATCTCACCTCCCGTAAAATGACCAAATGTGAGTTTTAGTGGTCATTAACAGAATATTGGACAAATTTCGATCAATGGTGGTGGTGCTACTGCAGAAGTCACTAACTTGATGTATCTGTTTGCATTACGCTAACATTGGTCGTACATGTAACACATGTGTCTTTTTATATGTCCATGTGTTTACAGGTATGTGCACTTGAAATACAGACTGCTGCAACTGAAGTTGAATTACATCCGTTGTTAGCTGCAAAGTATGAAATATGAAATGAGTTCAAAATTCACTGAGATTACTACTGGTGTACATTTCATCTTTATACCCATGCGTGTCAGATGCCATGACTTAGGTGAACAGTTGCTAACACAATAAGAAGTAATGAAACTATATATTGCTTTACATGTTGAACAGTCATGTGAATTATGATATTTTCTTACACATATCTGCCTTCCTTGTTACGCACATAAGGACGACCTCTGTGGCTATTGTGGTCTATCGCTGCAAGAAAATTCCGAGCCCGAAATGCAGGAAAAGTGTATGACTGCCGTTTTGAAGCATACTTTAATATGACCTGGTCGAACTGTTGTAATTCTGCTGTTGTTCTATACAGTGAAAGGAGACAAATCACAAGTCAGTATTCATGTCCACATGCACATCAGTGTTGATAAAAGGAACCACAAAGTAAAAGTAATTTACCTGTAGCTGACGTAATGTCTTGTTTTCTCCACAAATCTGGGGTCTAGAACAATCTGTCTTAACTTTTCATGGGCTGGGCTGTCAGGCTCCAGCCATGGTGGCGTATGCTCTGCCCCAAGAGATTCATGCTGACATTGTCCAACCGGTTCATCGTTCTCATGTATCCCACTACCCCACTCATGCTGGTTTACAACCTGGTATAAAATACCACCCCAATGGATCTAGGGGTAAAAAATACAGAAGAGAAATAAAAGTCATGTGACACCTTCTACTACTTCATATAAATTAACTGTATGATTAATGCGATGCATTTCCATACCATGAATTGTTCTGTACTCTCTGAGTGCTGACAGCAATACCAGAAGTGATTGACAATTTGCCTGGTCCACTGACACAGAATTCTGCAGCCACGCTGCTGTCCAGCCTGTTGTGTAATACCAAAAAAACAAACAGGTAGACAATAAGGTAAATGTGTATTTCAGTAAACTGATGCATTTACACTTGACAGTTATGATCTTATTAACTTTTACACAACTGGCTGCAATGTGTAATATTCCTTGCACTGGATTTCAGAATAGTGTAACGAGTGTAGAAAATGTAGTACTGGTTACTGCATAGACCTATGTTATTACTGTATTGCTATTCAATACATTTGCAAAAAAATAGTTTAGATAGATAATGTAGTAGACACTTTTCAATAGGAAGGTTAAGCAACCTGTATAAATCGACACTTTTCTTAGCACAATGCTAATGGACAGTGGAGGACAGTTAAAATGCAGGGAAGACATGTTCATGATGAAAACTACTACGACAGTATAGGAATAGAAATATTTGGAAACACTGAATTGGTATGCTTGGACAGAAGTGCCGAAAAGCATGGTTCTTTTCTCAATACTCCACCCTTTAGCCTTACTTCCTCACATCCAGTCGATGGGGAGCACAGTGGCCTTAGTGTCTACCTTGTAGAGTCTTTGCACCACAGCAGGTAATGATGAGACAATAGAAATGGTTACAGTATCGGATATACTTCTCATGATGTGTTACCTCCACAGAACTAAAAATAGGGTATCAATTTCCAGGCCTATGAGTTGCCTATGTCAGGAATGTTTTTTGTTCCACTAAAACATAAATGCACACAATTAATACTCTGTATGGTAGTACAGCCAAATACACCCTAGGGTGTAGTCACAAATGTGATGTTTTGCTTACAAACTGAATAATGGAAGTCAGTGCAGTTAATATTTTTGTACAATGTGTATTAAGAATACCATGCTTCCATGTTTAGAAGACAATGTATATAGTGCTGTACATAATGGGAAACGAGAAGAAGACATGTTGCAATGAATGTCAGAAAAATGCAGTAGAGTAACTACTGTCTGTCTGGTCATACCCTTTTGGTGAACAAATCGAAAGTATTTTTCCAATAATCTGAACAATTCACAAGGACTGCTTTATTTACTACATTTCTGTAATTCCACACACATGCTTAAGAGCTTTCATGACCTAGTAAACAAAGCCATTGTTAGTCATTCTGGAAAACCTGAATGTAATCGAGTACAGAAGGCAAATTTCACTACTGTTACCTTGTTAATTTGTTTACCAAGATTTTTGGCCCCATGCCACATATCGAAGGAGTGCTTGATTGATGCATACCTAGTCCCTGTAAAAGGAAAACATACCGTCAGACCTTAAGCCCGTAAGGTTTAATGCGAGTATGACAGAGCACACAGACATTAGACTTACTCATTAGTTTAGCAATCTGTGGATGTGCATCATTTACCAGCTCATCTATCTTGAGTTGTGAACCTTGAAGAGTTTTTATTCACCTCTCAAAGGACAATTTCTCCATTCGTGGAGAACTCAAATCTGTTTCTCTTTTGTCAACCACTTGTATCAGCAAAATCTCTTTGGTTTTCTCATCCATGCATGTGTAAGTGCAATACTGTGCAGAGTGTCCGGGACTATCCATACGACCATCACCTACAAATATGAACAAGAGCTGGTTTAAGTCCCAAACTGACATGGATAATGGCAATAGTTTGCATAAACTTTACCTTAATAATAAATGTAAGGACTAACCCAGGATTGTCATATTAATGTGTTTACGAGTGGGCAACATATTCCACACCATCTCATTCCAGTAGTCAGTAATGACTGGGACTATGTTTCTTCACTGTAACCGGTAATAACTGGCTTGGTGGATAAATGCTAAGCCAAGACACTTTGCTAGCAATGCAATCTTAGCATAGTTGTTTCCAGTCAGGAAGATTGCTGCTGCTATCATAACATCACCAAGATGTAAACCCTTCCTAACTGTATGTTGACTTGACCACTGGTATGCAATATGACCATTGCAACACACCTACAAGAAAGACAGTGTTGTTACCAACTATGCATGCCAACGATTATTACAAATGAGTATGGCTTGTATGGTAGCCCGATAATACCTGCCCATGATAGCTTGATGCATGATCCTTTGACTGTGTTTGTTACTGACATAACTTCTCTACATATATCACAGTGTTGTATCCTGCATTTCTGTGCCAGTTGTATGAGTTTATTCTTGTATACCAGTACAACTGATTCCGTGGAAAGTGATTCTGCACTAAGTTCATCAGTTCTTGTTAATGTATCCGCAGTGGTTGACCTGTCTGCTTCTAATGACTGTTTTGCTGTGTTGTGCAAAACAGTCTCGAACTCACTGTCTTCCATTATGTGTTCTGGCTCCTTGCAAAGGCCTGCAGAGCTGCTCAGAATTGATACCAGCAAACAGTGCATAAAAGCAAGATAACAGAAGGGGAGAGACCAAAACCAACAGAGTTAGGTATATGCAAAGCAAGAGTGATGCATCTGTAAATGAGGCACACTCATTAAAGGTAATACCTGTTGAGAGAATGATCAGCGGAGGATGATCTCATACATGCCGGTTTCCTCTTTTGCTGCATAGGTCGTCGACAAATGGTGAATTCTTGCATGCTGGCAGAGGTGAACATAAATAATGGTGTTCATGTTGATAATGCAATTACAATCCACCATTCGCCATGTAGAATGTTTGAATTACCTTTCTGTTGTGCTTCCTTGTGGAGAGGTGCACGATGGTATGTATGACAAGTCCTGATGTAGCACATGATTGTTGCCTCTAATGTCTTCCAGAGGGACTACATCTGACATGCAGTCATCATCATCTTGTCTCATGTGTCTGAAAAACAAAAAGATTTTTAAGAATCAGCATGTACATTTAGAATCAAGCAGAGTGTGTTCGATTCACACATGTGAGATATGGCTACTGTGCAAAGTACTGGGCTTGTCATGGTGGGTGGTGCAATTTTACCTGCAACTGTCCAAAAATAGGCTTGGAGCTGAGAGTGTACTAGATGTATTTGCTCTGATGGACATTGGAGTGGACTGAAGTGGTGGCAATGCTGACGGCACTGGATCCATGGATGACTGGTTACTTTGATTGTCGTACCTGCAATCAGGTGCATACACTTGTATTATTACATTGTCTGACTGCACTTCATATCTATCTAATTGAGATGAAATGCAAGTTTAATAGTACTATTAGGCCACAGTAGGGCACAGACTACAGATTCTACCGGACAAGAAATCAAGTGCAGCTCCTGCTGCATACTTTGTGCCCCTGAGTAGGCACTCAATGTATATTTCAGCTAGAGGGCCAATTGAGACACAATTGTTGGAGCTGTGTAGATAACTAGCAAGATGCCATTTTTAAAGCCAAAGTGTACTCATCAATGTATCTTGCTACACAAACACAATACATTAAGTGATTACACAGACTTAGGCAATGTTGACTAAACAACTCATACAGCATGCCTTGTGGTAGTTTATGTTTGTAGCACCCATTGCAGCCCTATTGTAATCGGTGACTGTCCTGTGAGCAAATGTGTGTTTTAACTATGAATACAAATAGACTAAGGAGTATTGTAACAACAACACTATGATGCATATAAGATAAATGAAGATGGTTAAGCATACCAACAGACTTACAAGTTAAGCAGGAAATGTGCCACTTCCTCATGCGATTTTACTTGTAGATGCTGCTTGAGAGCCATCCAGTGATCAAATTCACTACCAATGGCAATCCTTGTGCATCTACGTTTAGCATCTAGTGCTTTCTTCAGGCGTTTCTGAGCAGAGAGTGTAACTGACATTTTGTTTCCGTTGGTTATGCCGCCATTGTTGGACAAAGTTGACATCGTGTACCTACCAGTTATACAAACCGTAGAGGAATAGTACATTATACATCAATGTAAGTGTATTGTAACTGATGATGTTGAAACAGCAAAGATCCAATCATGCTCACAGCAGAGCACCTCAACAAAAGGCAAATGGTCAGAGAACAAGATTAGGCATTGGCCAGCTGTGGAAAACAGTTGCTGACAAACATGACATATGTGATTAACATGTAATGGCCATTAATACATGGGACAGATGGTTTTTCTAAGTCATCTATACAGCAAAAGAATGAAAAATTAACATTCTCACAAACATACACAATTACATGTAGTGCATTGTGCATTGAAAAGCAGTTGTGCTGTGACCAAGATACACTCCGACGGCCAGTATGCCAATTCTAATGGCACGCTGAAAATCCTATACTCAACTGTATATTGAGCACTATGTTATTCAGCAGCTAAATAAACATGTTAGCAGATCAGTGTTGACTGTCTCATATGTATCACCACACCCAAGTTATGCATGTTTGAACTTATAATAATCCGTCAGTACTGTGTTCCCATACATTGTGTATATATTCATTGTAATAACGCTCAAAAGTAATGGGAAGTGAAGGTGCTAAGCAAAGGCATAAACAGGCAGAGATGTACGTTACTTTGCTGTACCCCTAGTCAACCACATACATAATGAGATGTGACAGAGTTGTACGTGAATAACTAGTAAGTACATAATGACAATGAGATGGTAACTTGTGCATCTACCTTTTGCCAGTGGAAGCAGCCAAAGGTAGGTCTATGGTTATGTACTGGACTTGTTTAGAAATGGGGTAAATTGGCAAGTCCAGCTACTGACCTGTTATTACCTGAAATTGAAAAAAGATGTAGTGTATGTGCTTATTTATCCTAGGAAATGAATATTGCTTAGGATACTGCATCATAAGAAAAACAATACTTGATACCTATTCATTCACATGTGGGAGAGACATGACCGGTAAGGTTGGCGTATGGGCATGGAATTGCTATGCACAGTTGTAATGTAGGCAAAGAAGTGCTGTGCAATGCAAATATATCTCTTTGGCAGCTGAACAGTCAACAGTGTGGTACACTTAACAGCCTCGTAGTAAAATAAATGGTTCCATAGTAGGAGACAGGATTCAGATTAAATAAGTACCTGTATGATCATGAAGCCCACAAAGCAGAAATATACAAAGCTAAATGCTGTGAGTAGAGTAGACCAAATCAAGTAATCCATGGATCCTGAAGACAAAGATGTGCAAATTCACAATGGTGCCAACCACATTCTCATTATTATCGCCGTGAGCTGCTAACAGTGGCTGTTGTGAAAAAATCAGAGAGGCCATTTAACGTGAACAAAGAAAAACTTTCAAGTCAAACCTCATGAGACACAAGTTATGTGTGACATACACTGTGGTCTGCGTGCACTTGTATGCACAACATGTCACAGTTATCCTTTGTGAGAAGACATGCTTGAGCAGTCCAACATTTAAAAGACAAGTAAAGAAAATTGCTTTACAGGGTTACGTGCAATGGTGAAACCTGGAATACTGACTGAAGTGGCCGGATTATTCTCCACAGTAGTCACGTTCAGATCTTATGATAGTTTGCTCTTTCCATATAATTGAGAAGTGAAAGTTAGAAGTGAGAAAGTGACAGTTATTAGTATGTCCAGTGCCAGAATCCACCATATCACACATGCACTGAAGTCTCTCAAGAACAGGTAATGTTATGGCAGTCATAGTGCATGCTGGAGTTAATGACCTGAGAGGTACCTCTTAGGAGTATACGAAGAGAAACGTGAGTGAGCCTGCTGATTATCTATCCTAGGGAGGTATGTACCTAGCCTTAAGCTGCATTCTACCATCACCCAGAGTGATGACAGAATACAAACAGAACAGGATCGACTTTTGTGGTTGCACGGGGATCTAGTACCTGACAGTCTGTGAAGATATTATCGACCGACAACAATGCATTGTCAGAGATGGCTTGCATCTTTATCACCTGGATTTCATGCTTCTGCCAAAGTCTCCTGCATCATGCATAGAGTGCCTACTTAATGAAAACGGAGGTAAAAAATAACAAACTAAAAATTTAAACATAAAAAAAGTAATTTAAACGTCATGTTGCTGAAGGCTTGCAGTGTAAACATGAAAGTGGACTGATTGCAAGCAGTCCTATCCCTGGAAAATGCTGACATCTGTGCAGTCACAGAAAACTGGTTCTAAGCTGTGGAGAGCACAGCAGCCTGACCTAGTTACTCACGCCATCATACATTGAGACCCCAAACAGTGGGTGCTGTAAAGCCAAAGGAGGTGTAGTTGAAGTATACATTAAAGACATACACCCCGTCCAGGCTGGTAAACAGCAAGAAGAACAGGAGACACTGCAGGTGCAGTTAACAAATGACAAGACCCCTATTGAAATCGTAGATGGCTAAGAAGAACAGGAGACACTGTCGGTGCAGATAACTGGCAAGACCCCTTTGCAAATTGTATCTGGCTACTGGTGCGTAAATGTGAATGAAGATGCCCACTATGCATATTTTAACCTGTTTGAATGTGTCAAGATCAAACCCTTTACGCTTATTAAAGTTGATTTTAACTGCACAAACATAGATTGATGAGTGTGTTACCCTATAATCTCCCAACTGGTTAGAAATCACAAAACAATGCATGGACTTCGTCCAGCTCAGTACAGTACATAGACTAATATTTAATACAAATGAATGGCCCGCTCTACCTAACATCCTTCCACCACACACCTGAAAGAAAACTCTTAGATGTGAACCTCCAAAAGTTATGTTCACAAACTAAAATGTGCTGCTGGGCAACTCCTCCTCTCCTTAGGTAAGAAATGGAACTGTCTCCCTTCCACACTAAGGACAATGTCAAACATAAACAAGTGAAAAAATCAGCTTTTCACCTACCTCTCCTAATGGAATATGTAACTGCATCATCCCTATCTGGTAGTCTGTAAACAAAGCCCCCGGTAGGCTATCCTCCTGAGTTCCTAAGCATCTTATAGCTTAACCTTCATAAGCTAATTGCCATACAATCTCTCACACTCTGAAAATATTGTACATAGCTTTTGACCTTGGCTTTAACTGTGTCAATTGGCAGAAATGAATATGCATGATATTTTTCCTGTATGGGCAATATTTCTGACACTTTGTATTACGTGATATGCATTTGTGCTTGTACTTTTAGAGGAATCCTAGCTTTACTGTAATTACTGTAAAGGAGACTTTCCACCAGGCACTCAACTGAGTAAGTACAATGGGAAGGATAAGGTGTAGAAGGCATAACACAGGTAACATTACAGCAGGATGAAGTAAGTGCCCAAAGTAGGGAGAAACTGGATGACCAGGAATCATCTGAAGAAGAAATATGGACATAGAAAAGAAAAGAAAACGAGATGCAATATGTACGGAAAGGAGAGCAAAAAAGTAACCAATGCAAAAAGAAGAAGGAAAAGGGAAGCACCAAAGATATGTGAAGACAAATCCAGGCAAATGAATGGTTAGTGGCCCACAGGCTCTCCCATGTTTGGAACAGACTCCCTCTTGACATCAAGCAGAGTACCTCTTTACCCTTTTGTAAGTGCATCATGGATAACTGGAAGGGAAAAATAATAGAAATACATTGGATTCCTTCCGTGCACCTGCATCACAGGGACATTGGGTTCTGAATTGTCTAAACATGGGCTAAAGTGTAGTCTGGGATTTCAAGAGCCTCTGGGCCAATAGCCTACAAACCTGCTATGATATGATATGCAGACGTATAAAGCCATGTACAACCTGGAATTAACGGACATGCTACACCTCAGAAAATCCAAATCCCATCGAGCTATGCGCTCGAGAGACTTGAACCTCAGCACTGAAATAAATAGGACATGCTGGAGGGACAGATTCATAACCCAGAGGCTCCCTTCACTCTGGAATAAAATCCCAGTCCAGGTTAGGCAGAGTTCATCATTGACTCTCTTCAAGAGGAATCTTGATGAGTGGATGGGAGATTGTAGGTTTACCCCGGGTATCACTTCTGTGGCACTGTTAGACAGAGGCACAGTACACTAATTTCGAAAAAGGGCATAGCAAAATTAATTAAAAATGGGTGGCAAAAGCCAAACACACTCTGGCTTGGCTTATAAATGCCATAGGGCAGATAGCCTAGTATGAACCTATGATCGTATGAAGAAAATATTGAGATTATGCAGTACTTTGGAAGTAAGTAACAAGTGCAGACCTTGTAGACAACGGATCTGCAAATATATTGGCGAAAGTAAAATAGGGAGCAACTCTTCAGGTGCCATTGGTAGACATTTTGGTGCCTTTCAACAGGAAAGAAATGTAAACGTTCACGTGAAGCTGGAGATGAGCAAGTTATGGGATACTATGGAAACTAATGTACTGAATGTTTAGGAGTGATAGTTCTGTCAGTTGCCATGTGATAGAGAAACTGAAGGCACAGGATGAAATGGAAAATAATGTGACACAAGAAGACGCTATGCAATGCACACAGGAAATGGAAAAGAGTAACTATGTCCTCAGTTTAAAAGAAATATAACTGAAAGAAACCAAGTGGTTACAGTCACTATAACACAGAAGTGCTAAATTTGATAACAGAAAATACTGCAGTACTTTGAACTGTTCATAGAGATCCATGCCATGTAAGGGAAGTAAACTAGATATATTAACCATCACCAAAATAAATAAGTGAACAAGTTCTAACACCAACACGTTAGCGATGAAAATAAAGTGGAGGTATCACACAACATCATGGAAAGGAAGGGGAGGTATCACATGCCATCATGGAAGTATCGAATAGATAAAACTGTAAAGTAATTAAGACAATTGTGTCACCAAAAGGCAAATAATAACAATAAGCAATGTAGTGACAAACTGCAGATTTTTTAGTGAATTGTGACAGAAGGTGAAAGTAATTTAACGACTACCAAGAAAAGGACAAAGAGACATATTGGAGATTATGTGGATCTTGTGGAACTTAAAGATGATAAATGGATACAAAGAGTAAAAGAAAGAATAGGACATTTCAGCGATACTGGATATGAAATGGGATGCATTAACTGCTGGAGATATTCAAGCACAGGTAATAGAAGGATATAAATATGAAAACACAGGCACTGATGCAGTAGTTTAAGTTCTCCTTAAGAGATATTAGCATTTTTGAACAAAGAGGTAGGTATGAATAACAACTGTTCACATGGAAGCAAATTCCCGGCAATGACATGGAGAGCAACAGGAAAAGCAATGCTCTTACTTATAAGGTAACCTGCACAGTGTAATTATCACTGTTGTTCGATAAATTGCCTTTCGGTGAGGTATAAACTTTGCTGAGTAATTGATGCTGATAACCGTTATGTTCGAATACTCAATTATGGAAAAGGAACAAGCAGGCAATTAAAGAACTGCATAAGGAGCAAAGGATCATTTTTTGGAAAATGAAGTCCTGGTGGATAACTGTAAAAAGAGTCAGAATGTATGTATGGCAAGGAATGACCCTAAAAAAAGCATTGAAAAGTAAACCACCAGCATGGGTAAAATATTGCTTGTAAATGTATAAGAGAAAGATGACAGTGATCAACTGCATTACAGTAATAGTGAAACAGTGGCAGACCACGTTGCAAATTTGTATTGACAAAGGACAATTGATTAGTCCAGGGAATTAAATATTTCGGGGCTATTGCAGTTACCACCTTTATTTGCTCTTGCCCTAATTCTGTAGGACAGGACGACTTAACTGGTTAGGTGATGCCTAACTATTATGCTCCTGTAAAACAGCATTGTGTAAACACTTTTCTGTCTGTCGGTGATTTACAACATAATAGCTCATTAGATGACTAACCTAAAGCGCAACTGCAGGTAGTCAGAACTTGTTGACATGACATAAGAATGTCATTTGTTCTTGATAAATATGCCAAGGCATATTCCAACAACTGGAATGTCCACAGAGGTTCCTCACTAAATGAAATAAATGGCTGCCATAGCCTTGGCCATGTACTGACAGTATGTTGTCATAAATTTCTATCTGTCTTGTAACACTGTTCCTAAGAAAACTTGGAGAGCAAGGTTCAGTCAAACAGACACACGCATGCACAGACATGCGCGCACACACAGACACACACACACATGCGTGGTTTGCTGTAGTAATAATAGTTACAGATAGCACAAGAGCAGTGGGAGCACTGTGAAGTACACAACAAATGTCAGGTTGGGTACCCTGGGACACTTCAACTCTGTGTCATCCTGTTACTACCAGGCCACCTAACCTTTAATCTCTTGATGTACTGTTTTAAAGGAAGTATACACCTAAGGAACTGTATTGAAATGTATTTTTGTATTGTGAGAGGCCTGTGTACCTCACCATGTTGTAACATCTTAAAGAAGCACATAGAAAGGCAATTGCATGTAGTTGTAGCAATGATTCATTGTGGCAACACTACATACGCGGCTAGACCAAGGTGAATTACTGCCCTAAGCACTCCCTACTACAATCCCATCACAAACTAACAATTGCCCACAATACTCATATATGGTCACCTCCAGTATCAACATATGCTGCAAATGATTTTGATGATCCCAGTCTCAAAGATTTGATTACCCTACACCTTCTGTAGAACCATTGATTTTCTATGTGGTTTGACATGGATGATTTTTACGGTTGTACAACTCTGTCCTGCATGTATAATGTGAATGGAAAACTAGGAATTAGGAAATAAATGCAGTGTTACTGTGCAACTTTACTTTTCCTTTAATCCTTTCCACACATTATTTACCAGGGCAGCAAAGTGGTAACTGTTTATGAAAAAAATGAATTAAGCAAAGCTGACAACAAAACAAAAGGGTAATAGGAGGTATATCATGCTTTTAACATGTTTGTAAAGTTTGAATGCAATGGCTGGCTAAAAAATTGGGAGCAAAAAAAGAATGCCAGTCATAGATATTTTCTTTCAATAAAGACGCAAGTTGAGACAAATGGGTTAATGTTGAAAGCTGACAACCACCAGGCATTCTATAGCTATGTGAATAATGAAATGGCAACGGTCAAATATGCTCTGAGCTACAACAGAATGTCATTCAATATACCGATGACAAGGATATTGCCAATATTCTGGCAGAAGGAGTCATGGCAACCCTAACCCCCCTATGACACCCTAAAGGGCCCATCTCAATACCAAAAGATTGCCAAATTGTAGTAATAACACATGTAAAAAACACACTCTCCAAAGCTAAGAATACAGTATCCATGGGACTAGACAACATGCAAGGCTGTGTACTACATTAACTGGAAAATTAACTGGCCTGTCACCTAAGTGTTATTTTTAATCATAGTGTCACCTCAGCCTTCATGCCCACTGAGTGGCGCACAGCAACAATTATCCTACTCCACAAGGGGGGATGCACCTTGGATGCTGGGAACTACTGCAGCATCAGTTTGACAATACTGATCTGCAATGCCATGGAACATATTATCATGTAACTTGCACAGGCTATCTGGATGCAGCCAAGGCCTTCCACACATTCCCCAACTCTACTCAAATATAACTGTAGAAAGCTGGCCATTAGTCCCTACATCAATAAATAGGTTGACAAATTACTTAATGACATAAACCAGACTGTAAAAGTAGCCGACTACAAATCCAGCTCCAGACAACTCACAAGTGGAGTACCTCAAGGTTCATTCCTGGGTCCGGTCTTGTTTGGCATCTAGTTCTCTACAGTACAGGCAACAATAGGCAAGTCTTGCTTGCAAAGTTCACAGATGAGTGCAAGCTGGGAGCTATTATTGAATCCCAAAATAATTTGGATATTGTGCAAAAGGGCCTTACAAAAAAAGACGCTTGGAGCCAGATCCATGGGGTCAAGATCAATAACAAAAAAAGTATAGTTATTACCTTTGGCAAAAAGACTTGTAGCCGTGAACTACCGCATAGGTGGCAGTACACTAAATGCCAAAAGTGTGATAAACTGAGTAACACAGCTGGACAGTGGTGTCACCTTCGATAACAACATCACCACAACAGTAATGAAATCCTTCTATGTGGCACACCTCAGCACTAAGGGCTTTTCCTCAAGAGAAAAGGAGGTCATTGTACTGATCCTTCATTAGACCTAGTATAGAAGACAATGCCACATTTGGTATTTACCTATCAAGATATCTGTAACAACTGGAAAGAGCACAGCAATACCTCAGTAAAAGAATCACAGGCCTAAAGCAGATGCCATATGTTGACCATCATCTCCTATGCTCTGTCGAATATCGTCTACTCAGAGGCAATCTCTGCAAGGCCATGTCAAACCCAGAACTGTTGGACATGTTACACAAAGAAATCTAAATCCCTCAAAGACACATGCTTCAGGGATCTAAAGATTGTCATCACAATGAGCAAAACATGCTGGAGTGATTGGTTCATGACCCAGAGACTAACAGTATTCTGGAATAGACTACCCATACATGTCAAGCAGAGTGCCTCTCTGGACTTCTTTCAAAGGAATGTGGTTGATTGGATGGGTGATATGAAATTCACCCAGGGGGTCATATCAGTTGCCCTGCTAGACAGGGGTTCAGGGAAGTACAGACTGTTGAAAGAACAACCCAGGGAATTGTTGTGGCTAGGCTTGCATAGGCCCTAGGGCCGATAGCCTAGTACCAACCTATAAACTTATGACAACAGTACCTCATAAAGTAACAATACAAATTGGATAATAAGGTTATGAGGAAGAAAGCATTATGAAAGAGAAGTGCATGGTGCAAACTAATGTTATAAAAAGACAGAGGGGAAATGAAAGAGAGGATAAAAAGGGGGAAACGAATAACTGAGACTGTATAATTAATTTACAAATGCAATGCAGCCAAAAAGGATGGATGCATGTAAGGTGGACATGGGTAGACCCCATTTGCTTTAATAAATGCATCTAAGACATAAAGTATCTTTCACATTTCATACTGGGTCCCAATCTTCCTGGACTGAGATTATTGAAATTTCATACATAGACAGCCTCACACCCAACCACACCTTCCCACAGACATACATACACACTCTGTACAATATGGATACTCATACCAGACAACCAACCTGCCCTCCCACACACATACATATACACTCTGTACACAATATGGGTACTCATACCAGACAACCAACCTCCCCTTCCCACACACATACATATACACTCTGTACAATATGGATACTCATAACAGACAACCAACCTGCCCTCCCACACACATACATATACACTGTGCAACATGGGTACTCATACCAGACAAGGAGTAATTAATAGGTAATCATTGATTAATTGTTGGTATAATAAACCTTAGCATGTGTACATGGTGATATGCCCAAAGCACAAGTGCAGAATGAGGTGAATTAAAACTGATGAGTTGTACCTGTGCTAATTGAAGGACTATTTGACATCTTTGACTCTAATGCATCAGGTACAAAGTGCAAAGCATTCATTATTTTGTGACTGCATTCAATAGTGAAATAGTTAAATAATAAAAAATTATATTGAAAACCAGCCTATAATTAATTTCACAACATGTCCGAAGTGTAAACCAACTTGTCAGGTCTAGTGTAATTTTGTGGTGGTGCTGCGGTAGCATTGTCGCCTCATGGTCAGACTCTGGTTCAATTCTGAGTTAGTGCGCCTTATGTGTGGAGAGTCTGGGCATACCTTCGTTGAAGGTTGTGCATCAGGGCTGTCAACTAGGCACGTAAAAATCTATCTGCCAATCATTAGCGGTCCAGAGTTCCGCTGTGATGACCCCTAACTGGGAAAAGCCCAAAACACCACTTATTGTCAGCTAATTTGCCAGAAAACCACACAAGTAGTACAAATACAAATGAGATAAATAGTCCAACTCTGTAGTTTTGACAGAATGTGCACATGACAGAAGCATGCCCTCTGTAATCTGCACCTGCAATCCACACACATAAAAAAAATGAACAAAATAAAAAATGAACTTACTGCTGCAGCCAATTAGGTTGCATGCTTCAATGAAGCGGACCAGACAGAGTTGAGAGTACCATGCTAGTTACTTTAGAATGGCACCCACTGAAACACACACCAATGTAAAGTTACAAAATAATGTGGATGTCAAAGCACAGCACATCTCTGTACCTGTCCCAGCAATAAATATGATCAAAATCCTAAGTAACAGCGGAGCAAATCGCAAAAAATAGGGAGAATTTAGAAATATTCGTCTTATAGACTAAGAAGTTGCTGCAGTAACACATTTGGGGTTAGCATATGAAGCGTGAAATGCAGTCGTCAGTCATTACTAATTGTGACCTAATAAACAACCTTACAAATGGGACAATTCGGAAAAAATAAAGACCTTGGGTAAAATGCGTACATGCTATATGCAGGTCCTCCCTAATCTGCACCTATAATGCACCCATATTTTAAAATAAAACACATCAATAATAGCTAAATATAAAGTGAAGAAAGTAAAAAATTAGAACTTTCTGCTGCTGCCAATCAGGTTGCATGCTGCAATGAACCGGACCTGATTGAGTACATATTAGCGACAAAGTTGAGCAGCCTGAATTTACATCATCAACAACAGGGTTCGTATGATCTCTTAGCGTCTGCTTGCAGATGATGTATGGCTGCAACAGAAGTTATTCAAGGAGTCTGCCTCACCCAATTCTTTGTTATGTAGAAAGGGACCCAACCAAACACAACACTACACCTCACTACCTCGCAGAGCAAACAATCTGGCCAAAAACATAAATCCAGCAAAATAGGGAGAATATTTGAAAATTCCTCTTGTAGTGTTAGACTGTTGCCCAAGATACTGCTAGTCACTCTACTCATTTTTTGACTCCCGTAAGCTTATGAACGACAGTTTGGTCAGAGCACATATTTGTTGGAGTGGCGCGGATAAGGCATCAGAGTATTTGTTTTACTTTATTGCTACAAAACCACTGCAGCGGATTTGACTAAGGAGTATACTAATGGTTTTTATAAGGTAACATGTCCGCAGACTGTGAGATCAGGGCAGCAGTACTAGCGGATTTGTCAGGAACGGTTCAGCCTGCAGCAACAACTGCTCCAAACACACAGCAGAAGACCGTGACAAGGCAGCAGGTACTACTCCGAGCATGATCACCAAAGACTGCGTGGCAGAGCCTGTACGGGGTCAGTCGGAGTCTTGCGAAGCAGAAGCTTTCTTTTGGATTAACATGTTTTTAAACTGAACGAAGGGACGCCGACATTGAAAAGAAAATAGATTGAGGTTAACAGGGACGGCGAAAGCGTGAAGCACCTGCCAGCTTACACGGGACTTGTAAATAAGACGGAGGAGGACTTATGCACAGGGAGCTACTGCAGTGATAATTGTAAAAAAAGACGAGGGAATGACAGTTGCAGCACAGAGGTAAATAAATGCACATAAAATAAAATAAATACATTGAATCAGGAGCGACACCTGACATATGAAACAATGCTTGCATTAGGCACACGTGGCATGGGCAATCACCGACATGACATACAGACAGTTGCACAAATAACCGGCTCTTTCTTTTTAAAAGTAATCATGAAGAATAATATTAAAAAGAAACTGCTGCCCTGACTTTAAAATGCACTTCCACCGGATGGGAGAACAGTAAATGGCTGCCGTGCACAGACAGACAAAATCTGCAATGTTGCGTGCTGGTAGTTGAGAAAGGCTAAAAGCATCTATCGTAATATAACAATATAGGACACATGCACGAGAAAAACTTCTTATTATAATAAAATACAACGCTTTAAAATATCTCTTAGTGCCATTTTGGACAGATGACTACCGTTTCACGCTGTTGCATGACGATCATGTTTTAGAAACATGAATGCACTACATAAATACTGTAAATTGCAACTTACTGAATGAACTCGAGAGCAACCCACGAAGCTGAGTACCGAAGAGTTTAGTGTCTTATTCCTGAGGGAAGTAAAACAGGACCGGGATAAAAGTTTGCAGCATTTTAAAGACACGTAATGCCGTGGGCGTGACTGTTGGGACATCATTAGTGATGTCACAAATAAGGGAGGCCATTTGGTAAGTGGGTGTTACTGTTTGAGATTCGGTCCGAGGAAGGCAGGCCGTTTGAGGAACGAGATAGTGTCCCTTTAAGGCAACGACAAAAATCCAAAACATCTAATGTAGTCTGATATTGATCACAAAAAAAGCTAGGTACAAATCCCAATCCTTTATTTAAAACTTTATGTTGATCATCAGTTAACACAGTGTTAGGTAGATTTAAAACATTGTTACAACCTGTTTCTATTGTTTCAACAAAATTTGAATCAAACCCACCATTGATTCTGTACCTATGCCGGTTGGTATGTTTCCGCCCCCCTCTATATTTTCTACCCCTTCTAAAGGGATTGTACTGTTAGTTCTTTTCCTGGCAGGTGATTCTGCTAATGGTATACCTTCGCTATCAGTAAGAGAGGACTCATCCCCAGAAGTACTAGTGTAAGATTTTTCATTGTGTTTAAAGATAGACCTGGGCCTTTTTCTTGTCCTACCCCCACTCATACCCGGACTGA
The DNA here is from genome assembly GCF_019279795.1 of Protopterus annectens. Taxonomy (NCBI): domain Eukaryota; kingdom Metazoa; phylum Chordata; order Ceratodontiformes; family Protopteridae; genus Protopterus; species Protopterus annectens. The sequence goes on along the minus strand of NC_056741.1, from coordinate 1,719,965,748 downwards.
ATTCCTTAAATCTAACTGATCTTTGTATTTTAAATGGTCGTCCTCTACTATAGTCCATGACATCCCGGTTGAATTTTTTAACCTTTCTATCCTTGGTAACTTTATCATATGTTGTTAATTCTTTGGACAATTTTGTCACCAAATTTTCATAATTAGTAGATGACATAAATTTTTTACATTCAGAACTTAAATTTCTAACTTCTGATATGTTATTATCAATCGCCCTCTTATAATAGGATGCCAAAATCTTTACAAAGGCCATAGAGCCATCTTGTACTGCTTGATTCCATTCATCGGTCAACCTCTGTTCAGATCTGCTGACCATCGGTCAAAGTCTTATACGAAGACCTCTAGGAACCATATTCTTAAGCAGATATGCCTTAAATAACCTCAAGTGCCATATATTTGCTCGTAGCCCTTTAAGGCCCTTTTCCAAATTTAAAAACGCCACTTGGCATCCATCATGTATATTATTATTTGGCTGACTAGAGTTGTTGCTTGGGATAGAATCCATTCCAAACGCCCTGATGTCTTCCTGATCAGCACACAACCCCTCCAAAATATTGTCCAAATCCATTTTTAATAAAAGACATGCAAAATTGTCCAAAAAATATATCTCCTGAAGAAAAATCTTCTATTAGGCCAATGAAAATAGTGACCAAGATGAAGGTATCAACAAGGGATGTGTATGATAATAAATAATAGGGAGAAGGACAAGAAAAAGAGCACAGACTATATCTATAAACTTAGCTCAATAATACCTATTACCAACCTATACTCATAAGGGCAAATATCTTTACACTATATATTCCGGTTTAAACTTAGTTCACAAATCATAAGTAAACCTGTAAAAATATATGTATACATGTATATAGTGTATTGTGTTCACCAGAGAGCCCGAATCCTTGTTGAGTTACAACAATTCTAAATATCAGCCCCACCTGACACCTTATATATTCCCATATAATTTGGTATCTATAGATCAAACTTCCCAAAAAGAATTGTTCAAAAAAATTATTAATCACAGAATATTTTCTGATAAAGGAAAACAATTTAGAAATCAGTAAACACATTAGCCAAAATATAGCTGTTGTATAGGATATTCAGATATAATCCTGTATGTTCAATTCCGTTAATTTGAACCAATATGGGCTGTTCGCAACCTGGTTAGAAAAACCAGTACTTCAAGAGGAGAACCACATTCATATATATATTAACATAACCTTAGTCAAAATTCAAAATGAGATGTCAGCAAGATTAATAACTGCAAATGCCTTAATTTAAACTGGTCATATAACTGCATAGAACATAGTGGAAGAGGCCCCAATAAACGTGATAAAATCCTTCAAGTTAAATTTAGCCTAAACATTCAGTAAGCATCAGTATATAATGCACAAACATCCAGCAATGAAATGACTTTATGTTAAACATACTATTTGTCGTTTGTAGTAACCAGTTGAAATGATGAAGCATACATACTAAATATGGACAAAACAGTACAAATACTGACAGTGAAAAAATAGCAAACAGGTATTAAATGTCCATCTAAATTAGTATAGACAACATGAAATGTCTCTTAGTTGCATGTAGATCCATAGAAACACAGAGATGATTTATTGATGGTAATAATAAATCATCAACCCAGATCAAACATACATTTGTCGGTTAGATATATAAAAAAATCTCTTCCGACCTGTTATTGATAATGTCCAAAAAATCATTTCACATTCAAATGCCAGTTTAAATGTCCCAATAGAATATGCAATTCACCAATAATGTCCCGGTCCCCAAACAGAAGATCCCTCCTGAATCCACGTAGTTGGTTTTCCAACGACAGTAAATATAGGCCCATATACACGTAGATATTTGAAATCCTTAGCGACCCTCTAGAATTGCCGACACCAATCCAAAAAAAGCCATAAAAAGTTTCAAAAAGAGAGTTTCATTGACCAAATACATTTTGCGTTGAATAAAAAGTCAACCCAAGCGAAAATATGAACCTCGTATAATGAAAATAGCAACAGTACCTGAAAACTCGTTGTCAGCTCTGTGTAACTGATGATATCATTCACCACATAAACATCCAAAAATATCCAAACTCCAATGTATCCAAAATGTCTTAAAAGACAAAAATTGAAGGGTTATATCATCCAAGGCAAACCAACTGATGAAGTAAATAAAGAATCAAAGGAAGGAGTCCTCTCCTACTGATAGCGAAGACTAAAAATGCCAACAGTGAGAACCAACTATGCAAACAGAACACCATGTCTCGCACGTACAGCATGCACGGCCAAATCAATACTAGAAAACACAAAAGACCAGCATAAATGGTCCAACGCTTTATTGGAAAATCTGAAATTGGACATAAAAATGCCCCAACAATCAATCCAACCTTCAGACCGGTTTCAGTAGTATGCCTTCTTCAGTGAAGGTAAAAAATATACTAAGAAAGAAACATCATACATATTTATAAAGACAGTCAGTCAATATTAGCCAATGGTATGATCCAACCCTGTCTATCTAATGAATATTAATTAGAGTTCGGAATAGCATTGTGAACTGCTTATAAATCATAAACAAAAATAGTGATAATAACACCAGTATGAATCCATACTGAATAAATATGCATATAAGTTATTACAAAAAGACTGGTGAAAGTAACCACAACATATTGTCAAATAACCATACACTAAATACAATAGGGTTACTCAACAACTAAAACCCACAATGTAAACTTTTAATTACTGCCAAAAAAATATATAGCCAAAAAAATAGCCAAAAGAATATATGGATATGCATATATATAAACAATTACATAATAATTATTTAAGAAAATACAATTTAATCCAAAATATATATATAAAAAATATATATCTCTGATATATTTCAAGGATTATCCAATACGACCTGATATAGCATTGTACCCATAGGACAATAGCTGAATAAAATAATATTTATCATAAATGATCATTAAGACCAGGAGGAAACAAGGCGCCAAGATGGATAATCCAATATTTTTCTTTGTGACTGAGTATGTTTTGCCATCCTTGCTGATGGCTCCTGTCCCCAATGATGATTTATTCAGCTATTGTCCTATGGGTACAATGCTATATCAGGTCGTATTGGATAATCCTTGAAATATATCAGAGAGATATATATATTTTTATATATATATTTCGGATTAAATTGTATTTTCATAAATAATTATTATGTAATTGTTTATATATATGCATATCCATATATTCTTTTGGCTATTTTTTTGGCTATATATTTTTTTGGCAGTAATTAAAAGTTTACATTGTGGGTTTTAGTTGTTGTATTTGGTGTATGGTTATTTGACAATATGTTGTGGTTACTTTCACCAGTCTTTTTGTAATAACTTATATGCATATTTATTCAGTATGGATTCATATTGGTGTTATCATCACTATTTTTGTTTATGATTTATAAGCAGTTCACAATGCTTTTCCGAACTCTAATTAATATTCATTAGATAGACAGGGTTGGATCATACCATTGGCTAATATTGACTGACTGTCTTTATAAATATGTATGATGTTTCATTCTTAGTATATTTTTTACCTTCACTGAAGAAGGCATACTGCTGAAACCGGTCTGAAGGTTGGATTTATTGTCGGGGCATTTTTATGTCCAATTTCAGATCTTCCAATAAAGCGTTGGACTATTTATGCTGGCCTTTTGTGTTTTCTAATAGATAATTAATGACTATAACTTTAAGAACTACAAGAATGACACATAAAAAAATAGCTTGGTTAAAACTTACAAAATTGTTAGATAAAATGTGAATGTATTGACAAAATTAATTATATTATGGACATTGTATATAGTTCAATTTGTTTATATTGTTTAACATTTTTGTTGTATTTGTATTTATGAAAAATCAATAAAAATTATGTGAAAAAAAGACTTATTAGGATATATAAAAACTGCTTCTTTTACTGTTTGACTATTTTGATTGATTAAGCCGGCATGGTGAAAGTCTTTGGATACTAGCAAGTGTAAGTTTATAAATTTATTCTACTATTGAGTGTCATGGTGCTGGTTTACTTCATTTTTGCATTTGCTAATCAACCAATCCAATATAGAGGAGTGATTCAAAAACTATAAAGCAACAATGTAGACTCAACACTGATTTTCCCTGTGAATTTCAAAACCTTTTGAAATACAGCCACAGAAAGGAGTCTACACAGAAACAATGCTAGGGGCTGCTGCAGCTTTAATTCATGTGTATGTGAAACAGGCTGAAGTCTATGCAGCTGCTGCTAATAGGCCATGGGCAAGGAGAATAGTTTTCAGACCCCATTTGACTTCTCACAGTCTGCATCAGTTGGAAATTGTAGAGCACTACAGTATGGCTAGAGACACACTACAGGAACTCTGCAATCTCTGTCATCCTCAACTCAGACCCAGAGCAAACCAAGGGGAACCCATACAAGTGGAAACAAAGGTATGTGTAGAACTTAGAATTTTAGCTACAGAAACCCTTCAGAAAACAATGGGCACCTGCAGGAGGTGTCACAGGCATCAGCATCCAGGATCCCCCATCAATTTCTCAATGCTATCCTCTAACATGCCAGTGACTACATATATTTTCCCCATACTCATAAGGATAGGGCCACAAATATGCAGGAGTTCTACCTGTAGCACACTACCCTAAAGTACTGGGTGCCATAGACAGTGCACACATAGAAATCAAGGTACCACCCATAGACTAGGGAAGGCTCTACATAAACAGAAGTGGCTTCCACTCTATAACTGCCAAGTTGTGTGTAATGCCAAGGGAATCATCTTGAATGTATGTGCTGGCAAACAAGGCAGTTACCATGACTCACATATCTGGCCCACCTCCCAACCATATCAGATGTTCATTATGGGTGATATCCCACAGGGCCATTTAATGGAGGGTGCAAGTTATGCATTGGAACCATGGCTGTTGATGCCTACCAGAAATGCGCACACACCCACTGAAGAACACCATAATGAGGCACATGCTCAAACCCAAAATATCACAGAGCGCATGTTCATCCTGAAAAAGCAGCTTCAGCAGGATCAACAAGTGGAAGGGGCACACATCCCACCTCCAATAGCAAGTTCACCACAGCCACACATAGGCGAGGAGTCAGAGGGGGAACTGACAGCTGCTGTGGGTCTAGGTAGAGTCAGACCTAAGTTAAAATGAATTTACAAGGTAAGTGTTGAACCTGGAGTGTATTATGTAATAATATGAATGAATGGCATATCCTTGCATATTGTTACTTGTAATATAAGCATGTAAAACTTTGCCGGTCAACAAATGTTAAATAAATTAAATAAAAAATTAAATAAAAATGAATGAATGGCATATCCTTGCATATTGTTACTTGTAATATAAGCAAGTAAAAGTTGATTGATTTGTACAGAAATTACTTTAACATGTGACAGCAGAGACTTATGTGACTACATGTTTTCTCTATCAAGTAGCAGTCCTTAGGTATCAAAAATTCACACATTCATACCTCTCAAAAGTATTGATGGTAATGAATGCCCTCAGTTTGGCATCATAATTTTGTACTGGAAAATTATTAAAGAGAGACGTTAGAAAGTAATGAGATGCATTTCAGATTCAGACTTCACAGCCCTCAGAAGATTATTAAAAATGCTGATGCAAAAAAATGTTGATTCCATCAACTGTCTAACTTTCTAAGACCAAAATATGTCAAAAGTACAATTAGCAAAACAACATCATACATGCAGATATACTAAGCACTAAGTCAGCTATGCCCCCTGAGCATCAAATACAAATATTATGCATCCCTGAATCCAAAAGATATAAAACAACAATATGGCACAGTTATCATCACTTGCATGGGGGTGGGGGGTGGAGGAAGCCTTGGCTGACTCAAAAGGTAATGAGTGTGTGTGTGTGTGTGTGTGTGTGTGTGTGTGTGTGTGTGTGTGTGTGTGTGTGTGTGTGTGTGTGTGTGTGAAAGAAAGAGATTGTGAAGGAATGCAAAAAACTGAGAAAGTTGAGACAAGTAGTATAGAATGATATGTGCATGTTGGAGAAAGAGGAAGTGAGGATGTGCTCAGTGTCCACGACTAAACTTTTAACCACATTAGCAGATTTTTTTAAGCAGTAAACAACATAACTGCACATTCCAAGAATGTGCACAGTACAGTAAATGTACTAATAGATCTGCTTCATTGCTCACAATGACTTACTGAGCAAATTACATTTAGATATTCAACAAACTATCAGTATTATGCTTGATCAGTATTTTTTCTCTTCTCTCATGAGAAAGTTGTGATTGTAACAAATATGATTTTATTCTAATGAAAATGATGACTAGTTTCCTGTAGATGACGTTAACCACATGTAATTAATATAGTGAAACATAATAATGTCTTAATGAATAGAAGTACTTTAGCTGTATTAACTCTGATTGGTTGATGACAGTGGCCTGCTTGATAAATGTTATTAATTCTGTTCTGAATTTATATAACTTGATCTGAATTTATTAATTTGGGGAGACACACTTGTTACTGCTGGGTCTCCACACATGTTATAATAAATTTTGAAACTCTATTAAGACTGTTTAATTATTTAATTCATTTTTATTTCCTTAACAAGAAGCAGACAGACATTCAGCCAGTGAGACAAAATGAGCTTAAAGCTTCATGGCTGAACCATGTAACTGTTGTGTGTGTCTGTATAGGTCCTTCAGGTGAAATTGGTGTGTAAGAATCTGCAGGAACACAGCTAAGCTCTGTGCTAGATTGACTTCTTGATATCTTGGACAGGTGTGAGCCGTGCATAGTAGAGGTGGCAGTTCATCATTGTCATACCCAACCATGAGAACTGCCTCTTCCAAGAGTTGCACTAGCACATCCCCTCCCATGATCAGATGCATTTCTGCAACTTAGTATGGCTGATGTCTTCTGCACAAGCTCCCATCATGAGGGTGCCCAGGACCATGACCCCATGGCCTAACACATCTAGGTGTGAACACCTCAATCACTGATGTAGCAGTGGAATTAGTGCTACTATTGGAGCATGACCAGGCACAGCCATGTCAGCTAACATCAGATGATGTGGCTGACCTATGTCCATGTGGATACCATCCCCCTCCCAACAGATTTTCCATTACAGACACTGGTCATTCCAATCCACTGAATCAGCAACAATTTGGAGGCAGTCATGCATGTCAGCCTTTGCCACATCTACAACCCTAAGCATTTCTCTGGAGGACCTATAGGAAAGTGCCTGCACCCCCATGATGTCTATAAACATACATCGAGTGGCACAGGAAGACACACCTGTATCAGGTGGAGGATGGACAGCAGGCCTCCTCTGAGCATCCCTAACAACCCTCCTGTATGGCATCTCACCCACAATTTGGCTATGGCCAGTGTTGACAGGCACTGAAGCCACAGTGACCCCACTTCCTTAATCAAGTGTCTCACCATCCACCTGTCCAACATCTGAAGGCTCACTGGAATGGATTGGCGTAGACCTACTGGCTGTGTCCAGTGGAATTACAGGGGATGGATGAATGTCAACCTCAGTGTCAGATTCAACCTCTGCACCCCCAACTATGCTACTCTTTGGCCACCATCATCATCAGAGTCTGCTAATACTCTGACAGCAAGTGATAAGTCCTACACTTCCACTGTCAGGATCACTTGTGATAATAACCAACAAACACAGGAAATACATTATAATACCTGCACTACTATAGCCAATATATATGCTAACAAACTTAAAGTGGTGCCACTACTACTGACAGTACAGCAGTACACACAACAGTCTGACACCCACATCATAGATATGGATATATGGGCAGTGCGGTAGTGCAGCGGTTAAAGTTAACATTGAACTCTCACAGCAGGAGGTTTTCTGGTTCAATTTTCGGCTGGGGTGCCTTCTATAAGGAGTCTGCATATCCTCCCTGCATTCACGTGGGTTTCTTCTAGGTACTCTGCTTTCCTCCCTGAATCCAAAGACATGCATCTGGAGCATTTTTTCCTGGGCCTCCGCTGAAAATAGGCTCTGTCCTAGTCGGACTTTCCCAGTCAACAAATGTTAAAATAAAAATAAATAAATGGATAAAATGAATATTTGTTTGAATTGCTAATCAGTACAGACATAAAAATATTTGGCTTACAATGTGAAGGACACTATCATCTCAATTAACAGCAACACAGGGCATTAAAGCTTTTTTACCCTTTATATGTCCAATATTTATTTATTTATTATTTATTTATTGACATTTGGTGACCAGGAAAGTCCACTGTGCTGGGGACCTATTTTCAGTGGAGGCCTGGTGAGAAAATCTCCAAGTTACATGAAAATCATGATACTTTTAACAAAAACTTGAATGACAAGTCCACTCTAAGACCATGTGCAATCCACCAGAATGTGTTGTTAAGTGTATCAGTCTACAACTATTCCCCAAATGAATTTAATGTTAAACAGAACTTAAGTATTGCTGTCAATATTTTACATTACAAGAAGTACTTAACAATTGTGCTGTCTGGATCCCTGATAGTGGACAGGAGATCTTTATTTGTTGTTAGTGTTGGCTCTGCAGCAGGACTCCACTGGTATCCATCCATTCACAGGTCACTGCAACTTTGCTCCTCCCTGCAGATGAAATCATGTTAGTGGCCCTATGATGCACCTCCTCATATGCCCTGCTGTGGCTGCCTACTGCATTCACATCAGCAAATATCTGCTGCCAATTTGCATTCTGCCTGACATATCTTTACATCCACTCTTAAACAAAAAATCACCATGATGCGTAAATGCTTCCACAATGTCGTCTTTTTTTTTTGGGGGGGGGGTCAGGGTTTGGGACACCTGGGTAACATAATCCAAAGTGGCATAAAAAACAAAAGAAGGATAATACACATAAGTATCACATTAATAAAAGGCTTGTTTTAATATAACACATAAAAGGTAGCATTTCAGTATTACCCACTGGAGAAATATAAAACAGTTAAGATATTCAAATATTAAAAAAAGGAATTGTGTGGTTGTAACATATTGCAATCATGCACAAAGCAAGGCTGGATTCAAAACAAGGAGAGTAACAATAGCAAAAAACTTGTTTGTGCCAAAACAGAAATGGTATGTTGCTCCCCCACCCCCAGAACAACAGGCAGATGACACATTTTGCTAACAAATCACCAGTGAAAATCTAAAAGTGCTACCAAATATACTGTCCCTGAAACATATGCAAAGATTTAGCACAGAACATTCAATTGTAAGCAATTGCCAGTCATGTCTACCTATGACTAGCACTCTCCAAGAGGTGTGTATGGTCCATCCTAGAAGGCTAACACCCTTGTATCATTGACAATGTAGGAAATTTACATTTTGTGGAAATAACAATTGAAAAGTGTACAGAGAAAAACAATTGTAAAATTAACACTTGTGATGACAGTTAATATGTCTAAGCATCTGAGAAAATGAAATGCCCTGACCAACAAGCCTATGCCATCAGTGCACTTCTAAGAAATGCATACACATAAAAGTAGCAATTGCTAATGCAGACGTATGTCTATATACATATATATATATATATATATATATATATATATATATATATATATATATATATATATATGTATAATGAGATTCAGCATATGCAATATATAGCTGAAAAATGCAGGCATACCTTATCAATGTCAGTAGTCTTCTGTACAGATATTTTCCAAAGTAATATCTCCTTCTGCGCTAGCCACATAAACAATTCTCCTTATCTCTAGGCTCCATAGCTACATGATTACCTTTTTATGGTATATATTCAGGGCTGTGAGAATGGTAAAAATTCAAATGAGCTATGAACTCATTAAAATTGCTGAATCCCAAATACCTGGCTCCATGTAGCAGATGTAAGAATAGTGCAGGCACTCCCTCAGTGCTTGTTGCTAATGGATTGCAACTGTGAATGATTACTGATAGGGAGAAGGAAAACACAACAGCAGTTTAGACTCTCCTACCTACAGTGAGTGTGTCAGCCAGGTTAGACTTATAAAGTGTAGAAGTAATTGTATCAATATTTTAAATGTAAATAAGCGGTAACATCCAACCTCCCCTTCATTTGTTGACAACTGCATATTACTGCCATTTAACATCCTCACACATTTTAAGGACAATGATGCAGAATGCCTTACAGACTGCATATCTCAGATTACTGGTCAGATAAGACAAGAATGAGCAGCAAACACAGAGATAGGTAAGACAGAGCTCGATTTATACAATCAATAGTCATAAATGGCTATGTGATCACTCAGTGCACTACCTCTGAAATTAATACATATAGAAATAATTGTCATCTTTTGTTAGCACTGTGGGTGATGTTGCAGTTGGTTCTATGCACAATGATTACAGTTCTCTGCTACAAAGCTCTTTGTGTGGCAAAGAGGTATAAGACATCTTTACTGTGTTTTGAATGTTCATTGGAGTGAGAGTTCAAATCCAGAGCTGGGTAAAAAAATTCATGTGTACCAACATAAATGTGTAATATTTATTTCATAGATTTCTTTTCATTTCAACTAATTTTCTTTTTTTCCCCTTTTAAATGTCAGTATGTGTGCAGTGTGCAGCTTAGCATAAATAAGGGAAATGGAGAAATACAATGAACTTCATGTTTAGCCGTGCTTATTTCATTTGCATGATGCTTAGCAGTGTGCAATCTTGGACTAGTGGCCCACACAGGAAGCAAACAGAACACCAGCAGACCACAGGAAGCAATCAGAACACCAGCAGACAAGCATAAACAGTGTAAAGGTCAAAATACATTGTTGCAATTTTTGCTTTCCATCTCGCAGTGCCACTAATCGACATTGAGCAGTGGTTAGCATACTTCCCCAACACCTGCAGCTATCAAAACAGATACATTCTATTAATTCTGTTGGGCACTGCGCAAACATGCTAAGTGGCATTGGTGGTGGTTAACACATAGAACTTAAGAATGAGTAGGGAATTAGGCAACTATCATTTAATCATTCTTGTGGCAGCATGTGTAAGTGTAGGGCTGTAATACAGATGGTCCTGAGTTCTAATACATGGAGTACAACATATTTTTAATTTCATGGCAGTCCAGTTTATAGTAATGAATAAGAAAATATGCAAGTGTTATTTCAGTAGTCTTGTGGAAACAGGTATAAGTGTAGGGCTTCCACATAATGGCCCCGGGTCTAATACAGGAAATTCCAGAGATTTTTGCTGTTGTTCCATTTCCCATTATATTCAATCTCACATATAACACTTTATACATAATTATAAATAGTGGAGTTGATATGAATCATATGTACTGTGTTTTGAAGGTTCAGCTGTGTGAATGAGGTTATACTGTCCACTATGTTTCTGTAAGTATAATTCTATCTGGACTTGGATGGCCTTCACACTTTAGACACATACACAAATGAATCTATATACAAGGACTTTGTCAGGTCACACAGATGTACAATTAACACCTCAAACTGTCATCTGTATTTATGAATGATTAATGACTATGTCAGAGAAGGACTTCTTCTGTGGCAAAGATGGAAAATCACTGCTGTAGAAGAAAATGCTTTGTCCCTTATGCATAGGTTTGAATCACAGACTGTAAAAAATCAATTTTATCAGTGTACAAAGCCAAACAAAATGTGTCAGGTCATGAAATTTAGGCCCCCAATGCATGTCTCCAAAGTTAAATCACCTAACAGTTACAGCAGCATACACCTCTCAAACTAATGTCAAGTGTCAGATTAACCTCCCAATTAAAAAAATTGCTTTCCTCCCTGTTTGGCACTGTTGCTCTTAGCTTAAAATTGCACAAATGTAGTTGGCATCATTTCTTGGGTTTGAACACTACCAACAAATGCAATAACAGGTAAAGGTGGGAAACCATCATTTGCATTGCTCCACTTTTGGGATTAGACATGTCTGGCATAAGAGGGGAAGGTGCTCAATTTAGGGTACCAATATGGGGTGTTCAGGAGTCTAGGATATTTACTGGTCTCTTGGTAAAGGGCCACATCCAAGGGCTTCTGCAGGGGGACTATTCTGGTTCCCAGTACAAATCTGAGGCTTGGAATAGTCTGGCCAAGGCTGTATCCAGTGTGACTGGCATCCCACACACTGAGGAACAGTCTAATCACCATTTCAATGACCTAAAAAGGCACAAGAAGGATACACTCAACTACTTTCAAACTAGTAACATCCCACAGTTGTGTAAGTATGCTAATAAAGAGAATTTATTATACATAAAAAAAAACAAATATAGGCAACACTGGTATGCATAATACTATTCTGTTTTTTTCTTTTCACAGCAAATCCTGAAATGTTGTTGAATCAACAGGCTTGTGCTGATCATTTGGCAAGAATGAGGAAAGCAAGTGGTATGTATGCAGAAAAAGAGAAGTATTATTGTAGCTTTAAAAGTTAAAGCTAGATTTTTTGCTTCCTATACAGTAGCAAATTGAGCATGCATATCCTAACTGTAAAAGCAAGTATACATGCATAAGTCTGTAGCATAAACCAAGTTTAGGAATCAAGTGTAAGCCTGCAGTCAGAGGTTGTGGATTCAAATACCATGAATAACAACTATACGATATTGCAATTCTTTATAACCGGACCAAGCTTATTTGCAGTATATGCACATTACAAGGGTTACTTTGAGCAATCTGAAATTATAGTTTGCAGTTTTTGCAATATTTACTTAAATATAATAGTTGAGATAAAATAGTTGTATAATTGTTATAATGCATTGTATGTCACATATAATGGCACTAATTTTATCTATATTTTTCTCTCACCCCAAACCTTATCTCTATTTTTTTTATTTTCTATTATATGACATCAAAATGCCTCTATGTCACCCATCTGTATCAAATCACTAAATGCTTCACAGCACAGTGAGGTAGGTCAACCATGGTGGGTCAGGCTGTCCCCGTTCCACCAGCTCCTGCACCAATATCCAGCACATCCGGGACCCAAACTGGCAATACTGCCTCTGCTGCTCTTGCAATAACTGCACTCTCAAGTAGCACTACCCTGGCAGCTGGTGCTGTGGTGCCATCCGAAAGTACTAGCTGAGGTAGGGGTTTTGTCATCCACCAGGAGATGCCAGACTTGGTGCATAGGATTGTTGCACAGTACCATTGTTGTACACCTATGCTGGGTGGAGAGGCTGTTGTCCCTCATAATCTGTAGGAGGAGAAGATATGAAGTACTCCAACAGCCACTGGGACAGTGATGACAGTCCTACAGGTGAGGACTAGATTCTCACTGTCTCCTTGTTTGACATGCATGAGCTTGTGTTCTTCCCTTTCTCACCCCAATCATGGTGCCCCCCAATGGTTTGTTTTCCTCACTGTCTCTGTGTCTTGTCTTGTTTGTCCTTTTGCAAATTTCTATATTGTTTATTTGAATTTGCTTCCTCACCTACCCAATTTACCTCACCCAGAAATACCAAAATACCAGCATCCCTTATCCAGCATTCCTCTCTTACTGAAGTTAAAAATGAATGGGCACCAGCCACAATATATATATACATATATATATATATATATATATATATATATATATATATATATATATATATATATATATATATATATATATATATATATAAATACCATCCCATGCATAGCTCTCCCATTTGGCACACATGTCTTCTAGACACACTTGATTCGGTTTAATTGGCTATACAACAGAATTGCATTGTTGTCATGCCTGTTGTTGAGGTGACAGTCCAAATTCAGCTAATATTCTGTACATATTTTGTTTACACTGTTAAAGAAATGGACAACTATGGTTCTTTTCTCCCTACCTCCTGCACATTTCTATATTGTTTTCCTTTTGTTCTTCCTCTGCTTGCCCCATTTCACCACCTTCCTATCCACTCTATTTTAATACCTATAATCTAGTCAAAAAATGGAATCACATACAACACACATAAGTTGTTGTTGTTGTGTCTTTCGGCTTTTCCTGGTTAGGGGTTGCCACAGAGGAACTCCGGTCCGCTAATGATTGGCAGTAGATTTTTACGTGCCGAGTTGCCGGCCCTGACGCACAACCTTCAACAAAGATACACCCATTCACGCATGTCTGCACACAGAAGATGGTCCAGCTGAGAATCGAACAGGATGTCTTACTGTGAGGCGACAACGCTACCGCAGCACCAACACACATAAGTACCCCAAAAAAATGGAGCCCTTCACTTTTTGGTCTCTATGCATGGAGTTTGGCATTGTGCACCAATACCTAGCAATGGTGAACTGCCCTTCTGTGGTGTGGTTACTTATGTGCAATGCTACTTAAATATGTTGCGCTACATTAAACTGCAGTAACACACAGTGAAGGTAGAGCAAAGTAAAATTTCATTTTCATTATCACTGCTTATTTAAAAGTATTGTTTACACCTGGATTTGAACCTTATATCATCTGGGCTCAAATAAAGAATGTGTCAATGCATTTACACCTGCTGATACAGAGTTAACTAAGAAGCAAGTGTGTTTCATACACTCAATACTAATTCTCCTATTTTAGCAATGAACCTTGCATTTGCACACTGCTTAACTATGTGCAAACAGGAAAATCAGTAGAAATGTGTATCTTGCATGCACAAACACTTTGCCAGCCATCTCAAAAATCTGCTGCTTTCCATTGCTCTATGCAAAGTAAATAATAACATGTTTTAGTTCTGTTTATTGTCCATTTAGTCTTCATGCCATGAAACTGCATGTGGAAATATAATAGAATGAAGACCCTATGTATGCAAATGTCACATATTTACAATACAGCCATATGTTACATCCCCCCATGCTCTGCAGTCCAGGTCTCTCAGTACTTGCTGTCAAATATATCAACTACTCTACATAAATTAATAACAAATGTGTGATATACAATGCACATCTTTAGAATGACAATACACATTCAGATTTTCAAATACTTGTAGTAATGTGGACACCTGTTTACATAAAGTTTGTAAATCTGTCTCTTAAACTATACCTGCACACTGGAACACAACCAAGACATACTATTCATTGCACACTCATCAATTTAGTTACATGCAATTCTTAAAGTATCTTGATAGTTGAACACGTGTACACATCTATTTCATGTAGGCCTCCCAACAACTTCTCTGCAACATACAGTGCTGATGTCATCCACCATAAGTTGTCCTGCAGCCTTGTAAAAGTCAGACTTGCACTGTGGAGCTTGTGTAAAGGATGTGTACTTAGATAGGTAGGTGTTCTGCTCTCACTGCAATCAACTGGGAGGTGTGTGTGTGTGTGTGTGTGTGTGTGTGTGTGTGTGTGTGTGTGTGTGTGTGTGTGTGTGTGTGTGTGTGTGTGTGTCTATTTAGCCAGAGGAGCATAACTGTGTATCTGACAGTTACCACTCCAATCCCATGGATTGACAATATTTTGACACTTGCACATGCCTACAGATTCATTTCATGCAGGTCTCCCAACATCTTCTCTACAGCATCCAGTGCTGATGTCATCCACCATAAGTTGTTCTGCAGCCTTGTAAATGTCAGAATTTTGCTGTGGAAATTGTGTAAAGTACTCTGTTTTCTAGTCTATGTACTTAGATAGGTAGGGGTTCTATTGCCACCGCAGTCAACTGGGAGGTGTGTGTGTGTGTGTGTTTGTGTTTTGTGTGTGTGTGTATGTGTGTGTGTGGGGGTGTGTGTGTGGGTGTGTGTGTGTGTGTGTGTGTGTGTGTGTGTGTGTGTGTGTGTGTGTGTGTGTGTGTGTGTGCGTGTGTGTGTGTGTGTGAAACCAGCATGTGGGATACTACTATTACCATTTACTCCTTACCAGACACTGCTGATGTCATCAGCTATAAAGTGTTGTCTAACACTTTTGAGGTCAGAGTTTAGCTGTGCTGCTTGCCTTAACTACAGAGTTCTCTAGTTGTTGTACTTAGATAGGGAGGGATTCTGTTCTCACTGCAGTTAATTAGGGTGTGTGTATATGTGTGCACTTGCTTGACATTAGAGAAAGCAATTTAATCCAGTATGTGGGACACTGCTATTATCATTTACTCCTCACCAGACATATTGATGTCATCAGCTATAGCTGATTTGCAGATGTGCAGCATTCCCATCAGGGGAGGGACAGAGACTGGCCTGTAGGACAGGCACAAGTCACCTCATCCTATGCAATACAAATTACAGTGACAAGGCTGTTAGTCTATCCAAATATGTCATAGCATGGTTTGTAGGGCCTGTATTTTCTTGGTGAGAAATCATGGGCACTATTATTAATATGGACACTAGTAATATCCCAGCTGTCTGCAACATACATGTGTGAGTTCTTAATGCTACATCCATGTCTTTTACATCTGTTAGATTTTCTGCAAGAGGCCATCATTGGCATGCGTCATGAGAACACTATCATCCTTTGGAACTTGACCAGGCCAAGCCATTTGGCACAAATCGACACTGAGATATTCACTCAGTGCTGTCAGATTTGGCCATAAACACCTATAGAACCAAGTGAGTAGACCACTGTATCACAAACGTGGCATCTAAATATGTTGAAATGTGTGAAGTGATGTATATCTCTATTGCAGTGATCGGGTCCATACATCAGGCCTGTCTGCTAGGCACTTTCCTGTCCATTATTTAAGTCACAGATGCCAAGAATGACATACACATACTGTGTCTAAACAGCTGCCTGGAGGACTACAGAATTTGGCAATCATTGATTCCAGTTGTGATATTAGTATAGTACAGATATCGACACACACCTAAGATTGCTGCCACAGCCATGACAACACATGAGATAAAACAAAAACACAGAGAGATTTGTTATGTTATGAAAACAAATGCACAACCAAGGACAATGTAGACATCACACACTATAATCATATAAATCGGTATGTGATTCGTGTCCTGGGGTTGATAGTATGTGGAATGTCCAGCAGCATGTGACCACAGTGGTGAGTACTCCCTTGTATGTAACACAACTACTGGGTATTTGCAGGGCATCCACATCAAAGGCCATAATGCCGCCATAGTTCACAGTCTCCATCACACTAATAACTGAGCACAATGCACCCATCTTCATGTACCTCCATACACATCTTCCAGTGATGTGTAACTGAAGTGTAAGATCTTTGCCATGGTGAACTGCCACACATCTTATTGGCCATGCTTAGGCATTCTTTTTGTTGTATCAACATTACTGTCTGATGGTGCAGAACACCCATCAAGGTATTACACCTGATGCATGCATGATACCTGTTCTGGTAGTGTGCACAGTACTTACACTGCATGGGTTACATTCATGACAGTGTGAATTGTGGCATATGTATGCCATGCACACCAGTCAACTAGCCTGGATTTATCATAATGTCACATACAGGTATAGCAGTGCCACTCCTAACACCTCTAGCAGATGTTACAGGATCATGATGGTGTGCTTGATTATTCTATTTTATTTTATTTTATTTTATTTTACATTTGTTTACTGGGAATGTCCAACCGGGCCACTGGCCCATTTTCAGTGGAGTTCCAGGAGAAAAGCTCCACTACAAATATCTGAATAATAATAAGACAACTATAATATGAAAAACAGTATAACAATACAGTTGTTTGAGAATTACAGTAACAGTAAAAGCAGTATAACATATGAATATTGATTAACTGTGGCGTAGACAATTGTTTGTTGCACAGAAGCAGAGAAAAAATGACATCAGTTGGGAAGCATGTAATTTAACAAACAATTTCAGAGCATCAGAGTGTAGCATTTATACAATATAGTACAGACAGAGGTTGTTGAGTAATAGCTATATGGCATACTATGAAGTATAGCAGCTAGAAGGAAAGTAGTACAGAAGGATGGAGGCAACTTGGAGAATGAGTCAACAAAGGAGGAACGTTGGTGAAATTGTGCATCTATAGAATACAGAGATAGAAGGGAGAAGTATGGAGAAAGTAAATTGATTTGAAATATAGGTGGATGGGCTGTTAAGGATATGGCAGATATTGCTTGCCAAGGAGATAAACTGGGGTAATGTGTTTAGCCAGGTGTTGTGCATTACCCTAGTAGATTGCTGACATATCATAAGAGTTGTACAAGAGTGTTCTGGCAGAACCATCTATGATCACTCAGAATCACAAATGTTGTGTCAGAGACATGGGATTACGGGTGGCATTATTCCCATATTGTCCATGATTGTGCATGCTTCTTTTTTTTTTTCAAAAATCTCATTATTATTTTATTTTTTGTAATTCAGAATATCAATAGGTCAGGTTAACAACAATCAAATGCAAATATTTACAACAAGAAAATTATAACATTAACCCTATAACTATTTATATTATATACAATAGAAGTCAGATCAGCAAATTAACATAATTATAACTAATAGAAGGGAGAAAGATAAGGGAAGGAGCATACTGCATTAAGATGTGTGAATGAAGTATATGTGTTGTTAGATCCAGGTACATTGCTTAAATACTTATATGTTGAGACAGTGAAATAAATAGTCTGATTCTATTGCAACAAGTTGGTGTCAGAGTCTATCAGAGTAGGTTGGCATAGCATCAGAATTTAATTCTTAAGGATTAAGTCTTGTAAGTATCCCCAATATTTATGATAGTATTGATTTTGTTTTGTAGCTGTATATGCTAATTTATGAGAGGAAATATACTTAATAACTAGACTACAAAAATCTTCCCATGAGCTTGGGGATTTATCAGTCCAGTTTTTAGTGATATAAAATTTAATGAGGGCACAAATAGTGATAAGAATATGTTTTAAAAATTTTTGGAAATTTCGTTTTGGTAATGTGTAATATAACCATTTCCCATGAAAAGGTGAATTTTTCATACCCCATCTTCTCTAATCTTACTCTTAGAGAGCACCATAAGTTGTGGACTTTCTTACAGCCCCAGAAATCGTGTAAAGTGTCTGCTACTTGATTTGGGCAGTATGGGCAGTTTGCTGAATATTTGGGATTAAACAGCATTGTCGCCTCACAGTAAGACGTTGTCCTGTTCAATTCTCAGCTAAAGCATCTTCTGTGTGGAGACATGCATGAATGGGCGTACCTTCGTTGAAGGTTGTGCATCAGAGCTGGCAACTCGGTATGTAAAAATGTACTGCCAATCATTAGCGGACCGGAGTTCCGCTGTGGCGACCCCTAACCAGGAAAAGCCGAAAGATACAACAAGCATTGATGGCATATAGTAAGCATTGTTGTTAATCATGATTTGAGTGTATAACAAATGCTTAAAGGGGATAAGCTTAATTGTATTTTTAATGGCCATTTTTTTTTATTTTCATCTGTAATTAGTTGGCTTTTCCCTGCCAATAGGTTGAGAATAAGAGGGAATTCTGAGATTTTATACTCGCTATTAATTTATATGTCCTAGAAATCATTATATCTTTTGTTGCTAGATTTTTAATTATTAGAATAGCTGAGTTAATATCTTGATGGTCAATTTTAATAAGAGGTAACTTAGCTTTAATTAGATAAAGGATCAGTCTAAGAATGGTAGCATATTTCTTTGGGAGTTCAAGCTTCTGCCTTAATTGTGTTATATTAGTTTCCTGCCATTTGTATATTTCCCACATTGTGAAATCCTATATTACAGGGAAGTTTGTTAAGTTTATTGGTTGACTATTAATTAACAGGTTAGGGTTTAGATGGAGTGGTTGTATGAAAGCAAGGGCATTAGAAAGTTGTATAGATGTGAATACATTTTGGATAGTTAGTATCATATGTTTGATCAATGGGTGTAGAGTCCTAGTGTAAGAGTCTCTTTGATTTAAATTTAGAAAAGGGAAAGATTTGTGGTTAATTTCAAGGGATTTAAGTTGCTTATACCAGATTTTAATCTACTGGGGTGTCCAGAAAATCAGGTTAGGATCATAATTTACTATTTGGATCAGCCTACAGGAAGTGATTATACTATAGTAAAGTTTAAAGTCTGGCAAGCACAGGCCACCTTTATACTTTGTTAGGGAAAGTTTGTCATATTTAATTCTAACAGATTAGAGTGCCACAAGAATTTAGATATAGCTTTTTTTATATTCCTAAACATTTTTTGAGGAATGATTGAGAAAGTAGCATATAGCTGGAAGAGAATTCTAGGCACGACATTCATTTTGACCGCACTAGCTTTTGATAGTAGGGACATATTAATATTTCTCCATCTGTTAATATCATTTTCAGTGCTTGACCATGTATGTAATAAATTGTTCTTAATGATCTCATCAAAGTTGGAAGTGTAAATTATGCCTAGATATTTTATCTGGTATTTGGGTTTAACCTCACTAGCAGGAAAGTAGAATTCTTTATGACCTAGAAGATTTAAGGGGAATATATAAGATTTCCTTGGATTTAGTTTATAATTAGATATAGCAGAATACAAGTCTAATGAATTAAGTACTTCTGGAAGTTCAGTGTTAGGAAGTTCAAAATATAAATTTAAGTCATAAGCAAAGGCATAATATAAAAGTTTTATGTTTGAAATTTTAGGTACATGGTGAAAGGTTTTTGGGGATATATATATAAGAGCAGGGGTTCTAAATAAAGATTAAAAAGGTAGGGAGAAAGGGGGCAACTTTGCCTTGTTCCATTAGAAATGGGGATAGGGTTGATTTTGAGTTTATTAATTTGAATAGTAGTGGAGGCATTTTGATAAAGTACAAATAACTACAAAGAAATGTCCAGATAAAAATAAAATAACCAGGAACCAGGACCAGTTAACAGAATTTATTCTCTCTCCAGTGCTTCGGCACAAGCCTTCATGGGTAATCCTTGAAGGATTGAGCTGAAGTGCTGGAGAAAGAATAAATTATGTTAACTGGTCCTGGTTCCTGGTTGTTGTATTTTTATTTTGAGAAAGTACTTTAACTATTTTTATAAATTCTTATGGGATACCAAAAGAGGTCAAGGCATTAAATAAGAAGTTTAGGTTTACTCTATAAAATGCCTTGCTTGCATCAGCAGTAAGGATGTACCTAGGGTGCCTATCCTTGTCAAGAAGTCTTATAATGGTATCTAATAGATGAGTGTTATTGCATGTTTATCTATTCTGCATAAAACCCATTTGTTCATGCGAGAATATGGAAAGGAGTATTTTCTTCAGTCTATTGGCAATAACATGGGCTAAACTCTTAAGATCATAGGTTCATAGGTTCATAGGTAGGTACTAGGCTATTGGCCTTAGGGCCTATATAAGCCTAGCCAAAAGGTACCCTGGCTTTCACCACCCAAGAAAATTACTTTCCTGTGCCACTATAGAGCAGAGCCACAGAAGTGATCCCCATGGTGAATTTCCTGTCTCTCATCCATCATCCATCCCATCAGTATTGATAAAGGCAATTGGTCTATAGCTGGCTGTCTCTGATGGGTCAGAATTTGGTTTAGGAATTAGAATGATTTTTGAGTTGTTAAAATATCTATCTGTTATACCATATTGGATTATGTAGTTGCATACTTTTAATAAAATTTTAGAAACAGGTTCTGAGAATTTTTGTAGAATTCCACTGTGTATCCATCAGGCCCAGGAGATTTACCTGGTCTAAGTTTATTTATTTCAATTTTGATTTCTTCTAGATGCAGGGGTGATTTTAGTAGTTTCTTTTGGTAATCAGCAATCTGTGGGAATTTTATCTTATGCATGAACTCATCAAATGTGTCTGTAGATGAAGAGTTGGGTAAATTATATAGGTTTTTGTAAATATCCTCAAATGTATTTATAATTTCTTGGTCCTTATATTTCAAGAGTCCTTTGTATTTGATTTCTTTGATCCTAGACAGTCCATTTTCATTATTAATTAATCTAGCAAGTATTCTTGAGGGAATTTGCACACACTCTGAATATTAGTATATTGATATCATCTTTACAAATGAGATATTTTTTGGTAGAGATTGTGCAAATTGCTTTTGCAAATCAGTCATTGTATCTTCTAAGTCCTTTGAGTATTTATGCTGGAGTTCTAATTCAATATCTTTGATTTGGGTCACCAGTTTGAGTTTAATATTATTATGTTTTTTCTTATACCACAAGGATTTTTGGATAATGAGACCTGTTATGACTGATTTAGCAGCAGCCCATTGCATGTCATAGTTGATGTGATTAGATATAAGATCATTATCCAGTTGGGCTAAAATAATATTTATTTCCTGTGTTACTTCTTGTATTTGAATGATATTAGGATTTAAAGTCCAATTGTTGAAATTGGAGTATCTTTGATTAGAGGTCAAGTTAATGGAGATATTGATTTTGGAATTATCCAATAAGGATCTAGGGGAGACTCTATAGTTTAGTCTATAAGAAGTGAAAGTTTGGAAAATTAGAAAGGCATCAATTCTTGGCCAGGTGTTATGTGTGGATGAGAAAAAGGTGAATCTAGGAATTGAGTTGTCATGTTGAAATTTTGTATAGGGGCCCATTAAATCAAAGGTATTTTGTAGTTCTTCCAGGTCTATAGTAGTATGTTGAGATTGCCTAGTGTCTTTATGTGACCTATCCTTGTCTGGACTGAGCAAAGCATTTCAATCCCCTCCTATAATGTACAAATGATTTGGATAATTAACTAGAATATTGAAAATATCATAAACAAAAAGATGCTGGCTTGAGCAGGGTCTGTAATCATTAAGAAAGAGTAAGGGCTTATTTAGGGTATGATAGTTACTGGTAAACAGAACCCACCTTCTGTTAGGATCACTTTTGATGGAGGTGATCTCTCCTTGATAAGATTTATTAATTATAATGGCTACACCCCCAGATGATGAGTTATATCCTGCTGCAATTATTTGTTTCACCCATTTCCTCTTTCTTTCATTGTCCCAGAGTTGACTGGCCAAATGAGTCTCTTGTAGAAAGATTATATTAGATTTATTTTGAAATGTGAGATGCATAATCAGATTTCTTTTTTTTTTATCTGATAGCCCCTTAATGTTCCATGAATCTATTGAAATCATTATCACAATCCAAATCTGTTCTTATAAATGTTGTTGATTGATGAAAGTAAGAATGAAGGTGTATATTTATAGTTGTTATGGTAAAAAATACTTTAAATGAGGTGACTTCTAAAATCCTAAACCCGATGCTGGTGCCTAACCACCCATCCCTCTGTAAAAGTGTGAAGGTATTTATCGGATAGCGGGAAATAATTAAAGTTTGATCTAAGGTGAGAGAGGCAAGTAGAAGAGGGATGATAAAATTACCTAAATTGATCCAAATGCAAACATCAGCTACAAACTGTGCAAAACTACTCCTTTTAGTTATTGACAATTCAAGGAAATCATTATCTAACCTCATAGTTTAATAGTAGTAATAACTATTTAAGTAACTTGCTGGAACTAGAAAAGCAAAAGCATAGGGATACTTGGTAATACCATCAATTAAATTGTTTCAGGTCTTGATAGTGATACAAATATCCTAAGCTGACCAACTAAGAGTAAAGATAATTCTGTCTGGAGAAGTAAAATGGTACAATAACACAGCTTTAACAATCTCTACTAAACAGTGTTCTCCTTTATAAAGATATTACTTAACTTTAAAATAAACAAATCTCTGTATGTGTAGTAATCTGATAAGGGTAACAAGCTCCAAAGGTAAGACATTTTTATATACAGCCTAGTAGGAGAACTCTTGAAACATATTAAGTCTCTTAGAAAAGTAATGGTGTAGAATGAAGAAGGAAACCTTGTATAAGATTAGGCTGTACTCAGAAAAAACATTGATGTATCAAATATTAAGGAGTGTTTAACTATTATATCAAGTACAAAAATAAACAGAGCCATTCTTGTTTGTAGTTGTCAAGCCAGCAAATGAATTATATGCAGGACATTTCAGTTGGAGCTGCTCATACATTGACAGGGTTATTTACTCTATAGAAATGGTTGTAACAGTTGATTTCAAGAGTTACAAAATGCTGCAGACATATCACTTCCAATACTTATATAAGAAGAAAGGAAAACTTCCACTTGATTGTTTTCTTCATTCTATAGTAATACAGATGCCCTGCCTATTTGCTGCTTATATCAATGAATAACATCTTAGCATACTTTTTACAAAAGTATAGCTTTGTCTATTTCTTACATTAGAATAGTCTAGTAAAGCAAATGTACATCTAAGTACAACGCTTTGTTAACTTGCAAGTTGCAGCAAATATGAAGTCCACTACAGTATAAACAATTGGTTAGTCATAGACTGGATATAGCAGAGGTCATTCTAAAGCAATTAATTCAAATAAAACATTAGATCTAAAGTAAAACCTTTTACACTACTTGCTGTTATGTTCAGTATCAACTATTATCTTGAGATCCAATGATCCATTTTACTATATTTGAACTTGTAACTTTTATCTAACATCAGGCTAAAAAAAAATGTTTTACCTTTTGTACTTGTAACTTCATAGTCAGCTGTCAAACTCTAATTTTTAAGCCTACTATTATTTGAACTTCTATTTTCAAAAGAAAGAACACTGTCACAATATTGCTTTAAGGGTTGCAGGAGAACACTTAATACATTTAGAATAATGCTGCTCCATTTAACTGTGTTACTTATTAGAAGCAATTTCAGTCCAGTAAAAAGGAAAAAAAAAATAACAGTACTCAAGTTAAATACTGATTGCAGTTGTGAGTCTTACATTTCCTGGTTTGTACTGGTGAGAACGATCATCATCTTCATCTTCTTTTCTTGTATTTCCTGATGATTTGAGGTTTAACACAACCGGGAAGTAATAAAATGTGAAATAAAAACAAAAAGGGGTTTCTGAGTATCAGGATAATTAAATTAGGTGTTTGCGACTTGTTACTGATGTATAGCTGCTACCAGTGATACACAGGGGCAGGAAGTGAGTAAGAGATGAGGCCGTTTTGGTTAAAGGGTAGCAGTATAGCATTTTCTCATTTCCTCATCAACTTGAAAGGCTTTCTGGGAAATGGAACACCGAGACGCTAATGGATATCAAAGCTTGAAAAAACAGTGGCTTATTTCATTAAAATAAAGCAGTTAAGTCATAGAAATGGAAAAAACTCATGGTTTGCTTGTCGTTGATTTGTCGATATGCAAGGTGAGTTATTTCATGCATGATTAAGTTTGAACACACGCAAAAACGTGCATTTGGCCTCCTCAGGGGTTTCAACTGATATTTTATCATCATTATGGTAGAAAATTAAAGTAGCAGGATATTTCATTTGAAAACAAATTTTGTTTTCTGCTAGGTGGGCACAATACTTACTGAGTTTTTAGTGTTTCTGCTTAATTTCTAGAGAAAGGTCTTGCAATATAGTAACTTTAAGACCTGTCCAGGTAAAGTTGTTTTTAGCTTTGAAGGCCACAAGTATGAGTTGAACATGTGCTGAGCTTGAGTGTGACATAGATTTGCCTTGGTGTTTCATTTATTTGAGAACACCTGATAGATCTGTGAGCTCTTTCTATTATGTCATTAAGAAGATCCTTGTTGCTTAGTAAAGTGTTTAAAACTTCTTTGATTATTCATTAAGTTGCCCATTCTCAAAGGACTCAGGAATACCTCTCAGTATGAAGTTATTACGCTGGCTTCTGGCTTCAAGATCTAGCATTTTTTTATGTAAATCTTTGATGGTGCTATCACTAGCCTGCAGGCTTTGTTTAAGTTCATTTATTTTAATGTCATTGTCCATTGATTTTACTTCGTTCTGTTCAAGTCTGAGCATAATTTGGTTTAGGTTAGAACCAAATGAGGCTAGCTTATGTGAAAATCCTTGGATTTCAGTTTGCAAAGGTTGTAATGTCATTTTAAGATCTTCAATTGTTAGAGACTGTTCCTGTTTTGAACTAAGGGCTAACTTCATGGCCTCTTGTAGTGGCTTACTAGTTTTTTGCCTTTTGGAAGAGGTGCCCTGTTCAGGAGTAGTTATCAGAGACAGTTTAGTTTTAGTAGTTAATGTTTCCATTTGGTCTGACTGATTATTCATTTCAAGTACAGAAGTAAATACTTGAAATTAGAGAACACAATTCTAATTGCTAATTCCAAGCCACACAGTTCTTCTCCTCTGTTGTTTCTTTTGTTTAGGCCTCAGTGTCTGGAAGTGTCCACACCATGCGGTTAAGGGTTCAGCATCCATTAAGTAATATTTTCATACAAAGATGAATTTTCTGCCAGAAATATTGGTGAAGAATGATTATATTTGTATTCTTCCCTCAAGCCTTAGAGGTTTTGGATATTTTCTTTGAATTATGCACCAGCAAAAGGTCAGACAATGATTAAGAAGTGAGGAGTTGCACAGCTAGTGTGCTTATACCATTTTACACCATTTTACACCATTGTACACCATTTTGGAATCTTCATTGTGCATGCTTCTTTTACTGTTGTCTATGGGCCTGTAACTGTGTCCCACATTTTCGAGACCTCTGCTGACATTACACTCATACTCAGGCATATCAGTTTGCACAGCTTGACAATATGCACCCAACCCCAATTGCATATTACATCCTTGATAATTGTCCTCTCCATTCTTTATGTAAGGATGCTTATCTCACAAAGACATCTTCTCCTTTATGTCACCTTATAGGCTTTGTGTTAGGCCTACACAGAGTTTATTGAATCCTTCTGTAAAACATTTCTTTCCCACATAAATATGCAAACAGTATAGAAACTGCACAATAAATTGGAAATGAATATACACATAATGTTCACAAAACAAAACACTGTATAATATTTGAACCAACTACTATTTACATTTGGGTAAAAGGAAAAATGTGCCTAAACAGTCTCTGATAATTAAATAAATACATGTTTGGAGCCCTTCTAGTCAGTACAATACAGCCTGAGTTGTTTTCAAGTGAATGCTTCAGCAGGCAGTTTGCAGTAACTTCTGTAACCTTACAACTTCTTTAACTTTTGAATAAGGGTTACTGTGTTAGACATTGAAGTCTTTCCTGTGGCTACTACTTTAGTTTTAGAAGAAGTTTTTCTGTTTTCACAATTATAGGTTAAGGAGATAGGATTCAGCAAGCTTATGTCAAAATAAAGCATCAAAATCATGTTGACCAGCTCAGCATCTCCAATAGCATTAAACTTTGCAGCATTACAGCACTTTGCAGTATTTTTGTAAAAAAATAATTATTTTCATTTATAAGCTGTATAAGTCTGTACAGTGCCATATTCATATACGTTTTCACATTTTATTTTACATATTCAAAATGAATAAAAATACCAAACCAAAGTGGTTTCTTTTATGTTTATGTTCTGATTTACATTCTTTTTTAATTTGACAAAGTTTTATGACAGCTTGAGTCACATTTTTTAAATTTTGTAATGGAAGAACAATAACACTTTCTCGTCTTATTACAGTTTTCATTATAGATGAGTATAACAGCAAAACAATACATCTCATTTGCATATTAGAGAAATACTGAAGTGAAACATTATAATATCACATGTTTAGCTATGTCTCAGCAATGTTAATCTTAAAAATTAGAATGACATTAGCCTTTACAAAGATTTCATAACTATATTTAGAAACCAAATCAAAAAGTGAGTTAACAATGTGACTGACTGGGTTCCATGCTGTGTCCAGCTAGATTCCTTTTCCTGATGATGTGGCAAACAGAGTACAAATTATTAAGATTGCTGCGAAAGCATCAAGAACACTTTTTATATATTTTATTTATTTTATTTTTATTTTTATTTTACATTTGTTTACCGGGAAAGTCCAGCTGGACGTGTCCCTTTTCAGTGGAGGCCCAGGGAAAAAAGCTCTAATGTCATACAGTACATAGTATAGTAGAACAAAACTTTAAACATTAATTTGGTAAATCTATAGTATATTAGGAATTAAAAAAATAGTAACTATAGCAAGAACATATACATTGTGAGGGTTTGTAGTTATATTCAGTGCACATAACGTTAATCAGAGACAATATTAGAAATTGAGAGAGATACATTTTGACATAATAATCTACAAGGAGTTATTAAAATGAGTTCAAATTTTCTAGAAGTGGTCTAGTGCAATAGTGCAAGGAGGATTCAAAGGGGTGTTTGTGGGTGTCTCTCCTGGGATGTAACAGAAGTAGAGCCAGGAGTTAGCAAGTTGGGTTTTTAGAAGTTTTTTTTAAACTGCATAGATGTGGAAGTGTTCACTAGTGAGTTTGGGAGACAGTTCCATAGCTTGGAAATGTAGTTGGAGAAGAGGGCTACAACAGCTGAGTTTTTTGCTTTGGTGACTTGAAGGAGAAGTTTATTGTTTGAGTGAAGGGATCTAGAAGCAGAGTATGGTTGAGTAATGTCTTTGAGGGCTGGGGTATTTTCTGGGTGGTTGAGAATTCTATGAGCTCGGATTAGTTGATTAAATTGAAGGAGCAGAGGGAGTTCTAGCCAATTGAGCTGTTTGAGTGGTAAACAGTGATGGGACTTATAGGCTGCATTAGTGGCAAATTTGGAGATTTTATTATAGCAGGTTTCAAGCTTGGCAAAGTCAGTTTTACAGAGGTTTGTTAGGACTAGGGATGTATATAGGAGTGTCGATAGAAGGTATCTTCTAGCAATTGTGATATTTATACTGCTTGTTATAAATTGTTTATTCCTATATAGAAGTCCACGTTTCTTGTGAACTTTTTTGATGGTTTGGTCTATATGGAGATCAAATTTCAGGTTATTGTTAATTATGACCCCTAGCAGTTTGGTATTAGGGGTAGGAGTGATCATGGTTTTGTTTATAGAGAAGATGTGGAAGGCTGTGGGGGAAGAAGTATTTCTAGTGGGGTAGAAGAGCATAAGTTTAGTTTTATTGGGATTTAATATAAGTTGGGAGTTGGTTAGCCATATTTCAACAGATAGGAAAGTGTCATGGGTTATGGACTGAAGGTCATTGAGGGTAGAACTGAGCAGATCAAAGTGAAGTCATCAGCGTATTGAATCATGCTGGCATGCAGAGTGGTGGAGTGGAGCCAACTGGTAAATAGGGAGAAAAGAAGGGGTCCAAGGATGGAGCCTTCTGATACCCCTAAGGTGACTGATAGGAGAGGTGAGACAAAATGTTGCCAATGGACAGCTTGTTGTTGGTCTGTTCAATAGTTTTGAAACCTGGCTATAGTGGTATCACTAAGGTTGTGGGAGGAGAGGACATTAATGAGTTAGCTGTGATTGACCATGTCATAGGCCTTTGACAGGTCTAGGAATATGGCTGATATAAATTGGGAGTTGTTTCTGTGCTGATTACCTATGTTTGAAGTATAGTAGGGTTGTTGTGGTGCTATGTGCAGGGCAAAAGCCATGTTGGTATGGGATAGGAGATTGTGAGATAATAGGTATTCTATGAGTTGAGAGTGTCCTACTCTTTCAAGGATTTTAGACAGGGGGAAAGGATGGTAACGGGGTGATAATTAGTAAGTTCACAGCAGCTTTCACCTTTGTGCATAGGCAAAATGTGAGAGATTTTCCAAATAGTGGGGACATATGCTTCTGTTATTGATCTATTTATAAGTATGGCTATTGGGTAGGAAGTTGCTTCTGATGCAGTTTGTAGAAATTCTTCAGGGAGATTATCAGCAGCTAAAGTGATTGGTCTTATTTTTTTAAGTAGTTTTATTTTTTATATATATAATAGATGGGGACTGGGTTTAACTTAAAGTAGTTTGTGTTATTTTGTGGGGGCATTTTGGGGATTGTTTTTGGGGGGTAGGGCTAGTCTTAATCTGATTGCTGGCTAGGGTTTGAATGGATTCCATGAAATAAGTGTTGAATTGGGTGGCCATGTTTCCACAGGTGTTAGCTGTTTTTGGAGTGGGGGTTGTGTTTTTTCCTGGTTGCAATAGATTGTTTACTGCAGTCCAGAATTGTTGTGGGTTATTCTGGAGTTTGGTTTGGATGTTGTGGTAGTAGTTGGATTTGTCAGTTTTAATTAGTTTTTTACTTAGTTTCTAAGTTTAAACAAGGTAAGTAACACTGAATCTGGTTTAACTCAGACCTAAACATGATAGGGTAGATAGTGGTATGTTTTACTCATAGTATACTATTTAATATATAGATATTACAGAAGCTTAAATAAGAAAATGTTATGACTGAATTTTTGGATAACATCATTTTCTTTCAAATATTAATATCTTTCTAAAGTGAGTTATTGTAGACAAATTATAGAAGTGGAAATATGAATACAAGTGACTGTAGATCTAAGCCATGGAACGATACTGCTGGTCATGATCCCTGGCAAGTGCAATGTAACCTTTAACACTAACAGATAAAAGATAGAAGAGAATAATAAATAACTGGCTCATCCATGGCAAGGTCAGTTCTTCAAACTACTATGTGAGAAATTTGAATAAAGTAATCAAATAAACATTTCATGTCTACCATTTTTGGAAAGATAACCAATTATTTCTGAGGTTATAGGAAGAGGGTTCTCTTATCACCAAAACTTATGTTACTCTGTAAAAAAATTAAAATCTGAAATCATAAGAGCATGTCAGATTTTTTTTTGACTGGGAGTCATTTTGCTTTTTTGTAGTGTTGTGCAATGATGTTCATGGTTTGAGGGTTATATGATGACACTGCCAATTTTGTTGGTGATTGAATAATTGTTGAGTTTCTTTTTTGAGTCATTTACTATTAGTTCATAGGTTCATAGGTTCATAGGTTGGTACTAGGCTATTGGCCCTAGGGCCTATAGAAGCCTAGCCATAACAATTCTCTGGCTATTTCTTCCCTCAATATTTACTTCCCTGGACCCCTGTCTAGCAGGGCGACTGACATAGGTTTTCATATTCTATTTGAGTTAGTGGAATACCTTTCTCTATTATTATTATGGAGTTCTTGGAATGAAAGGATGAGATTTTGTTTGCTCAGAATAGTATTGAGCTAATTTGGCAAGTGTTTTCCATGTGTAGGTTGAAGTTAAAGGATGTGTCTAACAATTGTCATGTATTTAAATGAAGAGCAGTTCTCTAATGCAATGTTTTGTTCAGCACTGGCTTGGTTCCAAAGAGCATTGTGTTTTTTTTTTTTTTTTTTTTTTTTTTAGAATGGAAAAGAATAATTTTTTTATTGCTGATCCAAGTGTTAAGAGCAAGAAAGTCTGCCTGCAGTGCAGGGTTAAAGATTTATTAGGTCAGATTAGGACCATGTTATCAGTGTAAGTCATTGAGTCTGTTACTAGATATGAATGCTAGAGTACAAATCTTTTCTCTGTTTGCTTTTTGGTTTAGCCTATGTAACCTTTGTATTAATTAAGCATATTGAACTGTGTTGAATGCAAGTTTTTTTGTTGTATTAATTAAGCATATTGAACTGTGTTGAATGCAAGTTTTTTGTTGTATTAATTAAGCATACTGAATGCAAGTTTTTTCTGCTGTTTTACCTTGATTTTCCATGTATTTGTTTCCACTACATACCTTCACTCTAACTGAAAAGCTAACACTGTTATTTTTTTTTCTCTCCCTCCCTACCCGTTTTCCCCTCCCCCTAGATAATTCTCAACTCAATCCCTTTTTGAATATTGACCTGCCTGCCCTTCAGGTGACGGAAGATTTCCTGCCTGCCTACAGTACTGAAAGACTATCTGCCTCCCTTATTTAGTCCTCTATCAAGGAACCAAAGTATGTTATGGGCTCTGCACTGATGATTTTTTAGCCTCTGCTTTCAGCCAACCTATAGAGTGTATTAGTTCCCCGTGCTTGTGTGCCTAGCAGCCGGTACCTCTCCCTCTCTTATCCCCTTACTCCTGCCTTTACATTACTCTCTTTTTCCTTGATACTCTCCCCTCTTTTCCCTGCCCTAGCCACTAGGTGGCGCTCTCCTCATTCTCTTTCTCCTTTCACTACTTCTCATACCTAGAATCTGGCCTTAAAGTTTTAGTTACTTTCCCTATCTCCCTAAGCTCAACATTCTATCTTTCCGTCTGCCTATCTCCCTACTAATAGTGCTGGTACTGCTCCAGTACTCTGCCTGACCTCTCAGCTCCTCCTTACCCCTCTCGACCTTACCTCCTACTGCTTGTTCTTTACTTACTCCAGTATAACTATTTCTATTCCTCTGGTCTACTTTGGTCTCCTGTCTTTCTCCTCCTTCCATATACTGTTTGCTCCTGCCATACCTACCAGCATTTCTGATTGTCTCCGCTCTACACTTCTGTTGTGTGTCCCTGCTCCGTTCGCCCTACGGGCTCACTCCGCTCCCCTCCCTACCCCCAATTCCCACCCACCCCCCGGGGTCCTAACCTTATAGTACTGTGAGCCACTCCCCTATCCCTCACTTCCAATACCTCTCCTTCCCACTCAAACGTCATCCCTCCCACATACCCCACCTCTTCAACACACTCCCACTGTATTTTTCCCATTCCAAATCTCTACATCTCTTCCTTATCTATCTCACGTTTATCCTCACCACTCTTCTGTCCACTCTTCCCTATTCCTTTTTACCTTTACATCTACTCTACAGTAGAATTTCCCATTTACAACCTGCTTCCCATACACTCTATTGCCTTCTCTACTTTCTCTAACACATCTTACCATGGCTACCTATCTGCATAGCCAGCATTCACTATCATTCCTACTACTCTCCACCCTATGCTCAATCTATCTCCTATCCTCTTACAAGGTATCTCTTGATACTCTATCCCTCCTTCCACATAAACACACCTCTACAGTCACCACTCCACTTATCTCTTATCCTTTTACTTCATCAACCCCCAATTTTCAACTACCTAAATTCCACAGACTTAGACATCTCAACTATGTCTTGACTACCTATAACAAAAATAAAACTCTAACCTTACATAAACTCTACCTGGATATCAAATGTAGCAATCCTACCCTTCAAGATGGTGATATCCACCCTAACCCTGGTCCATCTCTCTCTTCCCCCACAGTATATACACCCATAATCAACAACAGCCTCTTAATCGGACATCTTAATACCCAAAGCTTAAACAACAAAGTACCATACCTACATGCCCTCCTTCACATACATTCATTTGATATTCTATGCCTCTCTGAAACCTGGCTAAAACCTACCACTAAAGACACTGAAATAATTCCCCAAGGCTATAACATAGTAAGACTCGATCGTCCCAAAAGAAAAGGTGGTGGTGTTGCTATTCTTTTTAAAAAACACCTAAATATCACTCACCTTCCTCCCCTATCATCTCAAGATAGCAAGATAGAATCCATCATAGCCAAACTCCAATTAAATTCCAAAAAATCCATATATATCATCTGTCTGTACCTGCCTCCTGGTAACAATATTCCAATACTCGAAGATTATCTTAGTTGCTTATCAACTACTTATCCACAGGAAACCATCATTCTAGGTGACCTGAACATAGACTGGAATAGCATTAATGCAGACAATCCTTCATCCCATATTAACCTTCACGGCTTCACCCAAACCATTACCTTAACTACCAGGCTCAATAAACACACTAATCGAGAAAGCATTTTAGACTGGATACTCATAAACAGACCAAAAACTAATTATAAAGTAGGAACCTTGCCAGACGATGTTAGTGACCACTCCTTAACTTTTATAACAAGAGAAAAAACTGACTGTCCAAATCCCCACACTACTAGAAAAATACGCACCATCAAACATTTTAATCCTGACCTATTTCAAGCCGAACTCAGCGCGTGTAACTGGAACCCACTAAAACACTTCCTCTTGAAGATGCAGTACTACATTTTAACAAAATATTTCTATCCATTCTTGACACACATGCACCAGAACGTGCTATTAGAATAAAATCCAATACAGCCCCTTGGCTCTCCCATGAAACTAAAAATCTTATTCTCGCTAGGAATAAAGTCTGGGCCATCTGGAGATCCCACAGAAATAAAACAGATCTCCAACTCTTTAGACAGCATAGAAATCTAACTAAAAAAGCAGTCATAGCTGATAAAAAGAAATTCTACATTGACCTTCAACAAACCCATCTTAACAATTCTAAACTTTTCTGGTCCTCAATCAATAAACTCCTCTCACCAGGAACTTCCAAAACACCTTCCCCACTAAATGCAGACCCTGATACCCCACAACAGACTGCAGATGCTCTTAACTCATTCTTCACGGAAACTATCCAAGCACTAGCTAAACAACTTAATGCTAACAACTTCTGTCCTCTGAGTAAACCAACCAACTCCTCTTTTAACTTTTCCCTACAGCCTATCCCCACATCACATATTCTCAGACTACTTCTTAAGCTAAAACCTTGTACCCCCTCTGCTGATAAACTCCCTTCCCTTTTTCTTCAAAAAGCTGCTAAGGTTGTTGCATATCCCATATCTATTCTTATAAATAGGACAATTAGTGAAGGAATCATGCCGAAGTATGGAAGGTATCTCATATAATCCCTCTTCACAAAGGTGGAAACTCAACCGACTACTCCAACTATAGGCCCATCGCCCTCCTCTCACCGCTGTCCAAAATTATGGAAAATGTATCCACCTTCAACTCGTACAATATCTCTCAAAACATAACATAATAGCTAACTGCCAACATGGCTTTAGACCACATCACAGTACTACCACTGCCCTACTTTCCTTTGTA
Organism: Protopterus annectens; assembly: GCF_019279795.1. Taxonomy (NCBI): domain Eukaryota; kingdom Metazoa; phylum Chordata; order Ceratodontiformes; family Protopteridae; genus Protopterus; species Protopterus annectens. Next base: position 1,719,931,248 of record NC_056741.1, on the reverse strand, counting down.
GAGACTATAAACCAGAACCGTAACAACAACCTACTCTCTTGGCCCTCTTCATTGACCTCTCCAAAGCATTCGATATGGTAAACCACCCCTTATTACTTAATACTCGAATCCATCTCATTTGATCCCCCAGCTATTAAATGGTTTAAATCTTACCTCACTGACAGAAAACAAGCTGTTCTCTGGGACAATCACATCTCATCTCTACTGCCTGTTTCCATTGGGGTTCCTCAAGGCTCTATCCTCGGCCCACTTCTTTTTTCCATCTTCATTAATGATCTTCAAACTACAATCCTCAAGCAACCTGCATTCAATATGCAGATGATTCAACACTCATTTGCTCAGCTCCTTCTACCCCAGAACTAACCTCTCTCACCCAAAAGTATTCACTACAGTAGAAACATGGTTCTCTAATCGCTTCCTCTTACTAAATGCCAAAAAAAACAAACTTCTTCTATTTTCTCCCACAGCTAGAACCTCCCCTTTAAATTTCTCCATCTCTTCGAACAGCGCCACTGTTATCTTACCCGACACTTCAACTAAATTATTAGGCGTTACAATTGACAATAAACTCTCTTTCGACCTACACATTAACAACTCCATAAAGTTAGTTAACAGAAAGATAGGATCCTTATATCGAATCAGACCTTTTCTTACACCACCTACCAGAACAAGGATTGCTCACTCTCATCTTATATCAACTCTTCTATATGCTGCGCCTATCTTCACTAACCTCAAAAACCAGCCTTAGCAAACTGACAACCTGCTATAATAACATTGCCCGCTTTGCTACTGGTAATCCCTATAGAACTCATCACTGCCTCAACTTACAACTTCTAGGCTGGCCTGAGTTTCAAAACTATCTTTTAATCCATCAACTCTGCATTGCCCATAAAATACTATACCAACCTAATAACACCCCAATACTCTCTCAACTCATAACCCCATATAAAAATCTCAACTCTCTCCGCTCATCCAGCAAACTTCTGACAAGTTCAACAAAGTCTAATAATAATGCTGGTGACTCTCTATTTACCAATGCTATTGGGTCAAAATGGAATTTGTTACCCACTAGCTTAACAAAGATAACTTCATTGCCCCTCTTCAAACAAAACATTAAAAGGCATTTCCAAAATCACTGGCTTTGCTCCTGTCATAAACCTGATTAGTCTATCTCTATTACTACCCAACAAAACCCTTATTCCCATCCTCATTATTTCCCCTTACCCTTGCGCCTTTCCATATAAATCCAATCAATTCTTTTGTCACTACATGTTAATTGAGAATTGAACTGTATGGAGTAGTCATAGTAACTAACTCCTGTACTAGTATTTTACACATAAGAGTGTTATCTTTTATTTTTATTTTTATATGTTTTTACTTGCTAACTCTATTACTAACTCTTAGATGTTCATTATTATTAGTACTGTTAGTACATTTTATATAACAATTTGTGTGTGTAAACTTTTTTACTTCTTCTTAGAATGTATCTCACTTTGTGGAGCTTTTCTCCCCGGGCCTCTACTGAAAATGGAAATTCTTCCAGCTAGACTAGCCCGGTCAACAAATGTAAAATAAAATAAAATAAATAAAATAAATAAAGAGTAGGGAAGGTGGTGTAGGTCCAGAGGTATTTTGTTTGTATTGCTGGAGAAGAGAACAGTAGAAAGGATTAACCTTGTGTAACTCATTTTTTTTTTTATTTTGGTTAGAAGTAAGAAGGCTAATTGACTTTTACACAGAAGTGGTGGCTAGAAAAATAGCTGTGGAACCATGGTAGGGCATTTTGGACTAATGCCTGAGACAACTAGGTGATTGAGAATTACATTTTGATGTACTAGATTAAAGGCTTTGGTTAGGCTAAAAAATATAACAACAGCAAGTTTCTCTTTTGTCCAGCCCTAACAGAATTTAGACTTCAAGGGTCCAGTGGCTGTTAGTGTGAAGTTACCTGACCATGATACATGCTGCTTGGATGCGATTGGGTTTTACTTAGTGATGTAGGATGCAGTTTGGCCTTAGATTAGTTTCTGTAAGAGTTTATCTAGTTTAGGAAGGATGTATATCAGATGATAATGAATGGATTTGCTTGTTTTTGGAGGGTAAAAACTATTGTTGTTTTGAATACAACTGGAGTTTTTTTTGTCTTAGGTAGAGCTTATATATCTGCTGAAACTGTGTAATAATGTATTATCTGCAATGACGGTATAACCAATGGTGAAAACCATATCTGCCTGGATAACTGTGCACTAATTGTTTTAGATTGTAGATAGTTGGGGGTCTATGACATCATTACATATGAAGTTGAGCAGGTTGAAGTTAAAGTCACAAAGTAGTAAAATGTCATTAATGTGTTTATTTGTGGTGCTACTACAACATTTTATATTTTCCTAAAGTAACAGGAAGTAAGATGTAGGCCACTGTGAAGTAAAGTGCTTTGTTATTTTGATTGAGTATTTTGACAAGTAGCCAATTTAGAAGATAGTCAGAAGGTGGGCTTGCTTAAGCTTTGAAGTGAACATTTGGGTAGGCTTTGTAAAGTAGGAGAGTTGTCCTTCATTCCTGTTCTTGGAATAGCATCTACATAATACTTGTATGAGGGAAAGAAGTGATGAATATGAAGGGGAGCTTTTTTAATCCAGAATTCTGGGGCAGCTAGGAGTATTTTTTTTTTTTAAGTAAAAGGTTTATAACTTTTTAATATAGGGGTATCCTTTTGTAGATACCTTAATTGCTTCATTAAAAATAGAAAGGGGTTGATAAGTCAGATTGTAAAAAGGGAGACAAAACAATGAGGTGAATCCATAAGGGAGACGAACTGAAAGAGGATGTGCACTATGTTTTTGTCAGGGTACAGACTTCCCTCTTTTTCAAGAGTTTTTTTTTGTAAGATGCTAGTGTGGATGGAAAATATGGAAGACCGTGAAGGCGATAATGGTAAGAGAAGAAGGGATGAGGAAGTCCCAAGTGTGTACCCAGTCCACAGAGCCTCAAGCACTTCCACTTCCAGATGGTGTTCCAGTGGAAGACCCTGATGTTGAGGGTGTAGTGGTCTGTGTTGGCATGGTGGTTGACACCAGCTGGGCAAGTGTTTCCTACATGCTGAAGACAAACTTCAACTGGCTGAATTTTCCTGTCCACTACTTATACCGGTACATCCTCAACCAAACTTTGAAGCTCCTGTACAGTGAGGCTTACCAGACTGCGTTGTGCCGATGTGTCTGCAGGAACAGTGCCTCCACTCTGACCCTGCAAGGATGTCCTGGGACGGGCAGACAGTAATCTGTCCCTAAACTGGGAGGTATGTGTCTGGTCTGCTTCTCTGGGATTTGAACCTGTGTAAAAGAAAAATAAAATTGGAGACAAGCAAACAAAAACAAAGGAGAAAGAAATGCATAAGCAAAATAATAAATAAAAGAGAAAAAGGGGTGGAGAGAGACAAAAACAAAACAGAAAAAAGCACAATAAATCCACACAATACTGTTGTAATGCAAGGTATCAATGCAATAGACCACTTCAGAAAAATGTCTTAATTGAAGTAAACTTGTGTATGAGAAGTGCTTATGCTTACATCTGGGGCAGTACTTATGGTAGTTTAAATGGGAGGAATCCACAAAATGAAGCAGCTTTTCAGGCAAACCAATAAAGCCCTGAGCAGGGCAAGCTTAGAAAATTGTGAAAAAAAAACACAGATGGCTCAGCACACTTCAGTTCACTTTATTCCACAGAAACACAGCAGGGAGGAATGTTATGCATTGTTATGATGAATTGAAATGACAAGGAATGGTTTCTTTCTGAGGTGTTTGGGGTTTCAATTATGTACTTTTCAAACACATTTTACATTAAAACATTTTACAGTACCCAGATATCCAACAGAAAAGAAATCACTTATTATTGCAGTTGATTCTGGTTAAACATGACAGTATAACATATTTTTTGATCTGTTCCTGTCTTAATCTGCATAGCTTTCATCTGCAAACATATAACAACAACTGTTTGGAGGAGCACTACTGAAATCAATTTTAAAAACATTGCTGTATTACTGTGTATACTATCCTGAATTATGTATAATAATTTGTACTATGCATAGTTATGCAATAAATACATTTTGGATACCTGTTATTTTTACCAGAAGCTTCCACCAGATGCTGTAGACTTCTATTCTGTTGTTGGGAGTTGTACTGGATCTCTTCCTCAGCTAAAGAGATAAAGGTAGTCTTGTCTATCTGTATTTTAATGTATTCCACATATACACGTCTTATATTCTCTGTAAGCATTTCTTTGTCTTTGTCCATCTGATTTTAACTGTTGAATGCATCTTGTTGTGTATTATTAAAATAATGTAGTTACATATTCTACTGAATTGTGTAGGGATAGGATACTAAAAAAAATACTTGCATCACTCTGTGGGATACCTGAACCGCAAAGACTGAAATGTAACAATTCAAGGAATTGTGTATTTCCTTTTCTGCAGCGCATTGTCCAATGTACAGTAAGTAATACAGACGTTAAACAGCTTGAGCTCTGAAAGGTTATGTGCTGCTCATTATTTCAGCAAAGTAATTGCCACGCCCCTCCTCCAACAGTCAGTCTGACTAAGGTGTGGAGAGTAATATTTCAGCCATGTTGGACATGCAGCTAGAAATAGATTACGTCATTGTTTTTATTTATATTCACTTACCTTTCACAAAAACTGTCTTCCTGTAATTTTTATAACCTTACTTTTTCAGTGCAATGCGACACAATTCATTACATCTGTAACTGTAACTTTTATTTCAGCATTACTGATACATTTAAAGAGTTACCTGTACAGATTACTATTTTCATATTCTTTACAGACATTTTCATTTATTATTGTGATCTGTTATCCCATAGCAATATTTTCTCTTTGTCTTGAAAAAATGCATGCCTGATTACATAAATGCTGGTCTTTTTTTATGCATTTCAGAATGTGACCTCAGGTACATATTTGCAATTAAAGATATCTGACTGTAAAAGCACACGTACTTATGCAATTTTTTTACCCCCAAGCTATATATGGATTAAACATTTTACTTGCTATAGAAATCTGGCTTTCTCCCTGTAACCTGGTCAACCCACTTGGCCAGCCGGTCAGCACTATGCTTTTGCAAGTCATTATAACTGCAGGTTATACCAGTCAGGATTGACAGGTTGTCATCCAAATCCTGTCAGATATCTATTTTCTTCCACATACTGTGACACATGCATGCCTGGATCTTCTCCAGGTATAAGTCATGTAGAAGGCAGAGTATGATTAACGACTCTTACCCAGACCAGCCAAGAATGTGGCCTCATGCCTTCACAGGTGCTGCCATCATTTGGACAGCCAGACCCGGAATGAGAAAAGTATGGTTAGAGCTGTATTAGGCAGGGTTAGAACCACTCCCTGTTGGGTGTGACATCACCTTGACTAAACCCTTTTTCACTAGTATACTCATTAGACAAAGTATTGATAACATTAGCAGGTTTGGTATAAAAAAAACTGCTTTGTCTCACACTTTTTAAAAGGGAAACACTTGCCTCACCATACAATTACTAATGGATTATTTATAAGTTTATCTGTAGCAATAATTGTTGCCAGTAATATTTCTTCATAGTATTTATATTTTTGTCTGTCTTACTGTCGCATCATAAGGTGGCATGCAGTAAAGTGGGACCTATTCCTTTATTTCTCACTTTTTTTAATGGGTGGAGAACAAAATGTCAATATTGACGTGAAGCATTATTTGTAGGACTTTTTGATATGATCACTTGTCAGGGTGTGACACATAGACTTTGATGGGCAAGTATTAACCTGCAGATTGATTTCAATCCAACATTCAGGTGACTCCATTTTGAATTTTGTAAGTATATTCTTATATTGGCTAGTTTAGGACAAGAAGCATGTGTCCATGAACAAATTGGCATTGCAGCAAACAGCTGCAGAGTTTGTAAATGTCTGCAGTGCATCCATGGCTGTTTCAGATTGATTTATGTACCATACAATATGTGTTCACAATTGGCAAAAATTCAGATATGCCAAAGTACTTTGTAACACATTTGCGTTATATTACAGTTCATAAACATGCATATAAATTCATCTAATTTGCATACTAAACATGCAAATCATCCTGAATTTATGCCACAAGGTTGAGCTGAGCCATACTGAATTGCGAATAACCAAGATAGCCAAGATAGGTGATAGGTTTCTTAGAATACCACAGACATCAATAAATTAGAAAAAGTTTATAAATTAATGAATACTTAAGAGGCAAATTAATAGCTGCTGTCATAATGTTTTAAATGTCAGTTGCAATGCATTTTTAACTATAGTGTACATTTAATGACAGCATTCCATAACTGGTAATTATGGTGAAGTACTTGCAAGTTGTTTGACAGTTAATGAAATTCATTCAAATTACAATAAGTTAACAATAAATCATGACAGATGTTTTGGATTGTCCATACATCTGAACACTGGTTATTGCAGCTGAGCATATGTACTGTGCAGAAGACAGAAATACACATGTGTAGTGAAAGCATTGTGTAACTACTGTTAGTGAAGGAGGAACACATGGCAATGGGATGATAGCAATATCTTAATTATATTAATTAATATTAAATAGGCTGACCTTGTGCAATTTTAAATCACGTTTCTGTTTGTTTATTTATTTATTTTTGTTGTTAGCTGGAACAGCAGGCCAGTGGTTTATAGTTTAACTGCTGATGTCATCCAGACAGTAGTGTGTGGCAAGTGTCTGATGGTAGCCCTTTTCTTTTTTCTTTTCTTTTTTTTTTACTGTGTAGTATAGATGGAGAATAAAGGATCCAGGCATAGATATGATAACTTCAGCCATGAGGAAAAATGTGTACTCATGGCAGCACTTAGTTTGTTTGGTAAAGGGGAACCCAGACAAGACAAGAGAAGCAAAGCATGGAGTCAAGCAGTTGTTGATATCAATGCAGGTGGAGGCAGAAACAGATCTCTGGCACAGTGCAAGAAAAGGGCAAATTATATGGTAGGATGTGCTAGGAGGAAGGCCAGGCAGAATGCAATTTCCAGGACCTCCAAGGGGGGGGGGGTGGGCTCTGAAACTTATTAACACCAGATGAGGAATACCTTCTGTCCATCCGTGGGGATGACTATGATACAGAAGATGGTGCAACTGGAATAATTAGAGATGGTGTGGACATTGTTCCATCTAACCAAAGTCTGCAGCAGTGTTTGCATTTATCAACTCTAAATGTCAGTTTAAAGAATACACCATTTAAATGTTTAAAATTGAATGGTACCAAACAGTGCTATAATTAAATTCATCACAATTCATTATAATTACATCAGCCTTATACATCAGCAGCTAATGAAAATGAATGCAGACTTCATGGTATGTGTCACTCCCTTGTAAGCATGCTATACCATATGCTGTTGCATTATTATTAATGTTTTGTAATTATTTCCTTTACATACTCAGCATCAGAAACAAATAGTTCTGCTGTACCAGTAAATATGAACTCTGCAGTACAACAGATGTTACTGCTGCCACTGATGATGATGACAATAATGTAGTTGTTTATGAGGCAACTTGAGAGTAGTGGCAGGCAGTCTCCTCATTTAATAATAGGCTCGCTCACCTTACAACATGTCAGTAACTCAACAGAAAGTGACACTGCAACACAAAGTCATGACATTCCACTCATCTGTACACCAGAAACAAACCTGCACATCAAAACCAGTGTCTCCACATGCAAAAGAACAGTTTGAGGATGAAGGCTGGCAGTTTAAGATCACATTTCCTACAGTAACAACATTAGAAAGAGATGCCATATGCAGAAATTATTTTGAACTACCTCAAGAAAAACATAAAACATTGGCTGTACAACAGAAAATGTGCTGTGACATAGTTAGGGCTCAAACCAGTGCAACAAAGACTCATCTAGAAATGATTAAAGTCCGACAAGGTATGCATGAAGATTTCAAACAGTACTTTGAATAGGCAGAGAGCAGGGATAATGCCATAATGTCACTGATGGGTAGCATGGTGCCACACCAGGCATCGGTTGCAGTCTCCATTTGTACACTGGTTTGAACATACCAGAGTCAAGCTGGACTCACTGTTGCCAGGGGGAAGAGGATGGGGTACTTTCCTGACACATCAGGGGAGATCACATCATGCTAACACTATGCCTCTGGAGAAATCACAACACATGTCTTACAGGCCATGTTAATGGTCATCTAGACTTAAGAGAACTTTACATTCCAGGTCAAGGTCATGGACATGCAACATTGTCAGGTCACTGACAGCAGGATCACCTTCCTCCTGTAGACCACACCATCGCAATAACTCACCCTACAGTTCTCATGGTAACCCATCATCTAGATCAGTTAGACCATCACCAGACCTATCAATATGAGATGCGTATCACTCATTTAATCTGGAGCTACTGTGACTTACATTCATTAATAAATATATCTGTATACTTAAAATAAGGTTTAGTTGGAGGTATGGTGGTGAACTAGTCCATTACTTTAAAGTCTGAGGTTAATACAGAATTAGAAATGACACAAGACACCAAGGCTCAAACTTAACAATTTATAAGCAAAAACTTACTAATAAACAGAAAAAAAACTAGTAAATCATGTACTTACAAGCATATGCGTAAACAAAATCATCTTTGCCACTGATAGGGAGTCTTCAATCCTATTCAGCGCAGCTATCTGTTCAGTCAAGGTAGGGCCAACACTGGCAAAATGTCTCTATCCTCAGTTCAGGCTAATGCTGTGATCAAATCCGGATGATGATAAATTCCATTTTTGCCTTTGAGCTTTTTATAGTCTTGAACAAACAACAAGGTCAATAGGTTTAACTAATGACATATAGATCACAAGCTCATCATGAGTTGATCGAATATTTTAGAAAATTACAGATCATTTCCTAAGTTGTAAACAAGTCTCATAATGACTGGTCTTATGCCTTACTTCCCTTTCCTGAAGAACAGTTAGCCCACAAAACTTGTGATATAGTTCCTCATTGAAATCCCCATATTCTGGCAAACATCTCTTAAGCTGATAAACAACTTACAGGCCAACAAAAGTTCAGTTATACCAGTAATCAGTGAGCAAGGCCTGCTCTTAAGCATATAATATTGTTACAATATTAGCAGCATATAGTATTGTAGCAGCATGTCTGATCAAGCAATAATGAAACATACACAGTGGTATGTGGCTCGAGGCATAACAAAAAACAGGTAGAATGTGTGGATCTGTCAGGTGGGGTGAGCATATATGTGAAGTTATTCCTTTTCCAGCTTTTACTTTCACTATATTCTGAAACTGCAAGCTTTTAAATTTCCATTTAAATGCAATTGCATTGTAGGGAGGAGGGAAGTCTATGTACATCTCTTAAGTACATAACTTGCAAGTGGGACAAAAAGTACTCATACATGCATTACTGTTCTGAATGCTTACAGTTACATAAGACATCACAATAACAATAAGCAAACATCTCCATCATACGTAAATGACACATTGAAATAATCATCCTGCCATATACACCTAGCTGCTGCCAGTATACCCTCATCACTGCCAAATGAAGACAATTTAGCTTTCTATTGTATAGTAAATAAATAATTCAACAAAAAACTTAAATACAGCATGTGCAACTGTTGACTTACTTATGATTTACTTATTGATTTGCCACCTCTCAGCATTACTGAACAGGAATCAGTGAGCACTCTAGCAAACAGCTAGCAATAAAACATATTTTAAGGTGAAAAAGAATGTCAGATGAACAGTGGCATCAGACCATGCACCAGACAGTACAGCCCACAGTTATCACTGCATGCATCAATCATACTCTAACCTGGAGATTCAATAAGGTCTGTGCATAGCATGGGTGACTGAAGTCACCTCCTGCTATGTCGATCACATTGAACCAGAAAGTTTGGGTATGTTATTTTCAACATTCTGATTTTTAGATGTGTTGGAAAGCAACATTTTCCATCGATATTATGGTCAGCCGATGAAGCATTTTGAAGAATATGATAGTAAACCGATTTCACACACTTCAACATTATCTGTCATGTATGTGATCCAATTGTTTACCCATTTGGTGACATAGGTGTTTATGCCCACTTGAGACAGTTTGTCTGTAATATCTGAGTGGTGATTTGTGTCACATGCATTGGGCAGGTCAAGTTAGGCAGGATGACATCAAAGAGGTGTAACAAACATGATGCAGCCTTAACAAATCAAATAGTTGTTTGGTACACATACAGGAGATTGCCTGTATCTTTCTGATAAGGTCTGTGATGACTCATTGGTCTACCTCACAGATGAGAAGAGTCAGGAGTATGAATCTATAACTCCATGCATCAGGAGATGGTCCACCCAGGTCAGACGGATGTTGCTGTGCACCCTTCTATGAGAACATAGGCTGCCTGGAGGCTGTGTTCAATTACAGATCCAACTGTGTTGGCTTGGTGAGGTTTTAAGTCAAGCTATAGGCAGCCTGTGAAGTTGAAAGGGCACATTAATTCTGGGTTATTAGCTATAGAGAGCACACAGATGAGCTGCCCCCCTGAAAATAAAAACTGAGTAATGTTCACATGTATACTTCGGCTGATGGCCAGTGGCGACGGGTGGGTGAAGTGAAGGACAAACTGTCAGCTAGCAGATTGTCTATGTTATCCAGTTGACTATATCTGATGGCATCCACAAACAGCTCATTGATTAATTGTGTATTCCCATTAACATTTCACATTTACTGAAATAAATGATTTGTGAAAAGACCTCCAAATACAACCTTGGTCATTCATCACATTCCACACACTGTACTGTTCACATGTTCATACAACTGTACCAGTGTCATGTGATTACATTAGTTGCATAACATTTGCTTTTATGTGTTTCATGTGAAAACTATGTTTGAGCAGCCTGATGCCATATCATGACACATTAGTGATCAGTTTTTTGCAGCTCATGCAGAACATTTCTTAACATAAATGCTAATAGCCACACAATGGTACTGCTGACCACATCAGTAATCCTTGTGAATAGCAGCACAACTGCAAATAGAATAAATTCCACACATTTTCAGTTGAATCAAAACATGTAATACTTTTCTGTATATCACAGCATTACATGTGGGATGAAACAAGACTTATGTGCCCATGTATTCAGTATGAATTTATAGTGATGTCTGTCACAGAGCATTTAATAATATTAGGCAGACACATGCACACCCATGCCGTAATGCAAATGTCTCTGTGATGGTGGAACGAGAACTGTGTAGAATGTTGAGCTGCTCTACTTCAACAGCACATGTCATAAAAAGCCAAAAATATATATAAAAGTGCATCATACCATGTCAACAGTTCTCAGGAAGCAAATTATTACAGCTGTTATAGAAAGAGCATGTAGTGAAATTATAGTAGTGGACATCAATACATTAGCTCACATCACAGACTGTAATAAGCTCTTGTAGACATATTGTACATCCACATCTCAACATAATACATGTCAATGACAGCAACATTGACATATCAAATATTCATAGGGTCATAGAACACTATTAAGCTAATGGCCAGCATCACATAAAATCCCAGCCAGTATTATACCATTTAAAATAAACTCCCTATATCTATATGATGGAAGAAAGTAAGACTATGTGCGTATGTGTGTTATTTGTTGGATTGCATTATATGCTGCCACTGCCCATATGGGAAATGTGCACCACAGCATGACAGAATTAGCAATCACACATGCAGTGGTCTGGAGATGGCTTGCAGAGGCTCATGGAAGGACCCTTCTTCATGATGTATGTATTCATATTTAACATCCTCTTCTCCTGTGCAGAAAAGATTTCATGTGGCCATAAGAAAAAAGAGGATGGTGTATTCAAGTGGTAGTGAAATGAAGAGCAACTCCAAAGATAATGCAATGACTATAATGTATCACCAACCACATACACAGTAGACTATGACTGATTTGAACATTATACCTGTGTAGGTATAGCAGATGAATGTCATGCAATATAGCAGTAGCTCCACCACATATGTCTGACATTAACATTGTCACATTGCACTGTATGGAGTAGGATAGCATCATTGTATGCTGAGAAACACATGTTGGGAGGAGTGTATGACAATGATGTGGAGTCACATGTTTGTGTTAAATTGTCTTAAAAGTAATATTTGGATGCATACACACTCAAGTTGCTTGCTGCTGGATTAGAACCCTTATATATCCAAGTAGAGTACCTTGAAAACATATTAATGTTAATGTTACTGCCACAGCAAAGACTTGTCGTGAATGCTTTCATTGTGCATGTTATACAGGTTGACATCATCAGTGAATGTTACAAGAAGATGTTCAGAGGTGGGTCTGACATAGCTGTGGACTCACATGTCATCATAAAATTGTCACCAGTCTGATTGCTTAATGCACACATAAACCAGTTGACCACAGTAAAAGTAGAACCCCTATCTAATTATTTACAGACCACAGTACATAACACAAGTGCCCCAGCAAAATTTTGGCTTCTATAATGTCAAGCAACACTTTATAGCTGATGACATCAGCAGTGTTTGGTGAGAAGACGATGGCAATAGAAGACATGTTGGTCTAAAATGGTCTTTTGAATGTTGACCAAGTGAGCACGGTTGATTAAAATGAGATTAGATCCCCAACCTAATTATAACAACTGAAGAACTCAGTATTTAATGCAAGTACCATGGCACAAGTCTGACATTTACACTGCCACTGGACAAGTTATAGTAGATGACATCATCGTCATTGGATGTTTTTAAGATGATGTTGGGAGATCTGTATGAAATGAATGGGTGGTGATATATGACTGCCAAGATATTTGCACTCAATGGGACTGACTTGCTGATTGTAGGTTACACAGTTGCACTTTTTTGACTACACACACACACACACCAGTTGATTATAGTGAGATTCAACCCCCTACTTAAGTACACCAGCTAAAGAACTCAGTACTTAATGCAAGTGCCACAGCAAAAGCCTGTCTTTTACACTCCTGCTGGACAACTTATAATGGATGACATAATCATTGGATGATAGAGAGAAGATGTTGGGACACCTGTATGAAATGGATAGGTATCCATGCATGACTTTCAAAATATTTGCACTCAATAGGACATAATTGCTGACAGCAGGATACACAACTATGGTCTTTTGAAATATGCATTTGCCTTGTCATAGTGATCTTTCTAGATGATGCCTTCATTATTGTATGATCTGGATAACATTTCCTGTTATTACAGTGGTGTGCAAAGTGTGTCTGTACTATTTCCTGTTGTGTTTACAATGTGCAGGTATACTTTAAGAGACAGCTTGTCAAACTAAATGTCAGCAGCTGTCATGGATGTATGTAGCAGAAATGAGACATATGCAGCTGTTTTCCAGAATATCGTGTACATTACAAATTTAAATTGTCACATAGAGACACACACATTTTTGAGATCATATTTGTGTGCTCATATTTGTGAAGAATTTCTGTCCACATTAATAAAAGTATTAGGCAATCTCAATGTGTATTGTCATTATAAAGATGTACATGTTAAGCAACAATGCATGTTTTGTATTTATTTCTATAGTGTAGTTGATATTTGGGAGTAAGTGCTGAGATATCAAATTTCAAGTGCATGGGTGCAAGTAACATATGACTGAGTCCAAATATGTGTTCAGTCATTAAAAAGTGCCTTCCCTTTTGTTGTGTTTTTACACGCACTTTAATGGGATGAAGACTAACTGGACAGTAAACATAAATAAAACATGCTAATAAGCACTTTCCATTGTGTACCAACAAGCAGCTTGTTTGCACAATTGATGGCTAAGTGTGCATGTCAGATACACATATAAGAACTCTAGTTGAACTTGAGAAATATTCACCTCAACAAAGATGGGTGCCAACAGCACAATCATGTTGTATAGCCAATTGGACCGAAATAAGGGTATCGAGAAGATACATGTGGAATGTGGAGAACTATGTATGGGATATATATATATATATATATATATATATATATATATATATATATATATATATATATATATTTTTTTTTTGGGGACAGGTGCCCATTTTTGTGTTTTTGCTTGTGTAAGAGAAAAATGTAGGATAAGGGATGTAGGTATTTCTGGGTCAAGTAAGTAAGGTAGTTGAGAAAGTAGATGCAAATGGACAGGATAAACAAGACAAGAGACAGGGATATTTAGGGACACAACAGGTTGGGACAACATTGTTGGGGATAGGAAGGAGACATCAGATGCCCATGCCCTTCAAACATGGAGACAGTAAGAATCTAGACCTCACCCTCAGAACTGTCATCACTGTCCCCCTCCTGAGCTTGCTATTGGACTTGATGGTTTTTTTTTTTGTCCAGCATTGAAGTGAGTATCTTCTCCATCTGGCTGAGGTATACACCAGTGGTGCTTTCTACAACCTCAGGTGCCATGTCTGGTATCACCTGGCTGATGACAAAATCATGACCTCCACCGATACACCTGGAGGGCACCACTACTCCAGCTGTCAGTGTAATTCTACCTGATATGGAGGGCCCAGATAATACAAGGGCTGCAGAGTCAGTACTGCCAGGTTGGGTCTCAGATGTGCTGGGCTTTGGTGCAGGAGCTGTTGGAGTGGTGGTTGGCCTATCTCCCTGTGCTGTAAATCATTTTGTGAATTGGAAGAAATTGATGACATCAGAACCTTGTGACCACACATATAAAAATAAAAAGGAGAGATAAGGAGTGGGGTAAAGAAGAAAAATAAGATAATACCATAGGTTCATAGGTAGGTACTAGGCTATCTGCTCGAAGGCATTTATAAGCCTAGCCAGAATGTGTTTGCTTTCAATGCCCCCTTAGATTAGTTCCCTGTGCTTCTGTTCAGCACAGCCACTGAAATGACCCCCAGGGTAAACTTTCTGTTTCCCATCCACTCGTCAAGGTTTCTCTTGAAGAGTGTTAGCAAGGACCTCTGCCTAATGTAGATTGGAATCTTGTTCCAAAGCATGGGCAGTCTCTGGGACAGGAATCTATCTCTCCAGCATGGCCTATTTATTGTTGTGGTGAGGTTTAGATCCCTAGAGCATGTGGCTCGAGGAGATAAGGTTTTCTTTAGGTGGAGCATGTCCATCAATTCTGGATTGGACATGGCCTTGTATGTCAGGCAGAGATCACCTCTGAGTAGGCTGTATGCAACTGAGTACAACTGGTGTTTCTTCAGTCGAGCTGCTAGGGCATCTGTTTCAGGGCAGTGATCCTCTTGGTGAGGTACTCCTGTGTCTTGGTGAGGTACTTCTGTGACATCATATGTCATATATAACATACAATAAATTACTACAATATAAATAAAATAATTTTACTTTTACATTAACTATACATCTTAATTACAAACTATGACTAATGATTGTTCCAAGTAATCCTTACAATATGCATATATTTCAAATATACTTGATTAAATAATACAGATTAAGTTAACACCATGACATGTATTCCAATTTTGTTGAAATTATTATGTAATATTTTTATATTATTGCACGTTTGCTACTTGTAGGATTTTATTGTACTACATATTTGCTACTTGTAGGATCTGAACCCACAACATCTGAATACACTATGGACTCTGACAGCTGGCTTGAGCTATAGACTGAAGCACACATGCTTGAATTTACAGTCAAGACATGCATGCTTAATTTGCTAATAATGTATTCAAGTGCAGTACTTCAGCCAAAATAATTTTATTCTTTTGTGCTGCATGTATAACCCTTGCTTCCCTTAGTCTTTCCACATTCTCAGTATGGGCATCTCTGTTTTCTTCTATCTCCTTGGTGGCTGTAAGAGAAACAGGGGAGAAAAAGAAAAGAGCATTATGCATACCAGTCTTGGCTATATCCAGCTTTCTATCTAATTTTAAGTTTTGTTATCTGTACATTTACACAACTGCGGGATATCAGCAGGCCTAACCTCATCCATCTACAGTGGTTGAGTTCTCCTGTTTATACCTTTTCAGGTCATTATAGTGGTGCCCACATTGCTCTCCAGTGCATGGAATGCCAGTTGTACTGGAGACCAACTTGGCCAGACTATTCCAAGCCTCATATTTGTACTGAGAGACAGGATAGTCCCTCTGCAGTAGTCTATGGCTGTGATGCTTCACAAGGAGCACAGTGAAAACTCTGGTCTCCTCCACACCCCATCTTTGACCTCTAAATTGGGCACCTTCCCTTCTATCTCCTGCCATGTCTATACAGGTCCAACAGCAACAGTTAAGAGTGTTTTCCTGCCAAATCAAGATATCTCATTTTACAGCTAGTGTGCAAACCAGAGCAACCATGCCAACTGCATTTGCCTGGTGTTAAGTGGAGAGCAACAGTGTCAAACACAAAGGACAGCAGTTAATGAACTAGAAAGGGTAATATGACCATTGGCATTAGTTTCTTGGTTTGGATGCTGCTGTAACTGTTAGTTGATTTAACTTTGCAGACATGTATTAGCAGTATACATTTTATGACCTGACAGGTATCTTTACACACTGATAAAAGTCATTTCTACAATGTAGGATTCAAACCTATATAAAATAGACAAAACATATTTTTCGACGTAGATGCTTGCCACAGAAGAAGTGCTTGTGGGACATGCCCATTAATTATATATACATATTTCAGAGTGACAGGTTAACCAAGTATGTGTTTGACCTGACAAGGTCTGGTTTATACATTCATGTACAGTATGTGTGACCATCACTGAAGTATAAAGTCCCTCCAAGGCCCGAAAATACAATTAAAATTGCAGAAACGTTGTTAGTATAACCTCAGTCACACATATAATTCACATGAGCTCCAGTGTTATACATAGCTATTGTTATTTAAAATTATGTTTACATTGTTTGTTAGGTTTTTTTTTCAATCATTTTTATTTTCATTTTGCATTTATAAAAGACACAAAAATGTTCATATTTACAACATGACCATAAGAGAAAGTTATACATTGTAGTCAATACAGAAACATGAAGGTCATATAACAAACCTATTTACACTATATACATACATGCTTTCTCAAACAAGTTTAAACAATATAAAGACAACACATACATTAATGTTTGAATACCATATTTTGTTGTGAGTTTGTGGGTATATTGCCAGGTTCCCTTATAACATGTTACTCTATAGTGTGCATGATGTTTTATGCTAGTATGATATTAAAGGTTTGTTACCATGTTGCTCGAGTTTTGCTGTTTTTGTTTCTTTTATTCATTACTATTTTGTGAGCTAATAAGTGTTTAATAGCCACTTTCTTAAAACCCTCCTAAGAGATGTTCATAGAGTCTATCCATTTAAGGGCTATATATAGTTTCATTAATGAGACTATGGTTATAAGTGAGTTTGCTTGTTTTACTGAGAAGTTAGATGGGCAAATATGTAATATAGTAAATTACCATGTAAGTGTTGATGATTGATATCCCACTTTTGTAATTGCAATTTCAGTGAATTCCAGAGTTTATAGATGCATTTGCAACTCCAAAATATATGCATTAAATCTGCTATCTGATCCTTGCAGTGTGGACAGTATGGTGATTTTGTTGCAATGAATTTGTGTAGTAATGCAGGTGTGAAATATGCATTATTTATCATAAGCTGTGTGTACAACAGTTTTTTAAGGGGTATGCTTTTCAGGTTAGGTTAATTGCATTTTGTATCTGGTGGTCGTCCAAAAATGGTTGCATTTTCCTCCAATAGTTAGAGAAAAGGAGGTCTTTCTTGAATTTGATTTCTCCTATCATTTTGTATGAGTTTGTCATAGTTCTCTTTGTCATGAAGATAGTCTCCCAGAAGAGAGTGCATTTTTCCATGTCACTATTGGGTATGGTAAGGTGTTGGAGGTAACTGGAACACATCTCTTTGATTTGTCTAAACATTATGATGTAAGACTTAGGTAGATTCAGATTATTTCTCATTTCTTGGATAGTGCAATTAAGTAGTGGTAGATATCTTGTATTCTTTTTTCTTTTAATCGGGGAAAGGAATCTAAATCTTGTTATTTATTTTTAAATTAGAATTTTTATGAAGGGGTTGTAATGTTAACAGAGCTTGCCCCAGGTTTAAGGAATTAAATCATTTTTGTGTTATGTTTATTTTTAGAGGGTCTATAATTGTGTGCGCTTGAAGATCTTTTTTGTTGAAAAAGGGAAGTACTTTGGGATTGATGCCTACTGATTTGATGCATCTGTAGGATACTATCACCCATGACGGTGACCAAGTTTTTGCTGACGGGTTATACTCTGCTATTCTCGGTATTCTGTTAGTGTGGATAATAGAGTAATAAGTTTTAAAATCTGGTAGGTTCAGACCTCCATTGTTCATGGGGAGTGTTAGTTTCTGGTACAAGATTCTGGTCTTTTTAGGGTCCCATATAAATTTTGTAAGGGAGGTATGAATTTGTTTAAAGAATTTATTATGTATAGGTATTTGTGATGTCATAAATATATACATTAGCCTACGGAGTATGTTCACTTTAATTATTGAGACATTGGCCAGAAATGGAAGCTTAAGATTGTTCCACCTTGTACAGTCTTGTATAATGCTTTGCCATTTAAGAGTTATGTTATATTGGTAGAATTCCTTATTGTTTTGAAAAAAAGTGATTCCCAGGTATTTAATTTCATCCTTTATTTTTATGATGTCAATGAAATAAGCCTGCTTGGCCTAAAAGGAAAGATATTAGTTTTATTAACATTTAGTTTGTAATTAGACATATAGGAAAATTGTTCAATTGCATTTATTATTTTGGTCATATCGGAGTTTGTTCTTGTGAAATATATATTTAAATCATCTGCGAAAGTGGAAAGATATATTTTGCATTTATGTATTGAGGGGGGATTACGATAAGCGTTTTGTTTAATATATAAAAACAGTGGTTCTAGGTATAAGTTAAATAGAAAAGGTGATAGTGGGCATCCTTGCCTTGTTTCATTTTTTATCAAAATTCTATTTGACCATGTTTTATTTATGTAAAGAGATGTGTAGGGATTACTATAGAGAATTTGAATAATCTGTACAAAGTTGTTAGGTATGTCAAAATGAGGTAATGTCTGAAGTAAGAATTCTAGGTTGACCCTATCAAATGCCTTGTGGGCATCTATTACCATTACAAAAATGTTAATGTTCTTCTGATTTGCAAAAGACATCAATGCATCTTGTTATCACTGGTCTGTCTATGTGGTGTGAACCCGGATTGTTCTGGAGAAATAATTTTCTCTATTAGGTTTTTTAATCTGTTTGCAGGTATCGAAGTTAGGATCTTTGTATCTATATTTAAAAGGGAGATTGGTCTGTAACCATCTGGGTTTTTGGGATCTGCATGTTCTTTTAATATGAAAATAGTTTTGGAGGCATTAAAGTGAATATCATGTATGTTATTATTTATTATATAGTTCAGCACTTTAGCAATAAAGGGACTGAAAGATTTGTAAAACTCTGAAATAAGTCCATCCGGTCTGGGGGCTTTGTGTGATTTCAAATGATTAATTGTTGTGGTTATCTCATTAATAGAAATATGTTCCGTAAATATTTTTGTTGTTCTAAGTTTAGTTTAGGAAATTTTAATTTTTGAAGAAAAAGAGTCCTTTCTTCCCTAGAGGTTTGTAATGTGTGTTCCCCATATATTTGAGAATATATTTGCTCGAATACTTTGATCATTTCTTCATTTCTTATATAGTTTTTGTCCCTGTAATTTATTTCTATTATACTTGAAGTGGTTTTATGTTGTGAAATAATTCTGGTCAAAGCTTTGGATGGAATTTGTGCTTCTTCTGCATAATTGGCTAACATTCTTGCCTCATAAAAATATAAATTTCTGTTCTCTAACATATACAGGCTTCTTTGTGTTTTTAGGAGATCAACTTTCATTTAATTATTAGGGTTATTTAGTAATTCTCTTTCAAGTTGTTCTATCTTCTATTTCAAGGTGTGTTCCTCTCTTGTTTTTTTTTTTGTTTTTTTATAATATGCTGCTTTTTTGATGAGTAGACCTCTGATTTGTGCTTTGGCCGACACCCATTCAATGTCCATTGGGACTTGTGAGGTGGGGACATTTACAATGGATGTTTTTAATATGTCCTCAGTTTCTTTTATTATATCTGTTTTGGTAAGCAGATTAGGATTTAATAACCAGTTATGACCTTCATCTGCTAGGTACCATCTTTTGTCCCAGTTGATATTCAATGTAACTTTGGAATGGTCCGATAAAAATCTGGTGTGTATGACTACTGAGGGATCTATGTTAATGAGTATGTTTGAGATTAAAAAGTAGTCTATTCTCGACCGCATCTTGTGGCATTGGGAATAGAATGTGAACTTTCCAGTTGTGTTGTCATTATTCCCACACTTGAAGGGGTCATACAGTTTAAAATCTTGTTTAAATTCATTTAGAGCTATTGTAGCTTGTTTATTATGAGATTTGTTTGGGTTAGATTTGTCCTTTTCTGGGTTTTGATATGTGCTCCAGTCACCTCCAATTATTATATAGTGATCTTTAATTTGGTTTAAGATTGGGAAAAGTGACATAATAAAGTGATGTTGGTTTTTACAGGGTGCGTATATATTAAGCACCGTTATAGGGTTTGGTAATACTGTGTTGGTGAAAGTTCCCTCTTTATCACTCTTAGTTTCAAGTATTTTATCTTGAAATTGATGTTTGATTATTATGGCTACACCAGCAGTGTTAGTCTTACCCTCTGATGCTATAATTTGTCTTATCCACTTCTTTTTACCAATATCTGACCATTGCTCTGTAGTTAAATGCATTTCTTGTATCAATATAAGATTGGCTTTGGATTTCAAGGTAAGGTGCAGAAACAATTTCCTTTTTTCTTTATTTTGGAGTCCTTTAACATTCCATATCTCAATTTCCCACATTTATGTGTTAAAAATGTTTGTTTTGCCTGATGTATGTGTTAACTTGTATTTATGATTTTTGTATGTGTTGCTGTAGAGTATTTTTGGAAAGCATCAAATTATTCCCGTCCCTTCCCTGTGCCTAACCACCATATCCCTGGACCAGGAATAACTGGGGGAATATAATGAGAATTTGTTGTATACTATAAATTTCCCTCTGTTTTTAAGTTGTGTATTCTCTTTGTGTGTAGGTACAAAACATGATGTCCCCCTGATGTTATTATATACAATATAGACAAAGTTTACCAAACTAGTTCCCTAAAAAAGCACTGCTGCATCATATCCCTAGTCTCTTGCTTTAACCTATATACAATTATAGTAATGTGTAAAGATAGCTTATAATTTTTTCATTTATGACTTAAACCTTCTGATAAAACATTTTGTAAGCAGTGTGTTAGTATTCAAATCCTCGGTTAGATAACACAAGTTTCACAACAATATACCATGCCTTTTAAACCAGGGTTGTCCTGGTCACATATTTACAATATACCATGCCTTTTGAACCAGGGTTGTCCTGGTCACATATTTACAATATACCATGCATTTTAAACCAGGATTGTCCCGGTCACATATTTACAATATACCATGCCTTTTAAACCAGGGTTGTCCTGTTCACATATTTACAATATACCATGCCTTTTAAACCAGGGTTGCCCTGGTCACATATTTACAATATACCATGCCTTTTAAACCAAGGTTGTCCTGGTCACATATTTACAATATACTTGTTCTTCTTTCGGCTGCTCCCGTTAGGGGTCGCCACAGCGGATCATCTGTTTCCATTTCTTCCTGTCCTCTGCATATTGCTGTGTCACATCAACCACCTGCATGTCCTCTCTCACCACATCCATAAACCTTATCTTAGACCTCCCTCTTTTCCTGTAACCTGGCAGCTTCATCCTTAGCATCTTTTTCCCAATATACTCTGCATCCCTCCTCAGCACATGTCCAAACCAATGTAATTTTGCCTCTCTGGCTTTGTCTCCAAACCTTCCAACCTGGGCTGACCCTCTAATATACTTATTCTAATCCTGTCCATCCTCGTCACACCCAGTGCAAATCTTAACATCTTCAACTCTACCACGTCAAGCTCTGACTCCTGCCTTTTTGTCAGTGCCACTGTCTCCAACCCATATAACATAGCTGGTCTTATTATCCTGTTGTTGACCTTCCCTTTCACTCTTACTGGTACTCGTCTGTCACAAATCACTCCTGACACTCTTCTCCACCCACTCCATCCTGCCTGTACTCTCTTCTTCACCTCTCTTCCACACTCACCATTACTCTGAAATGTTGATCCCAAGTACTTAAACTCATCCACCTTCACCACCTCTACACCCTGCATCCTCACCATTCCTCTATCCTCTCTCTCATTCACACATGTATATTCTGACTTAGCCCTGCTGACCTTCATTCCTCTTCTCTCTAGAGCATATCTCCACTTCTCCAGGGTCTCCTCCACCTGTTTCCTACTCTAACTACAGATCACAATGTCATCTGCAAACATCATAGTCCACGGGGATTCCTGTCTGATCTCATCTGTCAACCTGTCCATCACCATTGCAAATAAGAAAGGGCTCAGAAGTGATCCTTAATGTAATCCCACCTCCACCATAAACGCATCCATCACTCCCACTGCAGACCTCACTGCTGCCACACTACCCTCGTACATATCCTGTACCACTCTTACATACTTCTCTGACACTCCTGACTTCCTCATACAATACCACAACTCCTCTCTAGGCACCCTGTCATATGCTTTCTCTAAATCCACAAAGACACAATGCAACTCCTTCTGACCTTCTCTGTACTTCTCCATCAACACTCTCAGAGCAAACATTGCATCTGTAGTGCTCTTTCCTGGCATGAAACCATACTGCTGATTACTAATCATTACCTCGCTTCTTAACCTAGCTTCCACTTCTCTTTCCCATAACTTCATGCTGTGACTAATCAGTTTAATCCCTCTGTAGTTACTACAGCTCTGCACATCACCCTTATTCTTAAAAATCGGTACCAAAACACTTTTTCTCCATTCCTCAGGCATCCCCCTCACTTTCCAAGATTTCATTAAACAATCTAGTTAAAAACTCCACTGCCATTTCACCTAAACACCTCCATGCGTCCACAGGTATGTCATCTGGACCAACAGCCTTTCCATTCTTCATCCTCTTCATAGCTATCCTTACTTCCTCATTGCTAATGCACTGCACTTCATGATTCACACATCATCCAACCTTCTCTCCCTCTCATTCTCTTCATTCATCAGCCCCTCAAAGTGCTCTTTCCATCTGCTCAGCACACTCTCCTTGCTTGTGAGTACATTTCCCTCATTATCCTTTATCACCCTTACCTGCTGCACATCTTTACTAGCTCGGTCCCTCTGTCTAGCCAGTTGGTACAGGTCCTTTTCTCCATCCTTAGTGTCCAACCTGTTATACAACTCTTCATATGCCTTATCCTTATATTTACAATATACCATGCCTTTTAAACCAGGGTTGTCCTGGTCACATATTTACAATATACTATGCCTTTTAAACCAGGGTTGTCCTGGTCACATATTTCTTCTTCCTATATTTCTCTTTCCCTCCTTCTAGCTGTTATATTAAAGAACTTCCCTGTTTTAGTTGTTATACAGATTATTGTAACAGCCTGATATGCACACAAATTATGCTATTGGCACCTATAGATAGAAGTAAGAATGTGAGGGAAAGAGAGAAAAAAAAATGTTTTCAAGCTTATATATTTTGTTATAGTCTACATATTCAGGTTATAATTATGCTTTCTGCAGTTAAATGAGGAAAATAATTTTCTAGGGTAGCGAAAGCCAGGGTACCTTTTCATCTAGGCTTGTATAGGCCCTACGGCCAATAGCCTAATATCTACCTATGAACCTATGAAAAAAGTATATATTAGTATAATCAGGTATTCTCTCTTTTCTAAAGTATTTTTATTGTCATTCTTCAGTTACCTTAATCAGACAACAGTATTTCTGTCAAACAGCCTTTAAGTAAGCATATTCAGACAGTCTCTCATCCAGTAGTTAAGGCTGGATTCTGCATAATTAGTCTTAATAAGAGAGTCAAAGCCTCAGTGATTGTTTTAATGAAACAGTACCTTAGACATCAGATTCTTGTTATGCAGGTTTCTAGTCATCTTCTCAGTCAAGTTTTATCTTTTTAGTTGGTTTTAATCGATTTTTGCATTTCTAAGACAATATTCATTTCCTAGCCTTGTTTAGGGTTGCCACCATTTCAAATGCCCATAGTGAGACATTTTTTGTACAAACATCAGATTTTGCAAGGCAAAACATACTCACAGCCAGTACAAAGGACAGAATTTCACTTTTTTTGCCTACATAAATGCTTATTCTTGTAGCATTTTAGTTGCTTATTCTGTTTCTTATAACATTTAGGTGTTTCAGAAACAGAATAACTGTTTTATGCAACTATTACATTAAATATAGGAAATATGTTTGTCGTAATATCTCAGGACATTTGCCATTTTTTCAATTTCTATGCAGTACACAACTGCCCAAAGAGGGACTGTCCCTCGCAAAGTGGGACAGGTGGTAGCCCTAGCCTTGTTGTGTCTTCATTTCAGGTCATTTTGGATTTGCAATGGAGCCTTTTAAGCTCAAAGGGGGAATGAATTTACATACCAGAGTCCCAGGAAGTGGAGCTCATTCATAAGGCGCTCATTGGAAGTGGCAGTTGCATTTTAGTTCCTACCCAGTTTTCTTTTGCATTTCCTGTGTTCCTTGTGACTCCCATTGTTGTTTTAAGGGCCTAGGAAGCAAGGGTAAGCTCTCAGAGTTGGTATCCCATCCAACACGCTTGCAATTTGTACAATTTTTCACTCGAGTCGTTTTCAGTTTCTGGATGTTTTATTTAGTTTCTGAAGGTGGAATCTGCTTAAAAATGGCTAGAAATCAATTTTTTGCCTTAGAGGTTTGCTTCTTTGGGGACAGCAGCCATTTATTTAACCTCTTTTGCAGTGAAAGTGCGAAGGTTTGACTATTTCATCTGATATTTAATTTTCTTTTCTATTAGAAACTTGCAGTATGGAGACAGAAGTTGTCTTGCTTGCCTTATCTGGATGGGCAGGTCTTGAGCCAAGGAAATTTTATTACCATCCCAGGTGAGTGTCCCTTTCTTTTTAGCTGCAAAATGTATTTTATTTACATCCTGGTAGTTTAAGATTTTGATATGAGCTCTCTCTATTATCACATGTTGTGTTTCTTCAGAATCATCTAGCAGGGATTTAAATATGTTTTTAATAGTTGGTATTAAGTTGTTATGAGTCACACTTTCAGGTATTCCACTTATGATAATACTGTTCCTCCGAGCTCTTGCTTCAAGGTCTATTATTTTTGCTTGCATGCTTTTCATCTCTTTGTCATGGGAATCAGTTCTCTGCACTATAGAGTCCATTTTTATTTTGTTTTCAAGTATTTTTGCCTCTGATTTTTCAACTCTGGTTAATACTTGATTAAGTGAATCTCCGAATGTTTGAAACTGTAAGGTTAGATCCTGCATTGCTTGCTACATAGGTAGTAAGGCTGTTTTAATGTCTTCCAGGCTAGCTGGTTGGTCTGTCCTGGTTTTGCTTGTAGATTTAATATTATCTGGCTGTTTATTTGTCCTTTGTCTCTTTGGAGTTGTGTCCTTTTCTGGTGAGGTTAGGACCAATAATTTGGTCTTAGTTGTCAGAGTCTCCATATTATTTTCTTCTTTCGACATCTTGCAACTAGGAGAGTTTTTAGATTTTATGTGTAACAGCAGGGTCTCAGTAACACACGGTTCCAGTTGTCTGACAAAATCTTGGTTAATTCTGTCATTTTTAATTTTATTTATTTATTTTTATTTATTTAAATTTGTTGACCGGGAGTGTCCGACTGGACGTAGGTCCATTTTCAGTGGAGGCCCGGGGAAAAAAGCTCCACAGTAAAATAAACAGACAGTAGTTACATTGGATTACATAGCGATTAACAATTTAACATAGCAATTACTTACAACATATTTACAGATGAAGAACATAGTACATCAGTAGACAACTAGAATCTTTATCTGTGAAGTACATAACAGACATTAACAAATGTTACTATGAGAAGTTCCTGCTGTATAATAAGTACTAGGCTTATGAGCATCTGAGCTTGCTATAATCAAGGTAGTTAGTGGAGTGGAAAGAAAGGTATTGGTTGGATGGGGTGGATGATATTAGAGTGGGAGTTGCAAGGGCATAGCCAGCATGTTTTTAGGTGCGCTTTTAGTAAAGTTTTGAAGTGGGTGCATGATGGTACGGAGGTAATTGTGGGTGGGAGTGAGTTCCATAATTTGGATATGGTGCAAGAGAATAGTGCTTCACCAGCAGAGTTATTGGCTTTAGTGATCTGCAAGTGATTTTTGTTGCTGGATCCTAGTGGTCTGGTGGTGCGATAGGGTTGGAGTAGATTCTGGAGGGATGGGACATTTAGTGGATGGTTTACTAGTTTGTGGGTGAGTGAGAGTTGATACCACTGAAGGAGGTGAGGGAGTTCAAGCCAGCCCCGTTCAGCAAGTGAGAGACAGTGGTTACTACGGTAGGATGCCCCTGTGGTGAATTTGGCGATTTTGTTGTAGCAGGTCTCTAGCTTGTTTAGATCACATTGCCTTAGGTTGGTATATATTGGAGAGGCATTAAAGTAGGGTGGAGATAAGGCGGGAATTTGCTATTGAAATCTTTGCTGCTTTGGTGAGAAATTGCTTATTTCTGTATAACGCTCCTAGTTTTTTGTGGACTTTTTTATGGTCATGGATATGTGAATGTCAAATTTTAGTTTATTGTCTATTTCCACTCCTAGCAATTTGGTGTGTTCAGTTGGGTATATACTGCTGTTGTCTTTTGCTGTGATGTTAAAGTGAGATTTGTTTTCAGTATGTTTAGTGGGTTGGAAGATGAGTAGTTTAGTTTTGTTTGGGTTGAGTATTAATTGGGCATCAGATAACCATGTTTCAACAGAGGAAAAGGCTTCCTGTGTGACTTTTTGCAGTTTTGGTAGGGACTGGGATGAGCAGATGATGGTCGAGTCATCTGCCTATTGTATGAGTGTGCCATGTTTGGTGGCAGAGGCTAGTTTATTGGTGTAAACAGAGATGAGTAGGGGTCCAAGGATGGATCCTTGGGGAACCCCTATGGAGACAGGTAGTTTGGGAGATATGTCATTCTGCCATACAACGGATTGTTGGCGTTCAGACAGGTAACTCTGAAACCAGTTGGTGACTGATTGTGAGAAGGATAGGTTATTGAGGACAGAGATAAGTTGTTTGTGTGGGACCATGTCAAATGCTTTAGATAGGTCTAGGAAAGTAGCAGAGGAGACATAGCCATTGTTTTTATGCTGAAGGATAGTGTTAGTAAAGGAGATTATGGCAGTGGTGGTGCAATGGTTTGGTCGGAAACCATGCTGAGTACTGGAAAGGAGGTTGTTAGTAAGGAGGTAGTCTGAGACCTGAGAGTGTATGTATCTCTCTAGTATTTTGGAGAGTGGAGAGAGAATAGCTATGGGGTGGTAATTGGTTAGTTCTGCGTAGGGTCCGCCTATGTGGAGGGGAATTATATGTGATACTTTCCACAGTGCGGGAACGTAACTTTCTGACAGAGATCGGTTAATCAAGATGGATACTGGGTAGGCCAGAGCATCAGCTTAGATTTGTAGGTATTCACTTGGGAGGTTGTCTGCTGCTAATTTGGTGGGTTTAAGTTTAATTAAGAGTTTTTTTATGATGGCGGTAGGTACAGGAGAAAAAGAGAAGGCAGTGGGGAGATTACTAGTTGAAGGTGTGGGTTGGAGCGGAAGGGGGTTGTGTTGTTTAGCTAGTGATAGCATGGTTTGGGTGAAGTGTGTGTTGAATAAAGTAGCAATATTTTCTGAGGAGTGTGGGATGTTAGGAGGAGGGGTACTGACTTTACCTGGGTGGAGGATGGAGTTTATGGAGGACCAGAATTGTTTGGGGCTGTGTTGTGAGGAGTCTAGGGCAGACTGGTAGTATTGGAATTTGTCCTGTTTTATTAGCTTTTTGACTCTGTTGTGTAGTTCTAGGAATTTCTGTCTAGCTGAGGGGGTTTTGGTTTTGCACCAGTGCTCCCAGGCTTTATCCCTGTTTTTCATTTCTGACTTAGTGGTTTTCTGTAGCCATGGGGAGGGTTGTGCTTTGGTTCTGGAAATTCTTTTGAGGGCATGGTAATTAAGGATGCTCAGGAATATAGTATTAAAAAATTCAACTGCGTCATCTAGACTGAGGTACTTTAGAGGATGCCAGTTACATTCTTTGAGGGATGAGATGAATGTGAGTGGGTTAAAGTTTAGTTTTTTACGTATTTGACAGTAGATGACAGGTTTAGCTTGGTATAGGTATTTTTTGAGTAGGAATGTTGGGGAGTGATCACTGAGGCTATCTGATAAGCAACCTGTTACATATGACTGGGGGTTCTTACTGACTGGTATCCAATCCAGGGTAGTGTGCTTGCTGGAGTTTTTATTTATTCTGGTTGGCAACTGGACTAGTTGGGTGAAGCCATGAAGGTGTACATGATGGGTTGGATTGTTGCCAGAACAGGATTGCCAGTCAATATTGAAATCACTTAAGATGATAGTTTCTTGGGGGAGATGGTGGGTAGACCAGATTTAAAAGGAATCCGTTGCTTTTTTAACTTCCTTTGATTGCTGTTTGTTATCAGAAATAGATATTTAGTCTTATTTCTGTGTTTTTTATGTTCTGCGTTGTCTTCTGGGTTTATTTAATCCAGGGTATTTCAGAGAGCTAGGTATTAGCAGTGCTCACAGAACAGCGCCCATCTTGAACTCTCACATTGTTCTTTAGTTTTTTTTTTAAAAATTGAGTGGACAAGCATTAATAAAATTGGGAGTGTGCTAGAGTAGAACCTTGGTTCATCTACACTGTGAGCATTAACTTATACCATTTTTCATCTTTGGGCTACAGGATTATGTTTTTACATTCATTACTGTACAGAGTGCTCATAGTACCCAATATCTGTTTTTTCTGACCTGTTCATTAGTTATTCATATACATGAAAGAGTTTAGAGTTTAACCATGCATGTGTGTGATGTGAAAGTTCAGAAAATAAATGTTTAATTGTACAGCCATATTTCTACTGATACAGTTACACATTTAATATTATATCTAATATTCTGTCTATGTTTGATGCACCTGCTAAACATAGTTATTTCATGTGTAGTTTTTTTTTCTAATGTTAATTTTTATTTAAATTAAACTGGAACAGCAGTAATAAAAATTCAGCTTTTGCTGTATTAGAATGTAGGCTCACCTATATTACAGGCATCAACTTACACCTGCTGCCACAAGAAGAGTTAGGTTACAGTTGTTTATTTTCAGATTCAACACAATCTTATGTGTACTGACTGCTGCACAATGTTGCTTAGTATGTTTGCGTGGTGGCAATCCACATTTGATAGAATGTATCTGTTTGGTAATTGACAAGTGTCTTCTTAGAGTCTGCAGGTGTTTTGGACCTGCAGGTGTTGTTGACCATCATGCAGAGTCACTTAGTGGCTTTGACTGAGGGAAAGCAAAAGAGGTAACAATGTATCCATTTTGACATTGACAGTGTCTGCTTGTTGTCTGGGACTTTAGACCTTTTTTGTGCACAAGACCCATTCCACCACAGTATTATAAAGACATATCACACTTGTATATTCTTAGTTGTTTGTACACTTGTTGCTTACATATTTAGTGTAATGAATGACCGCACAATCATTTATTAGTATTGTTTGCACAAGTACAGCTTTGTTTTCTCTTAGATTATGTTTAGTCTTCTCTTATCTCTGGTGTACTTTAACACATGCAGTCTGTAGGGCATTTTGCATCATTGTCCTTAAAAATGTATGACAATATTACATGACAGTAAAATACACTTTTCATTAAAGGAAGGAGAGTTTGGCTATTAGTGCACAGAAACTTAGAAATGAATGCTGCTCACTTCCATTGTAAATCTTGCTACAATTATTAAACTTTGTAAGAGCTTCCTGGCTGACACACCCACTTCAGGTAGAGATTCTGAATTTTTGTTGTATATTCCTTCTATGTCTCACTAGTCATTCACATTTGCAATCCATTAGGAACAAACACTGAGGTAGTACCTACACTATGTTTACATCTGTACATGAAGGCAAAAGTTTGGGATTCAATAATTCTAATGAGTTCACACCACATTTGCATCTTGTCATGCTCTGAGGCCTGAATCTACACCATATGAAGGTAATTGTTTACCTAGGGAGTTTGAAGGTGAGGGGAATTGTGTATTTCTGGAACACAGTGGATTGATATTCATTTTGATTTATTTGCACAGAAGGCTTCTGATGTTGCTAAGTTGCATTTGCATTTTTCAAGTACATGCTAGATTTGATAACACATTACACAGAAAACTTGTGTGTGTATGTGTGTGTGTGTGTGTGTGTGTGTGTGTGTGTGTGTGTGTGTGTGTGTGTGTATATATATATATATATATATATATATACATATATATATATATATATATATGTGTGTGTGTGTGTGTGTGTGTATATTTATATATATATATATATATATATATATATATATATATATATATATGTTGCAATTGGAGATTAAACTATCTGTATACACTTCTTATAGTTCACTCTTGGCATAAGCATTTTTGGGGTCTATATTAAAAAATCAAAACTTTAGTTAATCAAATAACTAACGATCGATCTTGTAATATCGAAACCTAAAAATGTCGAATGGCCGATTTAACCCAGGGAAACACTTCCCTTGGCTGCATTAAAAAAAAAAAAAAACTTTAAATCCCAATTCAAGTGGGGGGCTTCTCCCTCAACACCCCCGATGTAGGGAGCTGTGCATCCCACACCCCCCTATCTAAATATGCCATCTCCAAGATTGCTACAAATTGGAGAAAAGGGCATCATCCACATAACTGCCAAGGGAAGTGTTTCCCTGGGTTAAATCAGCCACTCAACATTTTTAGGTTTCGATATTACAAGATCAATCTTTAGTTATTTGATTAACTAAAGTTTCAATCTTGTAATATAGACCCGCATTTTTTGGCAAGCATTGACTTTCTCTGAAAGATGCCCTTATTAACTGTTATTACAATTGGCATTGTTAAAACTGGTTACCTTATAGTCTTCTATCTTATTGCATGGAAATGTAAAGTACTATATTGTCAATGACACAGGGGTGTTATGCTTCTAAGATGGCCCAGAGACAATGCCATGGGAGTGCTGGGCACAGTGAGAGGTGACTAGCAATAGTACTGTTTGTACAAACTATCATTTTCTCATTGTTTTAGGGATGGGGTAGCCAATTACTATTTGTGTGTTGCCACAGCAGAAGTTAGGTTTCAAGAGTTTTGCTTTTGCAGTTGTATATTCTTCCTGGTATTTCCATAGTAAACAATACATCACTCCACTGTTATTCCTTGTTTTGGGTTAAACATTGGTTTGTGTGTGAGTGTGATATGTTACAAACACAGCAACCTATTATCATATACCTTACAACTAGTTACCTCAGCAGGTAACAGTATGCAAGGATATGCCATTCATTCGTGTTCTTGGAAATTTATTGTTATATTCCATGTTCTGCAATTACCTTTATAGTCCAGCAGTTACAAGTGTTTTACTTCAAGGCTGAGTCTGTGTGATGCTAGCAGTACACAGCCATTACATGGGTAAGTAATTGTTTTAACTGTTGCCTGCAATTAATGTTACTCTATGTATGTACATAGGATGCAGGTTTTACCCCCTTAGGTGGCGAGCTTGTGTGCTAGCCATTGCCTCTTGGCCAGAGCAAGGGAATATTGTGCATTTATTTTTGTATCCAGTTGTTATGTTTTTTACCGGTTTGTGAGTGAATATTGTGGATGTCTGTGTCTACCTACACCCACAGTTCCTGGTGGTTCCTCCACTGATTCCCCACCTGCATGTGGTTGTGCTTGCCTTGGTGGTGGGGTGGTAGGATGTGGGAGCCTTCCCCTTGGTGTTCCTGCTGCAGCTGTTTTCTTGGAATGTGAAAGATAGCACAGACAGTGAAAATTTCAGCACACTTATGGGATTGTACTGTAGGGCTGTCCTGATGTATGTAACCACTGGAACCATGACATCAGCAGCCCAAACACATGCTCTATGATATTTCTTGTTTGAGTCTGTGTCTCATTATAGGGTTCTTCGGTGGGTGGGTGGGTGGGTGGGTGGGTGTGCATTTCTGACTGGTGTTATTAGCCACAGCTTCAGTGCATCCTCCAGTAAATGACTTATGGGATATCACCCCTGGAAAACATGTGATACAGTTGGGAGTTGTGCCAGATATGTGAGTCATGGTATCTGTCAGGGTTGCCAGCACACATATTCAGGATGATTTCCATAGCATTACACGCAACCTTGCAGTTAATGGAGTGGAAACCATTTCTGTTTATGTACAACCTTCCCTGTTCCCCAGGTGGTGATTTGATTTACATGTGCATGCAGTCTATTGCACCTACGACTTCAGGGAAATGTGCTACATGGCAGAAATCCTGTATAGTTGACACTCTGTCCTCAGGTGTATGGGGAATTGTATATAACCACTGGCATGTTGTAGCATTGTATTCAGGAACTGATGTAAGATCATAGATGCTGATGACTGCGACACCCTCAACATATTCACTGTTGGTCTGTAAAAGGTTCCCATAGCTAATATTCTAAGTGCTACTCCTACAATAGTCTCTACCAGTATTGGTTCCCCTTGGTTTACCCTTGCTCTCAGTTGTGGATGACAAAGGTTACAGAGATCCTGTAGAGTGTCTCAGTCCACCCAGTAGTGCTCTACAATCTCCATATCATGCAGACTATGAAAAAGTACATGGGGTTTAAACACCCTTCTCCTTCTTGGTCAAGGTCTATTAGCAGTAGCAACAGCATAGGCGTGGAACACAGATGCATATATAAGAACAACGACAGTCTTCAACATTGTTTCTGTGTAAAGACGTTTCCATAGCTGTATTCCAGTAGGTTTTAGAATTTGCAGGGAAAACCTCCACTGAGTCTACTTGATTGCTTAATTGCTTGTTAAATAATTATTCCATCTTGGATTGGTTAATTAGCATACAAGTCAGATGTTTACCATGTTTGAGCAGCTCTACATGCTGTGTAGAGCACTTACTGAATACAAAACTGTGCACTATGATGTGTGCGCCATTCCATTATGTGCACACACTCTTAGCAGACCACATAGGCTTTATTGAATCCACAGCTATGTGTTTTTTTTTTTTTTAAAGAGGAAATACTAACCTGAATGTCATGGTTCATATTTCTGGACTAGATGCCACCTCTTATCCTATGCAGTTGCATGTCATGTGTGAGCCTGCTGTATGAGGTCCCTTACTACTGCTACCAGCTGATCACCATTAGTCAAAGTGGGACTACAACTGGGAGCTGCAGTGACAGCTGGGATCACTTTACCACCAGACCAGCACATGATCATATTATTGCAGAATGCAACAGACAGTGAACATCCCACATGCAGTAGCTCGGTCATAATGAAGGGCAAACCCAGATTCATTCACGCACCTGAAATGGCTCTTCAGGAGGACACAAACCTGTCAATCACAATATGCGTTTGGGACAGGGATGTGTTATATTTCTCCTCCACATCTACAGATGGATTTATCACCAGATTCATGAGCCATGGCTCCAGTGGATATCCAGCATCACCTTTAAAAAGAGAGAGAGAGAGAGAGAGAGAGAGAGAGAAGAGGGTAGGGAGACAAAATAAGAAAATATAGAATATTAAATTTAACATGAATAACTGCTTATCAAAAAAAAAACATTTTCAGCTTGCCAACAAGATGTCCACTGGGCATCCCACCATGCAGGAAGAGACAGCAGAGTGAGCTAGTGTGACATGTATGAGAATCTTGAGCACTGCCAGGATGCTGGACAAAGACGTTGGTGATGTGGTCCCTTGCATCACACACACTATCGGGCAACTGATGGAATGGAAGCCCTTCCTATTGCAGTACCAGTCACCCTGTGGCCAGGAGGGGCCCTAATTGTGACACCAAGTACTCAAGGAAATGCACCATCCCATAAAAGGCATGTATAATCCGTGCTTGGACCTCAGGTGACACCACGAAATAGATGCACTGATCCACATGTGCAAACAGTACATCCAGGAACTCTTTCAATATCCTTAAGATAGAAGCCTCTGAGATCCCCAAGGTGTCCACAGAATGTTTCTGTAAGGTCCCTATAGCAAATATAGTAAGGACTATACATACTTTGGTTTCCACAGGAATAAGAAATCCACACATTTCTCCAGTACCCCTATGGGGGTCAAACATGCCCAGTAAGACTACTATAATGTCCCTGCCCACTCTGAACATTCAATGATTTATTCATTATCAAAGTGATAATGAGTAATCTTTTGCTTATATTTTCACCGTTTTGCCATCAAGAGCCACTGGGCTCAATCGGTTTGGCCTGACCAAACAACTCTGACTTGTAAATAGCAAGAGATAGCATTTTCACCAGTTGCATCTCTGATAGATAATGTGAGGCTTCCCTTTTTTATAGCACATCTGTGACAAGAGTGGGAAAGCTAAAAAAAAATGATGCAGTCTATTTCCGCCAAATCACACTTCACAACCTTCTCTAGCCTCCTACTCCACTCCTTTATTTTCATTTTCCCACTATCTCACCTTATCCACATCATTTCTATAAACCATTCCTCCACATCTTTCTCTTTCCTTCCTACTCACCTAAGCTAACTGAAGACATCCTACTCTGCACTTTTCTTATATCTCCTTCTCTCCATCCGTCTTCCTTCTTCCTTCTATAACCATAATATGAGCACCATCTCTCATACTAAGACATCACTCAGTTTCCCATAACTGTCTCTAATCATGCAATCTCTAATATATCTTTACATCTCTTATTAGAATTGTCACAGGTCTCATTTATCACATACTTCTCTATGAAACAGATAATATGACTATTTAGTTTTTCTTCATATATTTTCTCTAACTTATGTTATAGTTTTTCTACCTCTCTATTTAATACTTCTTCTTCCTTTTCACCAACTTAGTTTAATCATTAAAGATATTTTAAGGACTTTTTTTTTCTTATGACCTATTATAAATCTACATTTTTACTACAGGTTTCTACCTCTTGTAATTTTAAGGTATTGTCTTTGCTGAATTTATATGAATTGTTAATTTTCATTATTGCATGAATATTTGTTGCTTTGTACTCATATTTCATATATGGCATGAATGTATGCAGTTATGTATCCAAATTCACATCATTGCTATGTTAACTCTACCATTTATTCTTTGTCTGAAGCTTTTCTCCTTGGGTCTCCACTGAAAATGGGCCACCAGCTCAGTGGACTAACCCAATTAACAAAACACCAATAAATAAATAAAATAAATTTAAAATAGCTGCACTTGATTTTTGAAAGTTTGTGATTGTAGAGCTTTTCTCGCTGGGCTTCCACTGAAACTGGGCGCTTTCTGGCCCAGTTGCACTTTCCCAATAAACAAATCTCAAATAAACAAATAAATTGCAAATGGTATAAAATAGTCTCAATTAGCATATGAGCATTTTTGTCACTTCTCATTACCATCTCATCTGCTCATTTACATAACAACATTCAAGGACACCACAAATTTGCTATAAATGTTTTCTGCGAATCATAGCTCAGCTGTGTCTGTTTCCACTTGCTCCCCAATTTCTTAATGCATTTGTGTTAATGACGATGACTACTGGCCTTAAAGTAAAGGAAGTAGTTGTAAAAGTTCAAACAAGGGCAGGAAGTTTTTTGTTTTTAAATTTTTTCAAGTATAGCATGTAGGAAGGTAAGAAGTATTTTAAATCTGTGTCTGTATGTATATTTGGGGGGTAAAGAGGCTCTTAACGCTTCCTGAATTTACAGAATGATTCCCATTTCTTATTTCATATCTGGTCTGCTCCTCCTAAAGTTTGTTGTTTTTCTAGCTAATTAGTGAAGATTGTAGTGACTAAATAGCATTGAATAAAGCATGTGAATATTGTAGTGACTAAATAGCATTAAATAAAGCATGTGGATACAAAGCCTGTTCTGCTTGCATGATACTAACTATATGTAGATGTCCATGATTTGTTGAGTGGTATTTTGTACAGTGAATCGTGCACAGTTTTCTGACAGCAGTGATCTGGCAACATAAATTCCTGAAATGGAAATTATGTATATCCATTCATTTGACTGTAGTCAGATATCTGAGGAGTATACTCATACAAACATAATTAATCCATGATCACATATTGTGTATGTACATGTAGGAGGGAGCATACATTTATTTATTCCTGTGTTGATCCCTGTCAGCTATCCCTGCTTTTGCAGAAAATTACTGATTTTTTGTGTCATATTTTATCTGTTTCTGTGAAAGTTTACGTTATTTCTGGCAAATCAATAAGGATTCCAGCCACTAAAGAATGATGACAGACATTTGAGTTTTAGAATTAACAGCCTTCAAAAAAGCATGCTAACACAAAACCTGTTAGTCTAGAAAGTTTGTAAGTATATAAAGGCAATTGCTGTTGCTGATTTTGGTCTTTTGTCCACCATTATGTTTTAGCACTCTTCCTGAGTGCTAACAAGTAGAGATGTATTGAGTTTACAGTCAGTTGCCCTGTGTTCTGATAGCATTGAACAGAGAATCTGATAAATTTCTGTGTGGCAGTTGTATGTGTATTCATTCGTTCATTCATTCATTCATTCATTCATTCATTCATTCATTCCTTTGATCACAATCAAGCACGTGAGGTGTACAGCCACATTCATACAAGTGGCTGTTCCACTGATGGTCACGGTTTACCTTTATATGTGCATGTTGCACAAGGGTGAACAGCAATTTTCCGAAAGACAGTTTGCAAACACCGAACGGAAAAAGGTTTGAATGTGCAATGAGCGAATGCACAGTGAGATTCGTTCATTGCACATTCGACATTCTGGGGCAGATTGCACCATAGTGGGGATTTGGAAATGGTTTCTTTCCCAGCTGTAGTGCGATCTTGGAGTTAGAATAATAAAGTAGGGGGGTGTGGGGGGTGCAGGGGGGCTTGCCTCCCTGCATTACACTTTATCTAATTTTTTTGTCGACATTACTGTTCAAAAATCAGCAAATCGGCAGTTCGATTTGCTGATGTTCGAACATTTACAACTGTCGCTGTTTGAAGTTTCATGGTTACGATTCGCTCATATGAGCAATCGCACCTATTTGTTTCGCCATTATAAAGGTAAACCGATGGTCACATCACATCTGTGCATCTGTGTGTGTGTGTGTGTGTGTGTGTGTGTGTGTGTGTGGGGAGGTTAAAATACATTACTATGTCAAATTGTTACTATTTTTATTTTATTACACTCTGATATATATTCAGTCAATAAATGTAGCTTTAATTGCTGGATACAGGGAGGGCTAGCCACCCGGCAGTGTAAACCTTGGCTCAAGATGATTATCACTGTTAAAGTAACACCCCTAGCCCATGTGTAAAATGGGAAAAAGTGGTTATGGATTGATGGATGGTGGGTACAGGGAATGTCTCTAGATGAAAGTGATTGTTAGAATAGTCATTTGTTCTAAATAAGCAGTTATTATTCTGGCTTTGTAAAAGTAGTGTGCATATATTTTTTTCATTTTCTGTCACAGTCAGATATCAGCACTGTACTCAGTAAATGGTGGTCTGGCCAGACTGTATGTGTGATAGCAGCTGATCATTGGCAGTGCCTCACAATCAGTAGTGTTGCTGTCCAGCAGCACTCTGTACTCCCATTGAATTTGGCTGTTGATTCCTTCTGTTTTGAGTCTGCATGCACTCCTTGTCTCTGTGTGGGTTTTATCCCTATCTTTTAGTGTCTTCTCCCAGACAATAGTTGTATAACATATGCCTCTGGTCATTAGTTCTTTTGCTTTTCATCACAATCTAACACCAGAGTTGTACAAGATTTCTTTTTGGAGATGTAGTAAGGCAGACACTGTTCTTGTATAGGATTTAGGTATGCTTGCATTTATCTTCTCAATTAATTGTGGAACTACTGTTTTCTTAGCTTTGATCATTAAACTTTAGATACCACTTATCTTTCCTTGAAAGAAAAAAAAATAACATGGAATATATTTTCTTACTTGGGATTTTTTGTTTGCACCATTATCATTAAATCAAAAGCTTGCAAACAAGCTCTGAGATGTACCTCAGAGCATCTAGAACTGTATGACTTCTGTAAGCCTATCAGCCCTCAGACCACTATCTTAATTGAGTTACTTCCTGAAGACTGAAATTTCAGTAGAGATTTGATCAGTTACAGAGTGTTAAAAGCATGAGGGAAGCTAGAAATAAGACAAAGTATAAAAGCACATGAAAGAACTCTGCTGTGTGGACAGTGTGGGGCTAGGAATATGGGAAAACAGGGGATGCCACATTAGACGTGCAGGGGGGAGACTAATCAGTAAAAAGGTGCCCATGCATTCCTTTGTCTGGGGTTCCATTTTTCCTAAGGCTGGCCTTGCTGATTGTGACTAGACATCTAAGGTGTATATATTCAGTAAAGTGTATAATAAACATGAGTAGATGTATAGTTAGGCAATCTGTGGATGAAATGGCCCCATTTATTTGATTACAGGGCAATGGTTATTGACCTGTTGTAATATAGCCCTTCCCCAATCTATTTGGCCCCACTCATTCAGTTGCTTCCTGTATCCCCCCCAACCTTCCTTTGATGTCATTAGTCACCACTGGACTTTGTACAATTATTCTGAAGCTGGTGTAGGCAGTGGGACCAGGCTCAGATATAATTATTCTGAAGCTGATGAAGCGAGTGGGACCTGTAGCACAAGGCTGGATTTCATAATACCTCACAAGAAAAGGATTAAAATAAATAGGTTTACTTGCACAATTTTTTGGAGGAGAGCTTTAGTGTATTTGAATGGAGACTATACATTTGTATTATGTGAGGTCAAAGGGGTAACTATTGTAAAGTTGTTGGGGGTGTAGAGTGATGCAGAATTTAGTAGATATTGTGGAGTGGAAGGAAACATAGAGTGGCATATATGTTTGCTATATTTTTGTTGGAATGAGGGGAGGGGGAGTGAGGAAGTTGCAAATGTGGCAGATTGTCTTATACGGTTAGTTGGGTTACTGAAGGGCTGAGCAGAAAAAAAGGAGGAATAATACAGTGCATTTCCAGTGATAGGGTGGTGAAGTCATGTTGAGATATATGTGGTGTAAGTATGTTACAGTATGACTGCTGTGGATAACATTAAAGATGTGCAGATGGAAGGCAGTGAGTCAAGTGGGGTTGTGGTAGCTTTGTTGATTAAATACAGTTGTTGGAGAGTTAAGTATATTTATTGGGGAGAGTAGATATATGGGATATTAAGTTACAAACAGGTGAAAGGTAAATGAAACAAAACATTTTTTGTACACAAGTTCTGTAATTTATGAGTTTAATGATAGTGAATTAGTAATGGTATTATACATGTGTATAGAAGGAAGTAACAGAGGAAAGTATGAATCTGGAGGGACTTTAGGAACAGGTGTGTAAAAGAATGGGGAGAACTGTTTTAATTATTTGTAACTTTTAAGTTAATTAGAGGATGAGCTTTGTACCAGTATGGTGAATGATAGATGTGCCTTTTAACTCTATCATTTTTCAGTGAAACCCTCACTACGATCAAGGGCTCGCTCTTCTTCATTACTGGTCAGAGACTAAGGGGGCAGACATGCCTCTGGATTTCAAATGATATCAGGAATCTCATTAAACAGCCACACAGACAGACACACAAGGCCTGGACAGTCTGGATAAAAAAATAGCTAAATGAATGACAACAGACTTCCCTTAGAAAGCAGACCAGAGTGGCAACCAACTGTGACAAATCACTATTTTAAGAGAGGAAAGATAAATAACAGCCACCAGCAATCCAAAACATTTTTGGAAGGAAATATGTCCTCACATCCAAATTATTAGCCCTTTATACTTCTGAAATGCTATCATCTCAGTTAACTCTACAAACAAATACAAAACATTTCTATTTTTTTCTGTCCAAGCCATCACTGACTCTTTGCATTCCCCCACAAATCACACGTCCTCATATCATAACCTACCACCAGCATTTTATTCCTTAGCAGACTATGCTGCAACTTTCTGCTTC
Source organism: Protopterus annectens (assembly GCF_019279795.1). Lineage (NCBI taxonomy): Eukaryota > Metazoa > Chordata > Ceratodontiformes > Protopteridae > Protopterus > Protopterus annectens. The sequence goes on along the minus strand of NC_056741.1, from coordinate 1,719,891,054 downwards.
TTGGAGATCTGAATAAAAAACTAGCATGCTATTAAAAACTGTAAAATTCTCCTATTCCAACTTCAGTTATTTGCACCCTACCTTCCTTAGAATAGATGCTTTTAAAATTGCCAAACTTCTCACTTTTATCTTCAGTGTATCACTAATCTCAGGAATACTCTCCCCAGTACTAAAGTTCATCATTAATATCCCAATTCCAAAGGTAGTGTGCCCTAAAACTCAAAAGGATTACATCACAGTCTCCAATTTTTGCCCACTTCTAAAAATATCTGAGAAAATTCTATACAAATAGATGCTTAAGCACATAAATAGCTATGACCTCCTCTCAGACAGGCAGCATGGTTTCAGAAACAAATGTTGGTCAGCTACAGCTCTTCTCTCTGCAACAGACACTAGCTACAGTAATATAAGCAATAGCCTCATCACAGCCAGTATATTTGTTGACATGACTACAACATTCAAAACTGTAAATCACACACTACTCCTCACCAAATTGGAAAAAAAATAACTTTGGTACTAATACAATAAAATGATCCCAATGCTTTTTTGAAAACAGAATATTTCCAGTCCTTTCTAACATCCAACTTTCATGAAATTGCAATTTTAAAGCTGGAGCCCCACAAGGATCTATTTTAGGGCTGACTTTCAGTCATTAAATGGTACATTATACACCTATTGCATACTGCTTTTAGAATCACACAAGTCTCCCTCAAGCCTGTAAAGCCAACTCCAAATGCAATTGTCTAGCTTCTGCACAATGGCAGAAAATGTCTTCCATCAACCATAAAAAGAGCAAAGTGATGTTCTTCTGCACACATAACTGCCACTCATTAGAATAAATGATAACCATACCAATGTTATTCCTTCTGTGTCAGAATATGAATACTTAGGTCTTACTATTCACCCTTCCCTCATCTTCAGCATTCATACTGACAATATAATTAATAAAGCTTTGTCACAACTAAAATTAAGATATGGAATTGTACAACTTCTCTCCTACCGTTCGCATTTCTCTTCTTCCAAAACTGGGATATGGATTGTCATTACTACTTTTTTACTTCTCCTTCAGTCCTCACAGGCTGCTGACTGAAAAACAAAATTTACAGATTCCCATTGCTTATAGACCCTTAACCACCACTATGACCTTTTTAAGAAATGTAATTGGCTACCCGTTACTGAAAGGTCAACTTACCTTTTAGGCAAACTGATAAATAAAGTATTAAATTAAGGTTACAGCTCTCCATCCAGGTGAAAACTCCTGCTAAGACAGTAATCATACTCACCAAGAAACTGTCAAGAAACCTTTATTTCCTTGAGTAGGCCCCACTTTCGAAACAGTTACAGGACAGTGAACTTTTCTGAGACTAGGCCCTGCCTTATGGAACAAATTCCCAAAGGGCCAAGATTCTCTCCAAGGATTTATGTCATACCTTGGCAAACATCTCCATAGTACAATATCATGTAGTTGCTTCAAGGATACTAGAAAGATTACTCAATCCATACTGTAGTCTAAACCCTGACCCTGAAATTCATTAAATAATTTTATCTGATGTATATACTTTATACAATGTATATAATCCTGCAAATGCTGATCTTGGTACCAAACAATAACCCATGCTATATCTTAAGCATCATATCTTATATTTAGGCAGTTAAATAAGTTAGACTGTATAATTGTATGTCAGTGTGATTGTTCATATTGTCCTTCCTCGTATATCAGTGTGATTACCTCCACTATGTTAAGGTGACATTTGATTAGTAGATGTTTTTATCTGTATTTTGGATTTGGGAGCTTAGAGCTTATGTGGACAGTGACCACCTTACCAATAACTAGCCTTAGTCTGTAGCTCCTTTCTTCAGGAGGGCAACTTCAGTCAATCCTAGGATAAATTTATGTGTAGATACACACACTAACCCAGCATGGGTGCAGTAAAAAAAAACTGCTGGTCTTTGCATGCAGAGTTTTGGTTCCCCTGGATTCTGCATTGGTTGTGGTCTCCCCCATAGGTTTGTGTGTACTGATCAAATCATCCACCTTCTGTTTGAAGTATGGTGGTGTATTGCATTGCTTTTTCTGTTCCAGAGATGGGACGGCACTGGATGACTAATCTGTTTCTCCATCTCACTTTTCTGTTTGTGAAGGTTTATTTTTCTGGTCTGTTATTTGTTGAACTCTTAGACCTGTGGAAATGTGACAGATCCAGGACAATTTTGTCTAGAATGACACAGAAGCTGAGACCAAGATCTCTCTTTAAGAGTTGGTAGGATATTCAATGAATGGACAATTTTCCAACCTGCCATGGTAGAGCTATCTTTAAGCCCATTATGATCTTAGTTAGGCATCTCTGGAGTCTTTCTAGTTGTCTGTCTAGTGAGATACATCCAAAAGGGCACATTGTACTCAATAACTGGACTAATCAATGCTGAATATAAAGGAGTGATGACATCTTTAGATGTTTATGGCATTTTCTTGGCAATTAGCTGTGCAAAGCAGAAGATTTTTCTGACTGTTGTTCTCACATGATGACCTAAAGAGAGAGCACTTTCAAACTATGTTCAAAGGTCCCTATCAATATTTTCATTGTGAAGTGGGGTATCATCTATTTTGCATGATAGTGAAGAGGTTGTTTACCAAATGTGATGATATTGCATTTTTCCCTTTAATTTGAACTAATTTTCAGCACCCCAAATATTTTCAAGTGAGATTTCTTGCTTAAGGATTTGATTATCAAAGGGAGACTTGACAATAACTTCCAGTTTGCAGTCAACTGTGAATGTAGTTAGCCAGAGATCCCAGTTCTGATTCTTAAGACTGGAAAAGTAAATGTAAAAAAGGAGGGTCTCAAGACCAAGCCTTGGAGAACACCATTGGGTTACTGTCATACTTTCTGATAAGGTGCCTGCCACTTAAACTACTTAAGTTTTTTCAACCTGTTTGTGATCCAGCTTGTCAATCAGGGATCTATTTTTAAACCATTTAGCTTAGTTGCGATGCCTGCATGAGTTATAGTGTTGAATACATTGGCTAGGTCAATATATACCATATGAATAGCATGACTACTGTCAACAGCCTGTGTTAGCCTTTCAAAGAGTATAACATGATTGATTATGCAGCATGTTCCCTCGACAAATGCAAACTGATGAGATTCAATACTAATAAGATGTCAGACATCATTGTGCAGTCTGTTACATTTTTATTCCATGGCTTTACAGATGATGGTCATCATAATATCTGGGGCCAATAAAAGGGCCTACCTTATTTATGAGCATCACCAATATGGTGCTCCAAACATCAGAAACAAAACATGCATGTAAACTTGATTTAAGTAGTTTGAGGAATAGGTCCTATCAGATTTAGGAATTACAATATTTTCACTCTGCTAAATTGCTATATTCTTGGCAGTCTATCATATAAGGTTTACTTAAGCTTACAATATGAGCTAGTGACTCATAAAACAGTAGCTGTAGCTAAGTATAGGATAAATAATTTAAGAGATGAGTCTTACCGGATTTAGGAGTTAGGCCTGTGTCAGTTTATTGAAGTATTCTCTGGGTATACTGTCACGATTAATAAGGTTGTTGAGTTTAATTTATAAGTCTATGTTGCCATCCAGGTTGGGGGTCACTGAAAATCTGACAGATTTGCTAATTATTGCAGAAAGTGTCACCACTGTACTCTCTTAAATGATAATATTAAACATATTTTTGTGGTAACTTATAAAAACTTTTAGTGAGTATCATTTTAGTGGTCTGTGTTTGTGCAATTTGGCTTCAACAGAAAACAGCAGAATCACACAAGTGAATAATCATCTGGAGACTTGTACTCCTCCCAAGGGTGTCCATTTATTAGCATTTGGGGATGAAAGGACAGATAAAGAAGGAAGGAAGACCTCTCTCAAAATCCACTTAAAAGTGTCTCTCTAACTTAAAGAAAGTCCTTCTTTTTGATGGGTGCATGGAGACATCTTGTGGGGTTGTAACTTGCATTTTGATAGGCAGAAAAAAGATATGGTACTTTACAGTATTAGCCATATTAAAGGCATAGCCAGAACAGATTAATGCAATCAACATCCTCACATTGAAAACGAGCATAAAGGAATGTATGGCAGCAGGCCTTAGGAGAAGAAGGAGCAGAGCTACTACAGCCAATGTGATAGTACCATCTAGATCTTATTGACCTCTGCATGGACTTTAGAATCAAACTTCTCTCATGTTCTGGAGTTTTTTCTCATAAGCAGTCCCTCATTGTTGTGGGAATATTCGCAAGTCTGTTTGATGGTATTGAATTTGGGGATTTGTTCCAGGTGATAAGAAGGTTACCTCAACGATGCTTTGAAATAGCTGTAGTACAGTGAAGAAATGATACTCTTTTCATATACAGGAGAGGAAAATGCAGAAATGTGGACCAAATAACTGCACACATGTTTAGCTTAATGATGCTATAGGTAATGGTCAAAAGGACCATACCAGCCAAACCTTTAGTCACAGCAGAAGTCTTCAGCACTTATTTTAGAAATTATAGACAGATCCCTAGGAACATGATTGGGAGGAAATATTCTATAGATCTAAACCTGTTTTCTGTATTCTTATTGGATTTCAGTCAATAAAAATTTAAAACAAAAACCCACAATTGAATATGAGGAAGTTTAAAAGTTAAATAAGAGCATCTTTGATCAAAGTTTAATGATAAACCTTGATGAGTGCTCAGACTCTAGGATGATCGGTATTTAAAGGCTAGGGGTAAAGCAAGGAGCAGCACTGTAAATGATCTCCACTGGTGGTGAATTCAGTTTGCTGGATAGACCATAGATCAGACAAACTTGCCGGACAGACAGATGTGAGCAGTAGTAATTTCAGTGATGGACATTTTTTTTTGTCTTTTTTTTCATGACTACTATATCTGGTTTCCTCGCATCTATTTTTTGAACTGTTGGTGATGGTTGATACTATGTGATATAAATGTCATCATCCCCTATAATGCTTTGAGATTCATGTTTCCAGTGCTTCTCAGCTCCTTCTATTTTGTGGCAGTTGCACTGTCCCCATTGCACCAGTCTTTATTCAGAACCTGAGCCATGAGTACATCACAACACACCAACAAGATGTGTGACTGTTACCAGTTCTGTTTTACAGAACCTGCATTTTTCAGTCTCTCCAATATTTTCAATAGACTTTGCAAACCAACATGAATGTAGTCCACTATCCTGGGCCACCATTATTAGCCTTTCATGTTTTAGTTTCAGTCCAACTGTCATTAACCAAAAGGTTGTTCCAGAAGATCTCTATAATATTCCAATATAATTTTGAATTTTCCATTTTTTTTTCTAACTGATCCTTTTCCGTATATTCTTTCTTTTGTTTTTTTGACACGTCCCATTGCTGTCCAATTTGATTTTTTCCCTCTTTATACAGAAATGCTTCTGATAAACTAAGGAAAGATATCATGTTAGACTTCTTCTCTTGTTTGTTTGTTTTGCAGTTTTATATCTACTCAATTTCAAGGAGGACCATACTTCCATCAGAGTGAGGAGTGAGGAATATATAATCTAGGTATGCACTGATTTTTAGATATCATTTTGATAAACATGAAGCATTTTTCTTGTTTTCAAAGGTTGTCTAAATGGAGAGAGAAAATCAGCAATAAAAGACTGATAGTGTCCCTGTATTTCTGGAACTCAGTGCATACATAAATCTTGGTGAGAACCATCATGTGCTGGACCCTGTTTTTACAAACATTTGATGGGACCTGTGCACCAAGTATTCTTTTTTTATATTTTACTTATGTGTCGCCTTGGTGAGATTTTATAAAAATAAGATCCATCATGTGAAGGTACTCAGCAAGACTTGATGATGAATTCAGTTCCAGCAATATGGTGATACTGCTTTACTCTCATTGCAAAGATGTGGTTCAGAGATTCTGGTCAATAAGCATATCTGAGCTTCAGTAGGAACAATGCAGATTATTTGAAGGATGTGGCACAGTGCACCTGCACTTCTGTCTTTCACATTTGTGTGACTGGTCATGGGAGTTTGAGAATCCTCTGGTCGGAGTACAGGTTACTAAGACCACTGCTACATGCTAATAATTGCCTGCAATCACTGAAACATTTGTGTTGTGAGATTATCTCTGAAGAAAATGGAGCTGCATGTGATGAAACCACTAGGTATTTAATATTAAAGCTGTTCTGCCATACTACAAATGACTGTACTCCTCAGATCTTTGATTGCAGTAAAATGATTGGATTTAGATACATGCAGAATACACACATACATACTTAAATAACTGCCATAAAGGAATTAATCATGCCAGCTGACAGCTGTTAGAATACACTGTGTATCTCAGTGTCCCTCCCCCATACCCCCCGTACCATTCCTTGATTCTCAGGAATCACTGAGAAAGCTAAAATAATGGCGGACAGCAGACCAAAATCAGGCACATCTACATATACTTAGAAACTTGATAGCAGAGCAGGCTTTGTACTCACATGCTTTTTTGAATGATGGTAAATCTGAAACTCCAAACATCACACCAGATAGCTCACAGTGAGTCTACATCTGAAACTCAAATGTATGTCACCAATCACCACTTGCCCAATATTTATTCACTGCATTTTTCACTAATTTGCTAGAAAATCAACAAATTTTAGGAGAAGATCAACATCTTAGGCAAAAAGTCAGAAACATTCTGTGAAATCAGGCACAATGGAGCATATCTATACCCCCATACATACATAAGTACATACATACGCAGACACACACACACACACACACACACACACACACACACACACACACACACACTCTCTCTCTCTTAAAGTATTTCTTACCTTCTTATATCCGCATGTACTATACATGGAATGCAAAGTGAGCTGTATCTTAGTGTTTCCGGTAAAACAGAACAGATGTCAAAGTTGGTTTTGAACAGAAAAGCAGTTATTTTAATTATATCTAATTAAATTAACATATGTTCTGAGGTTCTAATGTTTGCACAAGTCACCATTTTAGAATATCACTAGTCACAGGAAGCGTACACATCATCATGGATAAATGACAGAATGCTGTATATATAGCTCAGCCAGCTTACAGAAAAGTATTTCACAGCTATCAGATGCTATGCACATATTTTATTTGTACTTGAATGCACCAGCTATCAAGTTATTCTTACAGGTACAAATATAAAACCATTCAAGCTGTGCAGCGCCATTTTATTCTTTGTCTGCATGTATCTGTTCCCTCACACTGCATCTAAAAACTCACATTTTCCCCACTCTAAAGAAGTACACTCATTTGGTGAGCTGATGTTATCATTAGTGAATGACTGCTAAAGACTGGTTTGGTGACATGACATGATCCATATTTCAGCACCTCAGTGATTTGCATAATGAAACTGAGGATCATCAAAAGAATCTACCTTCTAGTGAGTGCCGTTTAAGACACTAATGTGAAGGATTTGGGGAAGAATAACACATCACATGCAGCCAGTGCTTACAAATCCAAAATGTTTGCTTATACAGTTCTTTCCACAAATCTTCTGCAATAATGAATTCTGCTTTACCATTCTTTATCCCCCTCTTTGATCTTGTACATTTTTGTTGAGAGGAAGAGGAATGACAGCTAGGAAACCCCCTCTTTCATATAGTCCTCAAGAATACATACATACATACAGCATAATGCAGCACTAATGTTATTAAATGCATGAGAAGTGATAAAGGAATAAGTGTGGCTTACATATGCAAAATTTACATGCACTAAAGATACATGCTGCACTGATACAACATCAAAGAAAGCAATTAACTCTCTGCCAGTCATAGTGAACAAATATGTCAGCAGATTGCAGACAAGTTTTAAAATTTTGAAATGCAAATTACTATTTCTTTCAATGTGCCCATATGTTTTTTGAATAATAAATTACACAAATTAAAAAAAAATTATTAGACTTAGCAGAAACATGTTAAAGCAATCCAACAAATATCTGTTTACCTTAGAACCTTAGAAACACTTTGTGAGGAGGTGAAACCTCCATAATGACTTTTACTTATACACAGTATAAACTGGGTACATTTACTACATCCCCTATGCATTGCACTACTTTTGCAAAAAAAAAATGTTCCTTTAAACCTTAATGCAGAAATATATCCTTTGGCCTGTATTTGGTATATATTTCTTAGCTGACAACACAGCCACCTTTTATTTCAGGAGGATTTTTCCTAAAAAAATCAAATCTTTGCCAAAAAAATTGAAACAATCCATTTTAACTTTCATTATCCTGCATCCTACATTTTAAAGAACCAAGCCTCTGACCTTTATTTTCAATCTGTCTTTGACCACATAAATTGTTTCACCTTCCTTCAAGGACGCAAACACAATTTCTCTCCCTAAAACTTCATCACCAAAATCACTCAGAGAATATCTGCCCTACATCTAACCTCTGCCCTTTTGCCAAACAATTTATTTATTTTATTTATTATTTTATTTTATTTTGAAATAATTCATATAAACAATCATTCATGCTCATTAACTTTGTTCTTTTAACAGGTAAACAACATGTTTATCTAACAACATGTATTTAGAAATACTTTCAGCACAACTTCTATCTGCCACTGATATCATTTACAATAATGTTAATGATGGTCTCATCACGGCTGGCCTTTTCAACAACATGACCATGGCTTTCAACAGTTTCCTACTTCTTAGAAAACTGAAAAGATTCAACTTTGGGAAGAATACTATTACAAGGTTCCAAAGCTATATGGAAAACAAAACGTTTTAAGTCTGCTTCAGCTGAAAAATCCCTTCATGCACACACACACACACACACACACACACACACACACACACACACACACACACACACACACACACACACTCACACCCTTCCCTGAACATAATTCCTGTTTCAGAAAAAAATAAAAAGGTTTCCTTACCCCGCGCCTAGTATTACTAGTTAGTAAAAAATGTAATATATTACAGAAACGCATTACTTTTGTAACGCGGCGTTACTCCCATCACTGCCTTTGACCTAATTTGTTCTGGCAAGAGGTAGTAGAAAACACAGTTGGAAGGCAAAACAGATGAAAGATCTGGCAAGAACAGATCAACGCTCAACAGGAACAAATGATCAAGACTGCTTGTTCTGGGCAGCATAAGTAAGGGGCTGAGTCAGGGAAGGAGTTGGTCATATGAGTCTGTCAAGTTATAGTCGCTGCCTTAGAAAAAGAGTGGCATAAGGTGAAATATATTACATCAATAAGATAAAAATAAAAAAAATTATGTAGTAGACTGTTCATTATTTTAGAGCAGTTTAACTGTTTGTCATGTTCTCTTTAAATGTCATTAAATGTTTTTAATTGTACCACTTTTTCATATATACCATGTGTTACATGGAGTGTTTTCTTCACTATAATTTATAGCAGCCAGCTATAAATTTAAACTCTCTTGCCACACTTATTTCTATGACTCAACTATCTCCACAAGTGGGTGGAATGTATATGATATTTTTCTGTTTAGTTTACTACTATCTCTGGTTTAGAAAACAAATATAAAATTGCTAATTTACATTGTCCTTCCCACCAGAAAGCTTAATTGAAAGTTTTGTTGATGTGTAAATGAAAGAGGGGCTTCGACCACACAAAAAACATTGGTCATAGGTCATAGGTTCAGACTAGTTTATTCAGTTAACATACAAGGTTGTAGCCAGTATCTATCCAGGAGCTTACATTATGGGGGCAGGAGTTTATAGCAAGTTTCTGAGTGTAGCTCTTCACCTCTTAGCACAAATAATCTGGATAAAGCCCCCACAATAGTGACAACTTTTAAATATTCCTCTTAGAAATTTGGAAAGTTGCTAGAATAAAAGGTTGTGTATTACCATGCATTCTCTGAAGGATATGAAGTCCGAAACTGAAATCCATGTCATTATTTAGTGAATTCAGTCCTCACCAATTTGTTGCAAAAATCGAGAAAATCACAAATTTTATGAGGAACAGACCAAAAATATGAGGCAAAAATCTGGACATTCTGCATAATTCTGGACAGTTGAGAGGTATGTAATTATGAATAAAGAAAGAAGTGTGAAATGGCTATACTTGCAAGCAGAATATGAAAGAAGTTTCAAAGTTCTTGTGAATACTGTTGTCAAGTATGTATGGAATAATTGCACTAGCTCTCTTTGACTTTCTCTTGTAGTTTTCTGTGCTACCTACAGAGAGAGATGTATTCTACATCACCTCACAGTTAACAAGATTAATGTAAATCATGAAGAAGGAGGAAGATGAATGACAAGACACAAATGACCAAAGAATTAGATATGACCCCTAAAAAATTTGGCTTTGTTAAAAATGTATTTTAAAATTTGACAGTTTCTTCAAGATGGACATGCTATTCATATGACTCACCTTGATCTGTCCAAAGGGATTTACAACATAGTTCATATCAGAATTTTAAAGAAAGTACCACCCTTAAATATAATACCTTAGCATTGTAAGATAGATTGCCAGTTAGCTGAAAGACAAAATCCATACAGTTTGTGTGGCAAGTATCTCTAAAACTAGTGTTACAGTGACAACTAGACACAGTGGAGTCCCTCAGGGGTCTGTGTTTGGCTGTCTCCTGATTGACATCTGCTTCTCCATACTCAAAAATGATAACCAGGACCACTGGATAACTAAATATGCAGATGACTGCAAACTAGGTGTAATTGTTACAGCTCCCTCAGATATCTACACCTTTTAGAAAAATCTTAACCTGGTTAATACCTGGTGTACTGAAAATGGGTTTAAACTGAATGTTACAAAATGTAGCATTGTTTGTTTCAGAAAGCAGAACTTACCAAGCACATACTGTGTAAACAGCATACCCTTACTAAATGAAAAGGAATGAAGGACATAGGCCCATGGGCAACTTTAGTTAGGTACTCATTTTCCTATCCCACTTGATAACCAGAGATATTTCATCTAGATCCTAAAACACTACTGTCTCCCTTTATCTAACACTGATTGGACCCATTATAGAGTACAGTGCTCCATTTGGTATGTATCACACTAGACATATCAATGAACTGGAAAAGCTCCAGAGGCACCCGACAAAAAATAAATTCTGGTCTTAAAAACCTTAGTGACCAGTAGAGAGAGAGAGAGAAAGTGTGTCTTCTAGTTGCCTGAGTGGGGATGTGTACCTTGACTACCACAGCATTATAGTTCTGGTGGCCCTTAAAATCATTTACCTCAGTAAGTCAAACAGCTCAACAAATAATAGAACCAGAGATCTAAGTATTCACTAGCAGATAAACAGAACATGATCACACCTTTCTGGAATAAACCTACTTTTTTAATTTCTCCATATATTTTGGGTTTCTAATACCATGAAGGGAATGGATCCCATTCCTAAGTCAAAGCATGATTAAAGTTTATGAAATTAGTATTGTTTCAGTCTTTGATGTCAGACAGAATTGCTCTTCACAGCACTCGCAACGTGCCCAGTAATGACTCCTTCTGCAATTCATATGGAGTTAGATGTGTCAATAACAAATCTAAATATGATTGTAGATTTTTTTTTATAAGACCCATTGCTCCTACTGCTACTGGAACTGTCTGGGTATCTTTCTTCTAGATTGGTCTTGTTTTGGCTTGCAAATCCTGATACTTTATGACTTTGTGTTTCTCTGTACGCAAGACACTTTAGTCACTGGGTATAGTGATTCCAAACATCAATGCTACTTTTATCTTCTTTTCATGAACCACTGTATCTGGTTTTCTCACATCTATCTTTTGAACTGTTCATAATGGGTGATCCCATGTGATATAGACTTCATCATTTCCTATGATGCTTTGTGGCTCATGTTTCCAGTGTCTTTCAGCTACTTCAATATCATAATGTTTGCACAATCCCCAGTGCAAGAGTCTTGCCACATTATTATGCCTATCAGTATACAGTACTTCTGCCATTAGTATATCACTACCAGCAACAAGGTGTGCAACTGTTTCTAATTCTGTTTTACAAAACCTACATTTGTATGTTTCTCCCACATGTTCAATGGGCTTTGTAAACCAATGTGTATGTAGTCCACTATCTTGGGCCGCCAATATTAACCTTTCATCTTTTGGTTTGCATTTGCCTCTCCGTCACCATTCCTGCATTCGATCCTGACCAACATGAGGTTGTTCCAGGAGTTTTCTATACTTGTAACTATATGAATGCATTTTCCACATTTCTTGCCTTATTATCTGATCCTTCACCTTATATTCTTTCTTTTGTTTTTGGCACATTCAGTTGATGCCTGAATTGTATCTATTTCTGGTTTGATTTCCATTCCAGATTGATGCCGATATGTTTCTGCTAGACTAAGCAGGGAAGTCATCTTAGATTTATTCTCCTCATGTTTCAAAACTTTAACTATGTTTGGGTCAATATATATATATATATATATATATATATATATATATATATATATATATATATATATATATATATATGTACAGTCCCATGATTGCAGATCTATACATGTAATCAATTTCAAGGAGCCCCATACCTCCTTCAGAATGGGGACTATATAATCTTGGAATAAACTGATTTTTATAAGTCATTTGATGAGCGTGAAGCATCGTCCTTGTTTTCCTGTCTAATCTTTCCAACACCTTTTGGGTACAGTCAATCACTCCAAAACTGTACATTAGGACAGGAACAGCAAATTGGTTTATAGCTTGAACTTTGTTTCTAGATGTCAGCACTGTTTTCAGGGTTAATTTTAAGTCTTCTAAGATATTCCTTGCAGAGTTTTATTCGCATTTGTTCATGTTTTATTGTTGAGCTTCATCAGTTCCCAAATATTTATACACTCCCTCTTGCTCAAGTTTTTTTATATCACATTCCTGTCCCAAACTGATATTTTCTTGGTGCTGCAGCTTTCCTGCTTTAAAGGTTACTTTTGCACATTTATCAAGACCAAATGACATTCTTATATGATATGAAGAAAGTTTTGACTACTTGCAGTTGTGTTTTTGGTTCCTCATCTGATGAACTATATAGTTTTAAATCATCTACAAAGAGAAGATGAGACATCTTTAAACTTTGTTGCTTTCTGGGAGACAAATTATAGCCATAACCTAATCTGGTAAGCAGACAGCTTAATGGGTTAAGGGCAAGACAAAACATCCACATTGACAGAGAGTTAACCTGGAATATCCACCTTTGAATTTTTATCCCTGGAATAATAATCTGCCCTTTATCATGGCTAAAAATGCAAATGATTTGCCATTGTTTCATGGTCACTGTAATATAGTTATCAATTTAGGGTGCATTTTATAGATTTTTAAGCAATCTTTTATCCATGAATGCGGGATACTGTCAAATTTTTTTTGTAGTCTAGCCATGCCATACTTAGATTCTTCCCCTTTTTGCAGTTCTCCTCTATTACTTTATTTAACAATAAATTATCCTTTGTTCCATATGATTTTATTACCCTTTTGTTCTATTGCCATAATTGAGTTTTCTTCTAATAAATTACTATAAAGTCTGTTGGCATCAGTTCCAGTATACAGCTTATAAGTTGTCAGAAAGGAAGCTATTGGTATATACTTTTTAAGGTAGCTTGCAGGTTTGCTCTTAAGTAGGAGCATTGTGTTTCCTGTTGTTAGTCAGGCTGCTGTCTTTTCGGGGTGTGCATGTAAATAGTTGTTACTCATGGCTAAATCTTCATTCAAAGATGTTAATAATTTAAGCCAGAAGTTAGGTACTGTATCAAGGCCTGGAGTTTTCCAATTAGAGGCTTTTCTTATCTTAAGCACTCTGGCCACTACTTCATTCCATTTCTTATCCTGTACATTTGAACTTCTTACTCTTTTGTTTTGCTTCTTCTATCCCTTTACCATCTTTGTTATGTTCCACAGGATCTTCATAAACATTTCTCCAAAATAGATCTATTTCTTCCATTTTTTGGTGGTCTTTCAATTCTTGTTACCTTGTTTCCCAGCTCTCTATAAAACTTTTTGGTTTATCAATAAATTGCTTATTTTATACTTTTCATTTTTATTTATCTGTCTATCTTCTAAGTTTTTCTGCTTATACTGATATTTTTAGTTTATTATTTGCTTTTATCATGTCTATCTTTCTCAGTATTTTTTGATCTGTTACCTATTCTGTACTCTTCTAACAGTGACACTTCTTGTCTTAATTGCTTTATAGTTTTCTCTATTTGGTACTTCCATGATGGCATTCAATTTCTCCCCGTCCTTTCCCTTACTGCCCTGTGTTCTTGTGATAGGACTTTATCTGTTATTAATTTGGCTGCACAGTAATGCATCCTATTTACTTCTGTTGTATTGCATGTATCTCTATGGACAGTCCTAATTACTGTGTTCATTTGTTTTATCAAACTTCTATCTTTCTGGGTTTTATTGACCTTTTCCAGTCTATTTCTTTCATTGATCTTAATATGTCTATCCATCTCTATTAAATCAAGTCACTCTTCTCTTTGATCATTTTCTTCTAAACTAAGTGTGCATTCTTTGTTATCCATTTCCTGCAGGCATTCTATAGAAAGTTCCAGTGCCAACTTCCCTTCAGTTTCATGCTGTATCATCCATTGCTCTTTCATATGGGAACTCGCTGGCCTATCACTCCACGACATTGATTGTGTCAGAGTTGCTACAGTTTTCTGTTCTTTCCCCTTGCTGTATAGCGCCAGCTGAACATTTGTACTGGTTTCCTGTAGGAGGCTCCAAAGTATTTTCATATGTCAACTGATTAGATGCTTTGCGCTATGCTGGTTTCTACTTAATTTGGGTGTCCATTGCTCTATCCTCTTGTGCTGTTATCCGAGTTAAATCTTCTACATTAAATCCTCCATTTTGCAGGGAATCCATAGCCCCAGTTGTTGTTTCTTTAACTTTTCCATTGTTAATCCTTTTTTCTACTTTTCCTCTGTTTTTTTTTTTTTTTGTATTGTAAAATATTCCATATCTGGATGTCTTTGCCTGCATTTCTCTACAAATATCTTTGGTGCTGCTCTGTTTGTATTGATTAGTTTTGCTTTCTCCTTTACATAAATATTGCATCATATTAAATATTTTTTTTCTTTACCATGTCTATATTTCTTCTTCAAATGTCTCCTCCTCCTCTTGTTTCTCATTACTTTGAGAGACTAGTTGTTCCATCATGCTGTGATATAACCTGCATTAGACCTTCTATACTGATTCTTTCACTTTGCAAATGTTCAATAACTTCCACTTCTATTTCTTTAATTTCTACTTGACTAATCTTCTTTTCCTCTTTCCATTTTTGTGATCTTAAATTTTTATTGTGAAATTTTCCACATCTGGATGCCTTTGCCTGTATTTCTCTTCAAATATCTTTGGGGCTGTCTTTTTGTGTTGATTAATTTGGCTTTCTCATTTGCATAAATATTGCACCATATCAGATCTATCTTTCTTTCCCATGTCTTTATTTCTTTTTTATAACTTTCAAATGTCTCTAAATTTTGTTCTTTAAATTTTCACACTTACTCAGTCACTTCTTTTTCCAAACAGCACCAGGTTTCTTGGTCTATATCATGTTTTTCCTGGATCTGTTGTATTAACGAACACACATTTTTTTTTATTTGAAGCTTCAGACAGTTTTTCTTGTGGAAGTATTTTTCTTTCCTCTAATTTCTCTCTTAATCTTTTTGTATATCTTTTGTCTGGAAAGTCTGTGCTTCTTGCATAATAGTAAAAATACATAATTTCTTTCTTATCCTCAATAGCCCACTCTATCATCTGTATGTCTCTTTTTTGGCCTATCAGTTTTTGTGATTTTTGTGGACTGCTACTTCCTTCTATAACGGGGAACATCCTCCCCTTGGGCCTTGGCCTGGCCCTATTCTAGGAATATTTCCATGTCTTGAGGATTCTCACTGTCATTTTTTTCTAGTCCTGGCACATGTGCACCTACCAGGACTGCACTCCTTTGCATTATGGGACTTATGCACTCAATTGACTTTTTTATTTTTTAACCTACTTCTGTCCATGATATATGCTATATAAAATACAGTCTATATATCAGTGCCATCTTTGTGAGATTTTGTGAAAAACAGGGTTCACCTCATGAAGGTACTTATCAAGACTGAGGATGAATTCAGTTTCAGCAATACTTCTCTTGTTTTGCTAATTTTGTCATCTCTCCTTTTGGACCCCCAAAACTTCCTCTGTAGGTTAAACAATGTGATTCAATATCTTCCTTCAAACCAAAAGTAGATGACTGAACGGTTATCTTCAACTTTACCTCATAGCTAACCTGTCTCTGCCTTCTTGAGCAAGGAAGAAAAGCATTAGGTTACATATTGGCAACACATACCTTGTCCTTAGACTAACTGGCGTTGAAAGTCCTAGAAATTCATGAGGAAGAAGAATATAAAGTTGAGCCAATGCAAAAAACAACAAACTATAGTTGACAAAGTGTGTATAGTTGCATAGGGTAGTACTAGTGACAACAAGCAGTAGAGCATAACTTTTCATGTTTCTGTCCACAAACAAGTGTGAATGTCAAGGATGCAGAAAAGAATAGTACCATAGTAATGGGAATAATGAGAGTTTAGTTAGTGAGAACCCAGTACATCCACTACAGATACCAGAGAAGAAGACAAAGTTTTTTTTCTGTTACATCACAAATTAAATATGAGTGAAATGAACAGTTTGTAAAAGAGGACTGTTGAGAAGCAAAAAAAAAAATGTTAGGTAAGAAAAAGTAATGGTGAAAGCAGTCGTTTGGAAAAGCAAAGATAATGCAGAAAGGTAACAGTAGGGATAATGGATTTAGTGCAGTAGAGAGGAGATAAAGAGGAAATATATGAGACCTTTATCACCCATGGAGCTGAAGAGGCGTCTATCATACAAAGACAGTTACTGGTGTCCAAGGATCTCTGCAATTAGAAGAGCACAGGTGCATATATAGTTTGCTCTCAAGGGGTTGTTTGTCCTTGGACTGAGAAGGAGATAAGAAGAAACAAAAGCTATGGAGAGTATGATTACGAACTATGGGATGTTAATATAACCACTAACAATGTAGGATTGATGTATAATCCCCTGAAAAGAGAAATAGATAGGATGCTAACAAAATTAAACAGAGTTAAAAGCGAAAAGCAGAGACAGTAAAATGCAAAAGAATGGTTTTATTTGGTTACATTAGGAATGTGCTACAGACAGGGAAGTGAAGAAGTGTTGGAATTCTACCTAAAGATAGATTAGTATAGGAATCTGCATACACTGGGGTTGGGGAATGTGTAGTGGCTAGATGTGACAAAAGAGGAAGTGATAATTGTATTCATATTCAAATTAGGACAGAATTAAATATCTGAAGTATATGGAAAGGTATGAGAAAATTGTGGAGTAAAATTCTAACTTTGTCATGGCACCTGGAAATGTTATACAAAGTAAGAGAATTCCATAGTAAAGGACAAAAATGCTTAGGTTCATAGCTAGACATGCATCTCAAATCTCTGACAAGTTCTGCTACCCTTGATAAGGGGCTTGGGAGATGAACCATTTACAGCCTACCTGTGTCCATTAGAAACACAGGTGCCAAACCAGGGTTGAACTTCCTGTTTCTTATCCAATTGTACAAGTTACACTTGAATTGCATTAGGGAGGAACTCTGCTTCACATGGATGGTAAGCCTGTTCCAGAAAAGGGGTAGTCTCTGCGATACATACCTGTCTCTTCAGGTTCTATTTAAATCGCAGGCAATGTTAAACTCTGTCTACTACATGCTGAAATGAGTCTGTAATGTACTTGTATATAATCCTGATAACAAGATGTTGATATCAAAATATTGCAAGCTGTAATGCATTCGTAGATATAAATGAAATCCTCACTTGTACTGTACTGTATGTGGAGCTTTTCTCTCCAGGCCTCCGCTGAAAAGGGATCTGTGTCCAATCGGACTTTCCCGGTTAACAAATGTAAAATAAAATAAATAAATAAAAAAATAATAATGTTTAAGTCTTTAGAAAGGTTAATTCTGGTGCTGTTTGTTTTGTGGATATGCAGGAGGTGCATCAGGGTGGGATCTGACAATAGCTTGTATGCCAAGCATAGACTACCCCTCAACAGCCTGTAAGAGACAGAATACAGAGATAGGGCTATGAGGTGGTCTGCATAGGAGGTGTTATTTGCATCCTGTATTCTGTTAGTGAGGAACTTCTGTGGATGTTCCAGTTCTTGGATATCCCTGGTTATGTACATACCAAAGGGGGCATTGCACTCAATGATAGGTCTAATGAATGCTAAATACAGTGAAACAATTATTTTCTTGGACCTAGATGCAATAAAAGAGTAAATGGCCAACATAGGGCTACTTGATATATTGAAGGTGAATGGGGGCAGGGCAGAAAGCTGTGTACTATTTCAAGGAATGAAAGTAACAATCTAGAAGACTAGAGAGAATGCTGATGAATCATGGTATGGGAGGAAATACAGCGTGCAGGTATTACAATCAAATATCTCACATCTTGTGATGGCCGCACTCTGTTGGCATAACACTGGCATAAAAAGTGGGAGGTAGACATGGAATCCAAATGTTGAAAAAATTAACGCAAATAGTGCAGGAAACAGAAATGAAGATGGTAAAGTTTGGTCATGGAATGATCTGTATTAAAACTGCATGGAGAAAATAGCTGATGATGAAGGCAGGGAAAAGGAAGAGACAACCATAAACTGCATTGAGAAGGGTGAGCATCTATTACTAATATGCAGAAAAGGTCTTCAGAAAGGAATTAACAAGGTCAGGATCAGATAATAAACATTAGAGAAAGTTAAGAAGACTGGATGAGTTTCAGACTGAAGCATAAACTGACAGCAGAATTTCAAAATGGTAGGATAACGGACAGATGCTGGCAAAATTATCACTATGAAATATTACAAAGCAAAGGAAAATGCTGCTCAAGGATTTAAAAAAAATGGAATTGGGACAATGGTGACCATGGTAAAGGATATTAAGGAAGTATTTTAGCCATTAGGCAGTGTTTAGGTCGTGTTCCAAAGACCAAATTGCCACCATAACAGCTACAAACAAATGCAGCCTGATGGTCATGCTGCTCAATGCTAGAAGTCTAAATCTCAAAATGCACTCACTCGAAGCACTCCTTAAAATGGAGAACATTGACATTTTTGCTATAACAGAGACCTGGATCAAGGCAGCAGAAAGCACTCTTGCACTACCAGGCTGTAACTCATTCCACACCTTTTGACCCCAGAACTTGGACCAAAGCTCCAAAGGCGGTCGTGTTTCCATATTCATAAAGGATGCGCACACCTCCAGACTGGTAGCCCAACATAATGCATCAGAGATATTTCAAGTGCAGCTAACATTGGGTAAGACAGCGATTCAGGTCATAGTCTGCAATAGGTCCCCAACCATGTTCTAAGGCTCACACTCCACGTTCCTAAGCACCCCGGAGAATATTAGGGTCCAGCCTAACACTGTCATACTGGGTGACTTCAAGTATCCCTCCATTAACTTGGAAAACTACTCATGTACCAACACACTTGCCCAAGGTTTCCTGGAATTTATTAATTCCAATGCCCTGGACCAGCTCGTTCTTACCCCCACTAGAGGTAGCAACATCCTTGACCTGGTCATTACTAACATGGGCCACCCAGTCTCTACACCAATAGTCAACTCCTCCCTGGTTAGATCTGACCAC
This sequence comes from Protopterus annectens, assembly GCF_019279795.1. NCBI lineage: Eukaryota > Metazoa > Chordata > Ceratodontiformes > Protopteridae > Protopterus > Protopterus annectens. The sequence continues at coordinate 1,719,871,382 of NC_056741.1, read as the reverse complement.
AAACTAATCACCTTGAAAATCCACATCCCTCCCACCCCATAACCCCCCCCCCCCCACCGCAACAGGTAACCACCATGAAAAACTTCTCCAAAGCTAACTGTGGGCTCCTAAAAACAGAGGTGGCTAACTTCACGGCACCCATGCAAATGGAGAATAGTTGCATGACCGCCGAATCATACACCAACGTACTGTACTATCACGTACATAAATACTTGGATCTCACCATACCCAACAGAACCATGACACTCTACTCCAAAAAAAAGAAAACCAATCTGGTGGTCCCCTGCCATAAACAAACTCAACAACAGAAAGAGGAAACTGATGCAGAGTAAGGTGAAGTCCCAAGACTGGAAAAACTCCCTTATCAGCCTCAGCAAAAAGTTGAGATCCCTCATCAAATCCTCTAAAGCTAGCAATGAAAACAGAATTGCAGCAGATAGTAAAGACAACCACAATGCCTTCTATAGTTATGTAAAGAATCTCCAAGGGCAATACCTAGATTTGCTCTGAGCTACTGCACAATGGTACCTCCTATACTGAGTCAACAGATATTGCCATTATACTGGCCTACAGATTCAGTGCCAACTTTATCCCTCTCCCTCCCTCAAAGGACCAATCACAATACCAGTAGATTGCCAGGCACCCAGTATTACTGCTGCACAGGCTAAAACAGCACTGTCCAAGGCCAAGAATACAGCTTCTATGGGACCTGACAATATCCCTGGCTGTGTTCTACATGAACTATAGAGTGAACTGGTACCTCACCTGTGTGCCCTGTTCAGTCACAGCCTTACCAAAGGCTTTATCCCTACCAAATGGTGCACTGCTACAGTCATCCCCCTCCACAAAGGAGGAGTGACTACAGACCTTGGGAACCATCACCCCATTAGTTTGATGTGTCTGATATGCAAATCTATGGAACACATCATTATGGACCTAATAAACAAGGATATAGGGAATCTCCAAACTTTGGATCCAACACAGTTTGGTTTTGTGAAAGATAGATCATGCCTGCTCAACTTGGTCGATTTCTTTGAGTCAGTCACCAGAGCTGTGGATGAAGGCAAGGTGGTTCATACAGCCTACCTTGATCTGACCAAGGTCTTTGATACCATTCCCCACTCAAGAATCATAGAAAAACTCACTAAGCTAAGCATGAACCTCTATATCACTACATGGGTTGCAAACTGGCTCACAGATAGAACCCACAGTGTGAAAGTAGCTGACTCCATGTCAGACTACCGACTAGTCAGAGTGGAGTCCCACAGGATTTAGTCCTGCGTCCTCTCTTGCTTGGTTTCTACTTCTCTGAAGTCCAGGCCAACACAAAGGGACTCTGGCTGGCAAAGTTCACAGACGATTGGAAGTTGGGAGCTATTATTAACTCCCCAAGTGATATTGACATTCTACAGATTGGCCTCACTGAGACCAACGACTGGTGTCAGAACCATGGCCTTAAGTTCAATGCCAAAAAATGTGTCGCAATCCCATTTGGGAACACCTGGTTCACATGAATTACCACAATGATGGTAGTCCACTGAACACAGAAGGTGTCATAAGAGATCTGAGAACACAGATTGACAGCGACCTCTGTTTTGATTACCACATTGCGACTGTGTTCAGAAAGTCCTTCTGTGTGGCACATCTCATTACTAAGGGTTTTGCATCCAGAAAGAAAGAGGTTGTTGTTGCCCTCTACTGTTCCGTCATTAGGCCAGTTACTGAGTACAATGCCCATTTGGCATGTACCTCAGTAGACACCTGCAACAACTGGAGAGGCTGCAAAAGTACCTCACAAAGAGGATCCTAGGCCTAAAACACTTGTCCTATAAGAACAGACTCAAAAAACTCCAACTATTCTCTGTCTCATATCACCTACTTAGAGACGATCTCTGCTTGACTTACAAAGCCATGCCTGAATCAGCTCTGTTAGAAATGCTACATCAAAAGAAATCCCAGTCCCTCCGCATGATACACTCCAGAGACCTCAATCTCATTACCACAATCGACAGAACATGCTGTAGGGACAGGTTCATAACCCAGAGACTGCTCATGCTATGGAATAGACTTCCCATACATGTCAAGCAGAACACCTCGTTGACCCTCTTCAAGAGAAATCTTGATGAGTGGATGGGAAACAGAAAATTCACCCCAGGCATAACTCCAGTGGCTCTACTCGACAGAGGCACTGGGAACTAAGGTTGGGTAGCATGATGCCAGGGTAATCCTATGACTAGGCTTGTAAAGGCCCCAGGGCCATTAGCCTAGTTCACACCTATAAACCTATGAACCTATTAAGTTCAAAGTTCTATATTGTTAAGACTAGAAGTCAGACTCAGAACATATATATGGAATGGAAAGGGCCATCAATGACTAATAAGGACAAGGATTTCCTACACAGAATGGATGTTTCATAAGAAGCATTAGCAACAAACAAATATATGAAAGAGAGGCCTGATAGTTTCCTATGTATTTTTCTAAGAATTTGGGAATGGCAGTATGTAATGATCTGATAACACTCATTCATAAGTTAATGACAAAAGAGAGATAACAACGAGAATGGAAAAGACAGTTATGATTTTTTTGTCAAAGTGAATGCGAGTCAACGACACAGAAAACTCTTCATCCATGTCTTGGCGTAACTTAAATGCAAAAATATTTGCTAGAATTTTCCTAGCTAGGTTGTAGGTAATTCTGCTACAAGTCATAGATGGAGATCAAGTAGGGTTTGAGAAGGACAACTGTTCAAAGGACTGTTTTTTTAGCATGGGTTGAAAAAAGAATGCAAAGATAAGGCAGGTATCATATCATTAGACATTGAAATGTTTTTGATATCATGAGATGAAATTTTATTATGAAGACTGTGAGACAAGTAGTAGGAGGTGGTGGAAGCCTAGTTCAAAGAATCCAAGCTCTCCATCTTGTCCAGATCACCATATTTTGTTTAATGGGAAATTATCTGAGAAAATACATTAACAAACATGGTGTATGTAGGAATATCCATTATTTACTGACTTATTTTTATTAATAATGGAGAATAGAATGAACATGAACTACTTAAGAACTATGGTGGGAAATCCAGAAGTAGCAATATCAACATATTTGCACATGACTGTATGCTGTTATTAGAAGACATTGTGGCAATGCTACAAAAAGGTTGGTTTGGAATCAAAGTTGTGCTTCCTCCTGAAGAACTCAGCATTAATTCCAGAGCAATCATTTGCAAATGTGGGACATACAATGCCAGAATTCAAAATGTGGAGAACAAATGAACAAGTCTGGACTTAGGTACACTGGGTACTGTCAATGTGGTAGTCCCTTGGGTAGATGTCTTCTGAAATGATACAATAATGCATTTTTTGGCATTTAGGTTCAGTCCATAATTTTGGTACCAGTTTATTTATTTGGGACAGACCTTTGTGCATGATACCTAAGTCATTTAGGGATTCAATGACTGCTGCTAGCTTACTATCATCTGCAAACTCAGCCAGAAAAGTAGATGCCAAACAGGTGAGGCCCCAGTACAGAATCCTGGGAGACTCTGCTGGTGACTGGTCTCTTTGTGAAGGTAACTTTCCCTATTTTGATTTCTTGCATTCTATCTGTGAGTCAGTTATCAATCTAGTAGGTCCAGTTTATTTAGCTTTTTTACTATGCCTCTGTAGGTAATTGTATCAGAAGCATGGGCCATGTCTAGGTATGCTGTCTGTACCATTTAACCTTCATCCATTGTTTTGGTGATCTTTTCAAAAACACCCACCAATGACCTGCCCCTTAGCAAATCCAAACTGACACAGGTCCAGTGTCTGGAGGTTCCTTATGTCCTGATTGATTAGTTACATGATAAAGTATTTACATAGCCATGCAGATGAGGCTGGTCAGATTTATTGGTCTTTAATTGCCTGGGTCTTTGGAACTTCCTTCCTTATATAGAGAAATAACGTTACCTTTTCTACATTCACTGGTACAAAACCCGACTGGACAATTTTGGTAAACAAATGTTATAAATAAATAAGTAAATAAATGTATGAAAGCTATATGGCTAAGATTTGAGAAAGGGAGGATGTAAAAGAATTAAAGGAGAGAAGCTAATGAAAGTTTTGTAAGGTTCACGGAAAATGGTTGAAAGAAGATAGGGGAAGGAGCAGGGACAATGTTGGGGAGAAATCCTGGAAGACAGCACCAGGCCTGCTGAAAGTAATGTCTATTTATGATATACAGATGAGGCTACTAAACCAATATACAAAGAGGAAGGCTGGGAAACCAGTTTCCTGTAATGAAAGGACCTACTGACAGATTCTAAACATATTCAGTCAGAGTGCTGTAAAGGGAGTAATTTATGAAATACCCTTATACATTACAGTAGAGAGTCGATTATCCAAACTAGTTGGGATCTAGGGTAGTTCAGATAATCAAACTGTTCAGATAATCAAACATATACTTGAACTGGATAAAAACTTCTAAAAATGTTTTTGATTAACATTAAACAAGAAAAGTAAAGCAAATATAATGTAAGTACAAAATGGTATAGTATATTATTGTAGTACAAGCTCAAAAAACACTCATAAGCAAATACATATAATGTTTAGATATTCAGACTTTATGCTTTTTCCTACCGGAAAACTTTGGAAGGCTGCATTCAGATAATTGACATTTTAGATAATCGACTCTCTATTGTACCATTAGATAGAAAGGTATGCCTATTTACGATAGAGCTACAATTAACTGCATACTTCTCAACTGTCCAGATTTTTGCAGAATGTTCAGATTTCTCCCTCATATTTTTGGTTTATTCCTCATAAAATTAGTGGTTTTCTGAAAAATCACTAGGATGATCTGAAGACTGAAGTCACTAGATGTCAAATCCTTTAGAAAATGTGTATTAACACAAAGCCCATTATTCTAGCAACTTCCTAAGTTTAAAACAGCAATATAGAAAATCTGCCCCTGTTTTTGGGCCCTTGTCAACCAAATTGTCAAGCTTTTTCTAGATTTCTTGCACTAAAAGGTTAAGCCTTTCTTAAGAAGGAAATTGATCAGAACTGGAAATAACTGCAAAGTCAGATATGCATAAATTCAAAGCATAGTTAGAAGAACAATTCAAAATGCAGGCAGGAGCAAATAAGAATATGTGGAGAACATGAGGAGTACAGACAGACACTGAGGAACACAGACTGATTCAAGGAAATAAAAATGTAAGGAAGTATTGATTGTGTAAGGGGAAGAGACTGTAAATAGGTTGATAATGTAGTCTTCTGTGCTTTACTTGGGTTTGTATTATTATTTATGACTCTATCTCTTAGTTAATAAAGCTCATTAAGTCAGACAGCTTTATCTTTTAGATGCATTTAGCAGGAGGAAATAGGGTTCAAATCTTATCTGTATTAGGGCTAAGTGTAGCCATCATCATCTGTAGTGGTGGCAATACTTCCAAATAGCTCTACTAAGCAAAAGCTTTCTCACTCCTCTCACCAGATTTGAAGAAGTAATGGATTTCAACAACAAGGAATGCTAACATAAGCTCCATTTACTCGCAGTGCTTTATCAAGCATGAGATAAGTACAGATCCTAAAATTATTTATGAAGACAGGTGTACCTGAGAAGAACAGTTGCAACCCCCCATTCCGCATAACCTCTATGAGATAACCCTGATAATATCCAAAAGCTGGAGAGCTTCATGCATCCTTGTTTTGCTCATTTAAAAAAAAAACATCACTTTTGGTACTGCACTCATATTCAGCTTAAAACTAGGTTTAGAGCAAGTGCTAAGTGCTGGAGGTATGGAGAATACAATACATCCTACCTCCATCTGCTGATGAACTGTCCTAAAGCCTTGACAATACGCATGGCTGTTAAAGATGCAGCAGAATATGCTTTAAAAAATACGTTACTCCCCTTGACTGATTATTGAGTTGGGGCTCTAAACATTATTCCCCCTAACTTGGACCTATCAGCAATGGAGGAATAATGTCTGTTGGACCTGATTGCCATGATATCTGCTATAATATCCAAACACTGGAAAGACCTGACAAAAGACATCATGCAGGACTTATACTGTAACAGTAATAAACTTTGTAATCCCTACCAAAAGGCTTGAGACTTGGGGACTTTTCGTGAACTGTGGTTTATTTTCTTGATCATGTGGTCTGATAAAGCATAATATGGAAATTAAGATTTGTTGATTTTAGTGTGCCATTTCTCTCTTTACACTTGTTTTGCATTCATTCATAAGTAAGTTCCTATGTACTAATTTACCAATTGAGACTACCAGATTATTAGCAAATAATTATCATGTTATCTAAATTTTACTATATAGAATCAATAACGGTCGAACTTTATTGATCAAAGTAGTAAAATTTCGAATAATGTAAAAAATAAATAAATCACTCCAAAAAAAAAAAAAAAACTAACTAGTATAGGCAGGGGGGCAAGACCCTCTGCATCCCCCACACGCCCCCTACTTAAATATACTAACTCTGAGACCACACTACATTGAGGAAAATGGAAATCTCCCCCTTATGGAGATTTCCGTTTACCTGCGCGATGTTCTGGACTTTCGACATTGTCATGCAGACAATACCGTATTCGATATTGTCGGCTTACGGCAATGTGAACTAGACCCAATTATTATGTTACTAATTGCTTTATCATTCTGTATGACAACAATAATGCTTTCAGTGAAATTAATATGCACATGATATGGTAACATAAATAAAAGAAATGACCCATACAACATGGCCCGGATTCTTGAATGGCTAATTTCCACACTACTACTGTGTGCACACTGTGTCTTGACACATACATATGATAGCATGCCATTTTGTTATTTATTAAATGGTTCTAGAAGTCGTACACAGCCACCAAACAAAGGTGTGCTAATGAAAGCATAATCAGCTGAATTATGTGCTAATGAACCAATCCATTATGGCAGAACCATTCAGGAAGCTATAATGTAACCATGTAGAGATTGTGAAGCCCTTTGCCATAAACATCAAAACCTATTGGAATACAGCCACCATCACACTTAGAAAAAAGCAATGTAAGGGCTGCTGCTGCTCTTTTGCATGTGTATATGCAACAGGCTCAATCTATGCTGCTTCTGCTGCTGATAGACGTTGTCTAAAAAAAAGAAGGGTGCTTAGATCCAATTTAACATATCATGATCATTATCATGATATCAATCCAATCTGGTGGTCTTCTGCCATAAACAAACTCTACAACAGAAGAAAGAAACTGTTGCAAAAAAAGAGAAAAATCCCACAACTGGAGGAACTCCCTGGACAGCCTCAGTAAGAAGCTGAGATCCCTCATAAAATCCTCCAAAACTAGTTATGAAAACAAAATCACCACTGATTCTAAAGACAACCACAAAGCATTCTATAGCTATGTCAAGAATCTCAATGGCAACACTCAGATCTGCTCTGAGTTACAGCACAATGACACTAAATATACAGAACAAACTGATATTGCCAACATCCTGGCAGATAGGTTCAGTGCTAACTTTACCCCCCTCTCACCCCCTAAAGGGCCCATCTTTATACCGGAAGAATGCAAAGTTCCTGCAATCACGGCTGCACAGGTAAAAACCTCACTCTGCAAAGCCTAGAACACAGCATCCATGGGACCTGACAACATCCCAGGCTGCCTTCTACATGAACTACAGAATGAACTGGCACCCCACCTAAGTACCATGTTCAATCATAGCCTCACCTCAGGCTTTATGCCCATTGAAAGGTGCACCATGACCGTTATCCCACTCCACAAAGGGGGGGACACAACAGACCCCAGGAACTACCGCCCTATTAGCCTGACGAGCCCGGTCTGCAAGGCCATGGAACGTATCATCATGGAACTCACAAACAAAGACATTGGAGATCTCCAAACTCTGGAACCCACACAGTTCGGGTTTGTAAAAGGCAGATCATGTCTCCTAAACCTGATAGACTTCTTTGAAGCAGTCAGCAAATTCATAGATGAGGGTAAGGTTGTTCACACAGCCTATCTAGATCATACCAAAGCATACAACACCATCCCCCACTCTGGAATTATAGATAAATTCACTAAACTAGGTATAAATCCCTATGTCACAAGATGGGTTGCCAACTGGATTACTGACAGAACCCACACTGTGAAAATAGCAGACTCCAAATCAGACTTCAGACCATTGACAAGTGGAATACCACAGGGTTCAGTCCTGGATCCTCTCCTGTTTGGTATCTACTTCTCTGAAGTACAGGCTAACACAGAAGGTCTTTGGCTAACTAAATTCGCAGATGACTGCAAACTGGAAACCATAATCGAAACTCCTAACGATGTGGACATCCTACAAAAGGGCATCACTGAGACAGATGCCTGGTGTCAAAGCCATGGTCTCAAGCTCAATTCCAAAAAGTGCATTGTCATCCCCTTTGGCAAAAACTCTGTACCCATGAACTACCACATAGGCGGTAGTCTACTTAACACCGAAAGTGTGATAAGAGACTTTGGGACACAGGTGGACATAGTCTCTCCTTTGATAATCACATCGCCACAGTGGTCAGGAAATTCTTCTACTTGGCACACCTCATCACAAAAGATTTCTCATCCAGAAAAAAAGAGATCATTTTTCCCCTCTACTCATCACTCATTAGACCCATTATAGAGTACAATGCCCCTTTTGGTATGTACCTCACAAGACATCTACAACAACTAGAAAGGCCGCAAAAATACCTCACAAGAGGATTACTGGCCTCAAACAGATGCCTTACACAGACTGACTCAAAAAACTCCAGCTTTACTCCGTCGCATATCGCCTACTCAGAGGCGCTCTCTGCCTAACATACAAAGCTATGTCAAACCCAGAGCTGTTGGACATGCTCCATAGGTTCATAGGTTCATAGGTAGGGCCTATGTAAGCCTAGCCAACAAGGTTCCCTAACTTACGCCACCCAAGAAAGTTATTTTCCTGTCCCACTGTCGAGCAGAGACATAAAAGTGATCCTTGGGGTGTATTTCCTATTTCCCATCCACTCATCAAGATTTTTCTTGAAGAGTGCCAATGAAGAACTTTGCTTGTCATAGATGTGTAGCCTATTCCTGGTCAGGGAAGTCTCTGGGACAGGAATCTAGGTATGGTTCACTATAGGTACTTTTACTGAAAGGTGTGTGTGCCTTCATGAACACACTCAGATTGTGTGCTGGCAGACCGTGTTGTTGTGGACAAATCACTGACAGAGCAGTGGAAGTATTGCCATTATGGGAGTGAAATCTGGTATGGCCACATTGGCTAACATCAGAGGATTTCTACAGACAAGCCGATGCCCACCCTCCCCAGCAGATGTTCTATCACAGAATATGCCTGATCCAGTGTGTCACTCATCATATCCAATGAGTGACAGACATGGCTGAAGCAGTCATGAGATAGACAATGATAACACAACACAGCGATGTAACCATACTAACTTGGAAATCACAGCAAGAATTGACATATGTGCTGTATATCAGTAGTGATTTTTTAAAATCGAATACATAACAACGTTGCATATTAAAATAAATTCAAAATATGAACATGTAAGCAAGTTGTGAAGAAGACAAATATAACTTATGAAATAGTGAAGTAATTTTTAGAACAATCTCCTCAAATTAATTAGCAGTAATAGCCTGTTAGTATCCAATCAGTCTCCCCTCCTTTTACTTCCATAGCTACACCTTTTCCTTTATGTAGTGTTGATTCAGCTCTCTGATCACTATGAAGATGCAAATGTGGTGCAAAATCATTATTCCCGAATACCAAAAAAAAAAAAAAATCCCTTGGTGCAGGGGATGTGGTGTAAATAGCTACATGACTGCATGTACAGGCCCTAGGACTGCAGAGAGGACCGATGACAATTGTTAGCTGCTAATGACTTGCAAGAGTTACTGAATGCTTCGACTGCAACAACAAGCAATACTGAAGTAAGTCTTCTCTCCAAAGTGTGTGCATCATACAGAATAGACAAATTAAAAAGTGTAATCACCCTGACAACAATGACAACAAACTTAGAAACATGGATATCTTCTGGGTTAACATGGCTTTCTTTGTATTAAGAGCACACTTTCCATCCTCTGCTTACAATCTGCCAGAAATCCAGATCAGCAATATTACACATTGGAACAAAGATACAAAGAAATGGCCATGACACAGCATGGCTGTAGTTAAGCTAAGAGGAGGGGGTGATACTCAGAAAATAAAGAGAAGAAGTAGGTGGCAGTGCTGGCAACCTGACATTAAAATAGTGTGGACCATTATTAGCATTAAGTATTTGTCAATATCACATTGATCAAGACATATTCAAGCAAATGAGGAAGGAACAATTTCTAGTCCTGTGTTGGTGGCAAAGAGAGATAACAAACACAATGTGAGTGTGTGCTGTTATTGCACCGAGTTGAGGGTTCAGTTCCAGATAGTGTGCTTTTTGACAGAGTTAATGCATATTTTCTGAGCATATGATCAAATTGTGCCACATACAGATCTTGGAAACTTCATAATCCTTCCTTTTCATTATTATTTATAAATATTTGTTACTATTGACAATTGTTTATTTGTTTTGTTTTGTGTTTCATATTTGCACACATTTTTGTAGAGAGCACTCTTGACTGATAGCATTTCAAAACAGTATACAATAGTCAACTGCCCAAGGTATAAACTGAAAAATGTAATTTGTTTTGCCATCAGTGATGCATTTCACAGTACACGTGCAGTTTGTTACAGTACTCTGAGCAACAATAAGCTAAGAAATTCTACAGCTCGTCTACGTATCAGTATAGCACATGGGTTAAATTAAATGATTTAAAAAAAACAGGAAAGAGGAGGCAGAGCTTAAAGCCACAGATACATCCTCTTTCATGTTGAAAATGCAGTTTGTGTTTTGTTCTGCGGAATATAGATTGTTATATATGTTTTTTTTTTCTGTGTAATTTCAGTACTGTTTAGCAGAGTGCAAACAAGACTCACAGCTGAAGGAAAGCGTGAACAATGTCATTTCTGTAATCTTGAGAAGATTTTTCACTCTGATGATACCCTATGTGATGTAAAAGGTGAAAGGGCTGTCATTTTTAATGATTATTTTATTGGTTTGTGGATTCATTAAAACTATGTCCCGTGATTGCTGCAAGTCTGTGGTGTATTTCTTCTCAAGGTTCCTAGTGTATCGATTCAGTTGGATTTGGTGCAGCAGTAGCATTGTTACCTCACAGCAAGAGGTTCTCCCGTTCGATTCTCAAGTGGAGAGCCTTCTGTGTAGAGTCTGCATGTCCTCCCAGTGGTCAAGTGGCATTTGAAAGACATGCGTGAATGGGCATGCCTTCGTTGAAGGTTGGGAGTCAGGCTGGCACCTCGGCACTGTAAAAATCTACTGCCAATCATTAGTGGACCGGAGTTCTGCTGTGATTACCCCTAACCAGGAAAAGTCGAAAGAAGAACATTAGGTTCTCAGTTGGACTACCTATCTTGCTGGTTTTGAGTGGAATTGGTGAGTGAATTCTATGAAAAAATTATTGAGACAATTAACTGAACTAATTCAACTACTAATGTTTCACTTGCAAAGTAACAAAAGCAGGGAGAATTCCAATGTTATTTCCACCTCTACACAGCTTGATTTATTGACTTTACATACACCCCTGCAGGACAATTCTATGCAGAACAATGGATCCGTAGGGGTGAATAACAACAACAAATAGCTACAGGCTAATTGAAATGGGCCCTCACAAGCTGATTTTAACAGTATATTTGCCACACCCACTTTTGCATTAACTGCTCTACCTCTGAATGGCAATGGAGCGGGTGCCTTTAATACACAATTACGTTTAATTGAAAAGTTAACCAGGAAGTACAAGACCCTTCAAATGGACTACTTGTTTTTAAACTGGTCATTGGATTTACATCAGGTTCTGAGGGCTCTACATTTATGGAAATTCCCAGTGGGTACCAAAGGAGGCTAGTGATGCACAGTGAGTTAATGTAACTTTTCAACGAGACAGGCATGGATATTATGAAAATTATTATTTGAGACAATGACCTTAAATTATTGTGATTGAAAAAAGACATTTTTGACTTAAACTTAAGCATTACGAATGATTTATTGTTTCAGTTCAACAGAGTTAGTTATAACAATTTTTTAGTGATTTAGATAAGTTTGTCAAGGATAATTTAGATAAAAAACAAATAATATTGCACAGAGACATTGGCGAGTATGCTGACAAAAAAGCCTATCTGGCCCCAAAGAGTGTGAGACATTCTTTTGGTGAAAATTTGAGTCATTTGAATAGTAGATACAATGACAATAAAACACCAGGGGACAATAATGTTGTTAATGTGGTTCTGGATGACAGTGAACATTTTTTAGAATCCCCATCCCCATTGAGGCAGTTGGAGCAATTGAGGAACCAGAACAGGAACCAACAGAGATGCAATGGACAGACAGGTCAATGAGTTTCTCCACAGAGGAAGGGGAGGAGAGGTTTCAGCAATAGGAACCACCAAGGGAGTCATTTTTAATTAATGATTTTAATGTTGTTGAACAATTTATTATTAATGAACATTTTAGTGTGGTTGAACATTTATGTCAAGATGGTTTTTCAATATACAGTTTTAGTGAGTTGGATATTGGACATGCACATTATGATTTGTTGAAAAAAGGCTTTTCTTTTGTTCCCAGCTACAGACTAGATATTGCTAAGGTGTTAATTCATTTGAAATTATACACAAGGCAGCTCAACTTGAAGGTGTTTTTTTCTAGTCAGACCAGTCCTATTAATGATAATATGGGGACTATCGAAAGAAAGACCATTTTCATACCTCCCTTTAACACCACCATTAATTTGTTTGAACAAATATGTGAAGGAGAACTTAAGAAATTGTTCACTAAAATGACTAAATTTCAAGACAATTTAACCCCTGATGTAAGACTTTGCTTGAGGCAGTTGTCTAAAATTAAATAATATAAAATTATAAAACCTGACAAAGGTGTTGGGGTAGTAGTCATGGCGCAGATGGATTATATAACAAAAATGCATGATATTTTAAATGATGTGAGTACATATAAGAGGGTGTCAAGAAGTGAAATCAACAGGGTCTATGCTAAAATTGACTGGTTACTATTTGACTCATTTTGTCAAGGAGTGATTGATGAAACACAATTTAAATACTTAGTGGAGGCACCTGTTGTCCCTTCAATGTTTGAGATCCCCTAGATTCACAAAAATTTGAATAATCCTCCATTTAGACCTATTGCGGCAGCAAGGTGATCCAAAACTGAATCTTTAGCTTCCTTTATTGATACATATTGTAAGGCGGCATTGTGGAACAAAAAATTTATTTTCCGTAATTCTTGTCACTCTTTGGCAGTACTGAGAGATTTAAATTGTGATGATGATTATATATTTGTTACAACTGATGTCACCAATTTATTTACAGTTATACCTCATGATACAGGGTTAGAATTCTTCAACAACCATTTAATGGATGTAGAAGGGCTGCATAATGTCAAAAGAAACCTAATTCTTGAACTTATGGAGATTGTTTTATATAACAATTTCCTGTATTTTGAGGGACAATATTTTTGTCAGGTTTCTGGTGTTGCTGTGGGGGCTAAATGTGCTCCCATTTCTGCAAACCTAGTTTTGGCTGAATGGGAGAAACGTGTTGTCATTACTTCCCCCTTTATGGATGACATTATAATATTTTTGTGTTTCTTGGATGACATTTTAATTTTATGGTGAGGTCAACCAGAACAAATTGGTTGTTTTATGCACTATTTAAATAGCACTACCTCATTTTTAAATTTTACATGTAAGGTAAATTCACAAGAAATGTGGAATGTGCAGAGCTTGTAAATTTATTAATGATGGTCCATGTGTTACTATTTATGGTTATAATAGGACAATCCAATGTCCAGGAAATTGCGACTGGAGTGCCATGATGGTTATCTATGTTGCAACATGTATGGGGTGCCCAGCATTTTATGTAGGCAAAACTATGTGCAAACTTAAAGATAGAATTACAGAACATGCATATTAGGGACATAGAAAAAGTAGTAATGTGTTTTACTTGCACAATATGAATTGCAATGATTTTGAAAAGTTTTTGCTTTTCATTATTGATAAAGTGAATGATCACAAAAGAAGGGGAGATTTTAAGACATTACTGGAAGTAAGGGAGTCAACATGACCACTAAGACTCAGTACTATGCAATATCCCAGTATAAATGATAGTTAGTCTATTGCTAGTATATTACGACTAAGAGCAATGCAGGTTTAATCATTTTTTAACAATGGGCAATTAAAACAAGAAAATGTTTAACCCCCGGATTCATGAAGCTCGGCGCAAGGCCGGTGTAAGGCTTGTGCCGGCCGTGCGGCGTATATATGGAGTAGTAGTACCATATGCATATTAATGAAGGCATGTAGCCACCACAGCCACGTGCATAGGAAATGTGCGCGAGTGCATGGGGCGTTGCGGAAGGAGGCGTGTCAATGTCAGCTGTCGATGAGCAACCTAAACTGCTGAATATTATAGTCCGCCTGCAGTAATAATCGCACCTATCAGTGTCTGTGGAGACTGAAACGTATACAAAGCATGCAAGATAGTCCCTGCGAACAGAAAATGAAGAAGCAAACACAAATGCATGATAGGGAATAACAGGTCCCTACCCTTGAACAAATGACAGAAAAACCGTGTGCCCATAGTCCAACATAGTGTTGATAGCTATACCATGTGGAAGTGAAACATATCATATGCTAGTGCACCGCCAGGAGGTATGTCCAGCCCAATGGAGAGGGTCACCAGCTGACCCATAATGTGAGGGAGGGTACATAGCTGTGCAGATGTGTCCATAACAAAATACATGAGGAGAAATGTAGATATATGTAGTGACTGTATGTCCTAATCATATCCCACAAGGGATGTAATAGTCACATACAAAAGGTATGTCTGTATCCCACATAACAAATGTGATAGGGAATAGAATACACATGTAAACGAATCAGGGGCATAGAAACAGCTACAACAATAAGGACACATGTAGGCCGAAAGGAACAGTATGACCCGTACCATCGACTAAGAATACTACCTGTCCCACTTTGCGAGCGACAGTACTGCTGCGGCCAGATGTGTCCCGACACAAGCTTGTAAACATGGCAAATGTGCAGAGATTATAGGACATAATTATCCCTCAGACGTCATGTAATAGTGGCATTTAACAGTTGTTCTCCACACGTATATTACATAAATGTCATAAGAAAAAGAATAAGCCACTGAAATGCTACAAGACTAAAGCTTAGATATAGGCAAGAGTTGTAAGTTCTATCTGCCGAACTGACCGTGGGTATGTGTCAGCATGTAAAATGTGTTGTGTCCACCGCAAATGTTACATTGTGGCCAATTGAAAAGGTGGAAACAGTACCGTACACTGTGGGGAGGCATTGTCCACAACAGTCAGATATGTGGAAGGAATAGCATGGACATAGGAAAAGGTGCCATCCCCCCAATGAGTACAACAGGTCTGCAAAACCCGGGATTTATTGGTAGAAGCCAAACTAGTATGTGACACAGCCGAATGGGTAGTACCCGGGTATACCAACTAAGTAATGAAAGTGAAGTATGGGCGTGTACCCATGTGTGTGAGGTATAGCACGTGGGAAGCAAACATGGCAGGGTAGTCCACACAACCATAAAGGTACCTGACACCTGTAGGGCAGTCAATGTGCTACTCTGGCTGTGTCATGGCTCAACAACAAAAGTAGTGAGCTATCGAATGTGAGTAATTTGCATGTGAGGGGTGGATGGGTAATGGTAAAACCCGCAAAGGCGATACTGTGTCGTATGCAGAAAAGGTGAACCAGAGGTGTAGGAGGGGGCAGCGGGTGAAGTGGACATAAACACAAACACATGGAGAAACAGCTGCAAGACAAGCAGACAGGCCATAGTGTAGACCACAATCCCACAAACATATGTATCATGTAAATGTGCGATCAAAATGTATAGATATGTCACCGTCACATACCCACAGGTTGGTCCTGATGGAACTGGCCATAACAAATGCAACACACCTGGCTGCATAATGGGCTACCCAGCATACCCTCCACATCACACAACCCACCCCTGTAACAGAACGTCCACCAAATCCACCCGTACGTGGCCCACTGGTTCGTTGCAGGCACAGCTACACATACCAACTCCTATGCATATGTAGTAGGTATTGTCACCCTAGGCAGTGTCAGGATAGCAAACAATGTATTTCCTGCATGTTAAACCCCCTGCACATTTTCATAAAGCCAAAATACATTTCAATATAATTTCTATGTGGAATGGTCCAATTTCTGAAATATCCCTTACGGGATAAGTAACCTGTGTAAATAGTAGAATGGGTATGACGACAAGGTGTCCAATCCTGTACATATCTGGACACAAGTCAGAACGTGAAGTAGAGGTCCAAGACACTGTCCAGACCTGAGTGGTCATGCATAACCTAGTACCCAGGATAAAACACCTTCCCGTGACGCACGTGTCCCCTCACAAATATGTGGGAGAATATATTGCACACTCACATAGTGGCAAACGGCAGAAGGGTGAGGAAGACACCCGACATTAACAGGATAACCCTGATGAAGTGTGAGGGATACCTAGTGTGTGCCAGCATGACCGACCATACCTGACAACCTGTGTGAGCTAGATATCTGGACAGAGCCATGAATAAAAGTGAGACAAAGTATAACAGCAGGTAAAATATGCAAAGATAGCTGTTAGAAGTTATTCAAGTATGTGCAGTCTGAGTACGCAGGAAGTCCACTGGGCGAAGAAGTGCCCAGTAACAGCAGAGGCCTGGGTAGAAAAGCTCCACAAGTAATACAAGGAAATAAAGGCTACATAATGTTAAAGGTAAAATACAAGAGTAAAAGGCATACAGTCAGGAAATACACATGCATAAAATGTGCATAATAAGACAGTGCAAATCCAGAGTTTTGTAGTGGTAATACAGAAATTTACAACAATGACATACTTGGAGTCAAGTGAGTGTCAGCTAAGTCTGGTTAAGCTGGAGGGTTGAGAGGAGCAAGAGTATGGAGAGCTCAGAGGAGTGATATCCCTAGAATGTATAACAGGTGCAAGCAGGAATATATCCATGTGGATGGATAAACATAGATATATCATAGAATGACAGTTTGCACAATGGCATTAATGTCCAGAGTATGAAGTCTGAAACTCAACTGATTGCCAGCACTTCCCGACATCTGTCCCTAATGCCGAGCTACTGCTGTGCCAGAACACAACAGCATATTACAGAGGTTTGTACCATATCACTGAACTGTCCAGATATTCGCAGAATGACCAGAGTTTTGGCTCATATTGTTGTGTGCCTCTGACAATCTGCGTCTGTCCGGTAAATAGGTGTGGATTGACGTCATGAAATAATGAGGATTAAGTATAACACTCCACATCCCGCAGAAGAGTCATGATAATGCAAAACCTAGTATTCTATCAACGTTATAAGCTTGTAAGGAAACTAGTTAAAATGTGTCCCTCTTACGCTCCCCATCATGTAGGGTTTGCGCAGATTTGTTGCTCAAAGAGGTTGAGAGGTATGGTCCGTACATATGTACAGTAACAACCCATGACATTTGTGTAATGTACAACTGCATACCTGTAGTCACAACATGTCCAAGAAAATAATCCCCGTATGAATGCATACAGGTAATAGTCAAATGTGAATGGGAACCCCCCCCCCCCTCACAGTGGAGTATGGACCGTAACAACCCCACCCATAATATGTACAGCCAACAGAATAAGCTCCTGATAGGTGCACAAACACATGTGTCTATAAATACAGGTAAAATGTTCATAATAGGGAGAAGCTCCCTGTCCACATGCTTCATCTGACATTTGAACTCGGCCAGGGAAGTTCCGTTCACCAGGCAGACAAGCCTATACCCAGATCACTACATGAACACCTTGACAATCAGAAACGTGTATGTGATACGACTATATGCCCTGGTGTTCTGCATATCCTCGGAGTGATTAACAGTGCAGCTGGGGTCCACAGCAGTAGGCAATAGGGAATGTGTAATATGTAGTACTGCGTTTCTCACAGCAGGGGAATGGATGCCTGTGTTGTAAGTGAAGCGGTGAGGCGAATGTCGATGTAGCTAAGTACTATGGGTATGCATATCAATGAGGCAGAACAGCAACAGAATACTGTTTCCGGCATCCGTCCAATGTGAATGCAGTCCCGGTTGACCTACGACCACTGCAGATATCCCTGTAAAGTGTAATGAATGCGTTCATGCTGTACACACAGTTAAATACGTAAAGGTGAACCATGTGTTTCACACCAGTCCGTAAACCGGACTACAGATAAGTAAGTGTTACGGTCAGAAGTATGAAAGGCCATGCAAGCACACATATCTATTAAACAGATGTAACCCACAACATGTATATGCAAGTGCACCTGTGCGTGTGTGATCTGCTCACAGCATAGTAAATGAATGCTGTTTCCCCCACATTATATATACATGGCTCAAACCTGTTAACCCCGTAAAGTTTGAAACCGGACAAAGCCATGCAAACTACTGGTACAAATAGGGACAATCCCCAGATATGTGCCAGAACAAACATAGAAAGTGGATAGAATAACGGGTGTGTCAATAGCATGGAGTCTCTGAAGGGTATGCAGTCGTAACCTGAACTGCTTGCCAGTATTTCCCAATGTAAGTCTTTAATGAAATGCCACTAAATTGCCAGATAGACACAGGTTATGAAAAACACACCGAAGATAAAGAGGCAACCAGCTGTACATTCTACAACAATATGTGCAGTGGAAAGGTATGGTATGGATATAGATATATGTGTATACACATAATCCACAGACGTAAACCAAAGCAAATTATGAAATGAGGACTGTACATGTATATATGTATACACAACAAACATATGTCCCGTAGATATGACATATGTACATAAATAGGCCACAGCATAGCTATTATGGGTAGACAAACAGACATGCACGAAAGGTGAATAAACCACTGCTTTCCAAACCATTGGCCAGAAAGTGACAGTCCGGCAGGTTCTACACTTTAAACATGAATATAGGTGTCCATTGCAGGACCCCAAAAATTGATCCATACGTAGTGTCAACCGTCATTGATGCAAAAGAAGTGACCTCAGCAAATATGATATAGCTGTACATGCAACAGTAGCAGGTGCAAGGGTAATAACACATGTGTCGATAGAATGTATGACGTATGAACTGATATCCGGAGAGTGGGGAGTGCATATAAGTGTCTCCACACTTTAGTACTGCTCACATTAAACATGTGTAATGGGTACTGTGGAGGGGTGTCAGGTATGGGAATCATGGGTATGCAGAAATGGGCCTAGCTGTTGTTTGGCACAGATTTATTAGGTCCGCCCCGTGGGAGTGATGTGGGTATAGCACACGCCTATATTCCCAATAATGGGGCAAACCATCCACTGTATATTGCATAAACCATTGTGGGAATATGCAGGGCCCTATATCAGTGTCATGTAGGTGATTATCATGGATGGACATGCGTACGACCAAGATGGTAACCATACCTGGCAAACTGTCAGAATAAGACAGCTGCACTAAGGCATAGTACACGAAATACAAATAGGGACTATATTAGATATACCCCAGACAAAGTCAGAACATTGATAGAATACTGTCGTAGTCAGGAATACGAATGTTATGAGTGTTACTAATCATGACATAGAAATGTCAGTCACTATTATCTAACCGCACAGTTCGTAATGCCTTGCCAGTAATTTACCAGAAAGGCACATTATTATGACAAATGTAACAAGAGCAAAGGTCAAACGTCAGGGCGTTTACCCATAATGTGTACAGGTGAGAGGTATGAAGGTAACCTGTCCAAAATACATGTACAGAACTAGTGATACTAGGTGGACAGGTGAGAAGAAAGAAGTCAGGACAAATGACAAAACATGTACAAGTCATAAGCATGTACTCCGACAAATGTGAATGACAACGTATGCCCTGTGAAAGTCAATGTGGAAGGTTAATAGACTCAAAAGAAATGTGTCCCTCAGGGTGTCATGCAGTGTCACCGTTACAATTTCCAGTCCCCCATACTCGTACGTGAGCTCTGCCACTGACGGAAAGCGCAAATACCGGCGTACACATAAGGTACATGATAGAATAATTAGTGTGGATAAGCAGCTGTTGGCCTTTGTGAGGAATACAACCCTCTGGGTGGGTGTGTCCTTCAATATAAATGTAATGGCATCTGGCCTGTGATGCAGCCATACAGTGTGTGTATTGGTGTCAGAAAATTGATATCTTGTATCAGACACATACTCCACAACTGTACAGATTTACGCAGAATGTGCAGAGTTTTTCCTCATATGTTTGGTGTGTTCCTCTTAAAATCAGTACCATTCTGGCAAATTCCTGAGAACTGAAGTCATTAAATAATGACAAACATGTGGGTTTAAGACACCAAATCCGTCAGAAAACTCATACTAATGCAAAACCTATTATTGTGTCAACTATCTACATTTGTAAGAGCAATATTTAAATTCTGCCCTATGTGTTCCACTATCAGTTAAGGCTTTGTCCAGATGTTTGCTCTAGGAGGTGGAGTGGTATGATCAGAAACAGATACATGTGTGAGGAAACAGCATTATCGACTGCAAGATAACGCAGAAGGTATGAATAGCGCTGCAGTAGGACGTTCAGTACTGTCCGCAGGTATGTGCTGACATGTCAAATGACACAGCAGTCTACATGAAGTACCTATAGGGCTGTCACCTTTACAAATGATGATAGTGGGACATACCCACAGCCATGTGCACAGCACAAATAGACATACACACAGCAAAACTAGGCCATGATACATGAAGCCTCCGGCGTGTATGAGTAGAATGGGAGTACAGCAAGGATAGATGTCTGCCAAGCTATACAGCAAATGCCTGTAAGGGCGTGTAACACCGCCCGTAATACCTAACGCGTAACGGACAATGTTGGGATTTGCAACATACCCCATTGGTATGTGAAAGCTATGCAAATATGCGATACATGAAACAGTCAGCTGTCCATGCAAGAGCAGAGTTATGTGCAGAAATTATATATATATATATATATATATATATATATATATATATATATATATATATATATATATAGATACAGAAATACACACACAGGCACACACACGTGGCAGGGTTGTGAGCAGAACACGAACGTAACCACTGTACCACAAAACAGCATTACGCAGTGACAGAATGTGCAACCGTGATTAGTAGATCACAGAACTCACACAGGCATATGTCTAGCCTGTAGACAGCGGCATCAAAGGCAAAGACACCGCACAGATGTTATAGTGAGTGAATACTGTAAAAGCAATGTAATGTTGTCATGCAGCTGGAAACACACACACACACACTTGGCAGAACTGGGAGTCAAACATACACCTAACTACCCTATCACACTACAGCATGACGCATTTACAGAACGCACTACCAAGATTACTAAACACAGCAGTCCCACAGACATTCTTCTAGGTGCGTGTCGACATTCACAAAGGCAAAGACGTCAGTGGGATATATCTGTGGTGTGAAGCATCTAAAAGCATAACCTGAGTCCCCAGGCGGACGGGAGCATGTGCACACACACACACACACACACACACACACACACACACACACACACACACACACACACACACACTTGGCAGAACTGGGATTCGAACATACACCTAACTACCCTATCACACTACAGCATGACACATTTACAGAATGCACTACCGAGATTACTAAACACAGCAGTCCCACAGGCATTCTTCTAGGCACGTGTCATCATTTGCAAATGCCAGGACACTGGCAGGGATTGTATAGAGAGTGTACGATCAGACATAGTACTGTCCCACGGTAGACGTACACAAACACACGGCAGTGGTGTACTCGGCGCAACTATACATGTATGGAGCACTACAACAACAATACATAGACACAGTACGCACCACAGACAGTACACCCTTCAAGATAGTCACCCAGTAAGTACCATCCTGATGTTGAAGACAGAAATCTGTTGCCTGGATGACCACCATGGCAATACAGGATGTCAACAGCCATGCCCATGCACAGAGGGACATCACCGACACAAGGTGTCACTGGCCATGGCCACACACCTGGTAATATACATCAGTTCAGACTGTACTGTGTGTCAATCTACACAACGGCGTACTGGGCATGCTCACACACTTAGCTGTTGCAAAGGGCTGTCGTGCATGCAGATGGAGTGTACACACAGAAGGGCACAGTACAGAAGGGCACAGTAAGGTATAACTGTCCTCACGCACAGGGCGGTCAGACACATGCAGTCACCTGTACACACACAGCTGCCATCACAGCTGTCACAGGTGCAGGTCACACATGTATACACTGCAGTGTACACTGTAGCTGTCAGGTCATCACCATGTCATCGGTGCAGCAATACACAGCCTTACAGTACCACACACAACACCATGTGACATATGACCACTGGGCTGTACAGAGGTGTACAACCGCTGTGCAGAGTACACATGTACCGACAGGGATCCAACAGGTGTTATGCATTGCAACGATACCAGTATACATGAACAGGTCAGCTCAAGACATGCCACGGCCCTTACACAGCTGTGACACATGACTGTTGCTGTACACCAATGAACACACATCTGGATATGTCATACATGTGATTGTGTGGATGTGTGCATGGACTGCACACACAACACATACATACATAGCATAGCCTTTGATGTACCTCGTGCATAACAGTGGCCTAAACAATGCTACGCATGCAAATGGAAGGTGGGTCCATGTCTGTTGAATGCTCACACTACAGGGGGTAGCAGTGTTGACCGGGACACATACCCTTGTACTGGTCGCCTGTGACACCCGTGATATCATACCACAGTCCACGTGTTATGTATGTCAACACACATGTCCAACAATAGCAATGCATACAAACATGGCAACAGGAGACACATGTGACATCTGTACTGTGCATGCAGCAACCATGCATGTGCAGTGGCCAATGTCTGTAACATAGTCGCACCTAACTACGACATGCAGTCGCAGTGCAGCCCCATCATTGACACCAGTATACGGTGACATACACACAGCACGTATGGAGGGATGTGTGTACATAAAGTGGTGAACCACCTGTGTAGATATATGTGTGCAGGGGGTGGCTCACAGTTGTGTCACACACCATCCTATCATGCCATGTGCAAACAGTACGCTATGTCACTGTTACGTGATGGTGCTGACATAACGCATACACAGCGGTCAGGTGTTACCAAATATATGTCACATGGCACCTGTAACACCTACAACCTCCCGTGTGCATATAGCAGCACAATTGCCAGACATAGCATTGGTACACATAATGCAATCAATACCGCTGCATGTCTATCAAACGTGTCATCATATGGCAGGTGTATCATTCCCAGCACTGCCATGTGTGTCCTAATGTGTGACCAGAGATGCCACATATCGTGGGGATTATGCCCCAGTTGTTACACATCCCTGTACACTGTTGTAGAGATCTGTACATACGTCAGTGTGGGAAGCATGATGTCGGCCGGTGTGGTGCATCACATGCGTCGGCTGTCCGTATACACATGTGTGATCACCACAGTGTGTGTGGGTGTGTGTGTGTGTGTGTGTGTGTGTGTGTGTGTGTGTGTGTATGTATGTATGTCTGGTACTTGGTGTGAGGGTGTATGCTAATATACAGTGAGAAATGATCACTAACCCCACGTGGTGACTAACCCGTAATGGTGATGCAGTGCACTGCCCTGTTGATGCCATAGGTCCCAGCCATACTGGCTACCTGTGCATGTTCCTTCTCTGTGACACGTCGTGTGGGTGCATAGTACTATGAGGGTGATGACCACATAGGCAAGGGTCCCCACCTCAACACTATGGGGTGTGCGTTATAGCGGTGTACACCCCATGAATGTGGCCATGTTCCCGTACTGTTACAGGGTCCTACTGCTACACAGTGTGGCCTCCAGCTACCAAGTGACACCTCACATCATCATTGGCCAGACCGCTGTGTACAACCCCTGCTCCATGTCACCATACCTGTAATGTGTTCTACTATGTATGTCATGTCACTTTCCAGTGCAGCCTGTGGCACTGACCACATGCGTCAGGTGCAGTATATGTGCGGACATCTGTGTCATGTTGGTGTTTCCAACAGTCAGGTTGAGGGTACATGTAGCATGCTGATATTACCAGACGTGCCTGTGAGTAATCCACAGTTACACGTGGGGGACTGCAAATACTGCAACCTGTAGGCACATGCAAGTACACCATAGGAGGGAACCAGGGTATCACAACCAACATGGTGCTACAGATGTAACCGAGACACATACCGTGAACACATCACAATGCATGCTGCACCTGAACTACATGGTATGACCGGTGCATGTCAACAGTACACAACCTATGTCACATACACATCTCTCAGTATTCACACACAACCACTGCAACATACACATCCCTCACTATGCATACACAGGTAATATTACATACACCTCTCACTATTCTGTTCACCCTGTGCATCAGAATATTTGAGCATATCCCTGCACCGATGGTGTGGATGACAGGGATGCAGCACAGGCTTCATCATATGCACAGGGTGATATGTTTGCCAAGGGCATAGGCTGCACCAATGGATGGCATCATGTGTGTGTGTAATGGCCGGTGATTTGATTGGACATGTCTGTTCAGAATGCATGTGGATGTAATGGAGCCCTACAGTTGTGTTTGCTGTGTGCGTGTATGTGTGTACACAGTTCTGCCATGTGTTTGGCCTACACGGGGTATAATTGACAGCCCCAAATTGTACAGACCAGGTTGTACAGCTCACTGTGTCCGTCCATGGTCACGTGACCTGTGCCTGCCAGGGGTTGCACGGGCACTACCAGGTGGAGGTACAGAGTGGCTACTGTCTGACGACACATGTCCGCTGGAACCGTGTCCCCACTGAGAATGTCCAGGGCCACATCCACATGGCCTGTTGTGTCCTGGTGTGGACAGCGCAGCACCAGCTGCACTGCTACTGCTACCGGCACTATGGGAGCGGGCATGTGAGTTGGCACGCTCACTTCAACCTACACTAGGTGGTGTTGCTGGCCTACGTCCACATGGCCTACGCCTCACTCCTACCAGATGTTCCAGCACAGACAGCTCACGCTCGCGGATTGCCATGCCATGGTCAAGGATTCCGACCATGTCATCCTATCACCTATCCAGAACATCAGCAATCTGCTGTTGAGCATTTGTCAATGCCTGGATGTTGTCATTTAGGGTATGGATAGCAGCCCTCTGCAGCCTCTTCCCTTCTCTGTTCTGCCATTCAGCACGTGCCTGTGCTGCCATTACAGTCTGGAACATGCGTCTGGTGATACCAGCTGCTGAGCTCTGTCCTGCAGGTGCATGTCTGCCAGAGGTCCTCCTACGAGCAGCACCAGCCACATGCCTGTGTGGCAAATCTGCAGTCATTACACTGACACCATGGTGTGTAGACACACCTTCTGTAGCCACCACACATTCCTGTTCCACAGTAACAGACGCTGACTGTCCTTCCTCTATGGCCACTGGTGATGCAGTACGTGTTGGCAGCAGAACTGTGTGCGGGGAAGAGGGGGACATAGCTGGGATGTTAACCATTGGCACAGATTCAGCCCCTGACAACCCTGCCTGTACCTCATGCATATGTTCATCACCAATAGTATCTGTGGGGACACTAACATCAGATGGACCGCAGGAGGGTAACGCACCTACATCACCTGTGAATGCAAAGAAATACTGTAAAGTACAATAGACACAGACACACACACAGACACACACACAGACACACACACACAGATACACACACACAGACACACAAACACAGACACAGACACAGACACACACACACACACAGACACACACACGCACACACACACACACACACACACACACACACACACACACACACACACACACACACACACACACACACACACACAGACACACCATGCATGTGATTTGACAGATGGCATGCAGAATGCCTGTGATACAGCAGAGGGCATGCAGCTCAGACATTAAAAGTGTTAGTAAGCATACCTCCCTGGGGTGCACACTACAGCAAGCAGGTGTCACATCAGTAGCCATGCAGTTCACACAATCATGGTAGTATGCATGCATCCCTGTGATACACCATGTGGCCCAGAACAGGATAACAGTACACATGGGTGACGTGACCTTGACATGTAATCTGCTGACATGTGCATTAACATGCATACATGTCTGACACAATGGTGTCCTAATGGGCTTCACATTGCAGTGTTGTCTGTATGCCCTACAGATTGAATGCATGTTTAGCAAATGTGCATGAGAATGGGAGGGTAGTGTGAGCTGTCTACATTGCTATACAGTGTGAAGTACAGACACTGTGCCATTGCATGGCATCATGAGGCATCTATATTGCTGTAGAATGCATAATATGTACACATTGCATAGCCATAACTGCATACTATGACACAGTCATGATGTTCAGCAGATCATATATGGTAGACTTCAGTGACACCTCCAGTAGCTGTGCACAGGCTTTTAGGATGTCCAGTGTACCACATCAACTGTATAATCGGTCAACTAAGGCTATAAGTGGACCATGTGTGGACAATGTGCAACAGGGTGTATACACATCCCATATACTGTGTGGCTACATGTCTCTGGCCATCCCCTATGGCCATGTGTGCACATGTGTTGGCCAAATGTGTGTGATGGCCATCTATCTCACATGCCTGTGTTGTCCCATATGACATACACCCATAGATGTCAGATATTTCACAATCCACAGAGCTATGCAGACAACGGGTTGTATGTTTGGTATGTGGGGTATAGGTCATGCGATAGTGTGACAATATTGCAGACAGAACACTACGTGTCTGGGACATGTCAGGTGGCACATCACAATGTGTGCACCCAATGCAGGGGCATATGACACAATGGTGACACCTGTGGGCTGCCCATATCACAGCTCACTGTGTGGTACTGTGTGCATACCACACATGTTGTTCCAATGCATACTACATATGCCTCCATTGTAGAACACCTCCACCGTTGTATGCACGGCTGACCACACATGTCACAATGACAAGTACTGTGGTTTCAAGTCGGTGTATCATTTCATTTGTATATATTGCACATGGGTGGCCTGTGTGAATGATGGGTGATGCGACCTGTATATGGTGACTGGAACAAACTTCAAGTGTGCAAGTGTTAACTGGCCACATGGCAAATAGATCTACACTGTAACATGCCTGATACTTATGACAGTCTCACCTGCAACAGACTCATGTCTGTGTGGCACGCCAGAGGTACCTGTATAGGGGTGACACAGCAGTATGAACATTATCCATGACTGTATGACAGCCACAGGTTGCACTGTGCATGTTAACACAGTCACCTGTGTAATAGCATATAGTATGCACATGTGTGCATACACAGAGTAGCATACTGTAGGATGCAGCATGTGTGTCCACATACCTTGCATATGTTGTTACTTTACAACATGTACAGTGACACATGCAACTAAATGGAATATAATAGCCATATGTGCAGTACTGACTTACCAGGCAACTCCAGGCTCATTGGTTGGGAGACACCCACCTCCACGATGGCAGCTAGTTTTTGTGGATGCTGTTCCCTGGGTGTCCCCAGACTGGCCAGTAGCTCCTCAGTGTGTGTGAGTGGGGGCTGGGTTAGTGGCCCACCACCTGTTCCATCTTGTTCCCTGGCGATTGCAGTGGCACGCTGTTTTGCATGTCGTATCAAGTCCGTGCAGTGTCTGTGCACCTGCTGGTAGGTGTGGTTATGGCCACCCACATCGTTAACCCTCCTGCGTAGATCCTGCCACAGGTCATCCCGCTGCTGGGCATGCTGTGGCACATGGTTGAACAACAAGTCATAGTTCTCATGGAGCTGTGGGATGAGGACACCATCCTCCTGGCAGTTGTATGCTGGAAGGCATGTACGGGGCATTATCTGTAAGACATAATGATGGTGACAGGTCACAGTTTCAGAGATGTACAGAGATACTGCTGCACATACATTTCTATGACATCTACTACATCTGCACAGTTATCTTTGCAAAGCATCATGACACTGACACGACTGACGTGTTTGTGTCACACACAAGTCACACCCATTATGCATTGGATATCATCACCATATATGTGTGTCACCTCATTACAGTGTTCATACTCCATGTGAATGCCGTCTTGCTGTGGGCATGTCTATTTGCCTGCACTTGTGTTCTTACCTGTCTGCACATGCCTGGATGTGTCCACGGTAATGCTGTTGACCTTGATGCTGTGTATATGTCACATATCAACACAGACACAGTCGTAATGGACTTGAGCAGTGACAATGCACACATACACATGGACACCTGTACATGCATGTGTTTTGCCATATACATCTACACAGCACTGTACAACTGTTCAGCATCCTGCCACGGATCGCCTGTGTTGCACATGTGATAGACATGGGACAATGGCTAGTCAGACGTCATTCGCAGGGATGGTTATCAACCATAGCATGTGTGGGCATGGTTTCTAAGCTGTAACAGACAGCCATTATGCCACTGCAAGGTGCATCTGTACCAAATTACTGATCCAGTCAGTTGATAGTACATCTACCATGCGGCTATCACACCATGTATGACTGGGATGACATGTGCAGCTTTGATGGACAGGGTTGCATGGTATGGCAGGTGTATGAGTATATCACATATATGGCACAGGGATCTGTCCAGCCTGTGGTGATCCTAGTATTAGGATGGTGGCTGTCCATGACATGTGTCTTACAGATCAGGATATGGACATGTAGCATGTCCATCATCATGGTGTAGCAAATGTCTTTCTGCAAGGTAGACAGCATGCTGCATAGTGGAGGTGAGGATTGTGAAGGCTGGTATCGCCCATCAATGCATGGCCATTACCCCTTAAAGGTGGTATGTGATCCAATATTGGTCACCACAGTGCTGTATATGCCTGTCCAGTGATCTCCGTGCTCATGGATGGCACCCTGACATGACATGGGTACCTCATATGACTACCTAAGAGGCCTGGAGATGTCACCAAGTTGGGGGGTGCACTGCACAGCACCATCCCTTACACAGTGTCCATAATGTTGACACAGCCTAGGTAGTAGTTAATGGGTACAGGGATGTTCACCTAGCGGTGACAATGCTGGTATCATCCATCAGACTGTGCACATATGTCACACACCTCACCCACACAGCCCATTCTGTATGTTGTTCACAACACTGACACAGCTATACTCATAGGTCATGGCCATTCACAGCCTTACATACACAGATGCCTACCATTTGTCTGTGTGGTATGGGCTACAATGAGGGTGGAGTACAACACATTAACCCTGTTCTACTGTAGCTGGCACTGGTGTGATGTGCACATGTCACTCCTGCACCTTATGTAGGTGTGAGTCTGTCAACAGGCCACTGGTGGAACACTCCTGTGACATACAAAGGTATTTGTAATCAAACATCCGTGCTGTCTTGTGCATCTGTACTGCTAACATCTACAGTGATAATGGTACAGGGACATGCATACCATACTCAGCAGGGTTATAGTGTGGTGCCACCCATAATGACTGTCATCACCACTTGTGGGTTGATATTATCCAACACCCTATCTGTATTGTATGGTCATGCTAGGCACTTGTTCAGAACTTGTGAGCATGTCATGAGCTACTGATTAATATAGCACCCATTCCACACCATTTCCCACAGGTACACTGGCTGTCCTACACTTCCCAGCTTGCTTATGGTACAACAGCTGTTGTACACACGTAACGCACATATCCTGTGGGACATGGTTGTATATGCAGGCATGTCCAACTGTCACGTACCAGTGCTACTGCCTGTCTATATGATGGATATGTCGTACATGTGGCAATAGAGCAATTGTCTCATGTACACATTCAATGCTCACCTCCCAACATACAACACTACAGCCTGTGGGGGATGCACTTCTGCAGCCGTGCTGGGGGCATAGCTCTCAAGTGTACCTCATTACAAGGAATGTACCTCATTTTGGGTCTTAAAAAATGCATGTTCCTCAAGGTTCCACATTGAAAGGGTCTGTCACACATTCATTGTTGGAAATTGTTTAACTGCTAGCCATGGCTAAATAGATGGGAATCATATTAATTCATTCGAATATCTTTTTTATACATAAAACCAGCCTATTTTAGCCATCATACGCCCTTCCTAGTTGAAGCTGTTAGTAAGCCAGTAGTAAGTGTTCCACCTTTTGCCCATTTGTCACACATTATGAGG
The DNA here is from genome assembly GCF_019279795.1 of Protopterus annectens. NCBI lineage: Eukaryota > Metazoa > Chordata > Ceratodontiformes > Protopteridae > Protopterus > Protopterus annectens. The sequence goes on along the minus strand of NC_056741.1, from coordinate 1,719,840,984 downwards.
GCTGATGTTCCTCATTTTGGGGACAGGAGGTTGACAGCTATGGCTGGGGATAATGCTGTCACCAACCCTGACTGCACCTGACAGTCATGTGGGGATGTGTAACATTCGCAACACACCCCACCCATCACATAGTCTCACATGATCTCCACCACAGGCCACACCTATGAGGACAACTTGTGCAGTACATCTCCATACTCTGTGTAGGCACCAGAGGTAGCCCCCATCATGGAAAACGACATCACCAACTTATAGCCCACAGACTCATGTGTGCCCATCACATACAGCCAATAGAGAGTTATAACATTCACAACACACCAGTCATAGGTGACTCTGTAGGGAGTCACACTGCAGTTCCACACAGCAGGCTACACAAGGCGATAGTCGCTTACATCTTGCTGTTGGGTAACTGGTTCTGCAACATAACCTATGCACCCATGCCACACCTCACCAGGTACAATGTGACTGTCATTCTCCATGTTAGTGTGACTGCCCTGAGATGCCACTTCACAGACTATGTGTGCAGGGACATGCAATAGCTCACCAGTCTTATAGCCCTGAGGGTGTGGGCCAAGCCCTGGGCAGCATTATGCATTTGTCCGGACACGATACCACTGTACAATGACCGATTGTGTCACTTCAACAGTTGCCTATGCTCCTATTGTCATTCCACAGGCATCTAGTATCTGTCCGCTTTGACTGACCTGGTCAAACACAATGCTGTGGCACAGATGACTTGCACCTGTCAGCCCTGGGAGTACAGCTCACATGTAAGGCTCTTGCTGCTTCTATACTGCCTGTCTTAATAACAGTCACCGGCAGAACAGGAACTGGCAAGCACGACATGGGGTCATGTGACACAATGCTTGCATCTTCCTCTGTGACGCACGCAGGCAAGGCACACCTTAAAATGCACCACTCCAATATCTCTGCAGTGACTGGGACCTGCCTCTAGGCTCTGCAGAGCACACCTGCAATGACAGGTTATTGACAGACCATACCTTTCAGGCACATACCTGGACCGGCACACCCACAGCTGAGGGGTTCCCATATCCCACTATGTTGTGCACACATCCTGGCTAGTCACTTAGCACAATGCATCAGAGGTGCTCCACATGCAACTAACTGTGTCCGGGACCACTATACACATTGTAACAAGCTACAGAGTCAACATCATACCCCACGGTTAACATACCTCATTTGTTGGTATATTGGACAGTGGGGCTCAGACAGCTACTACTGATGTGTGACTGACACTACCCCACACTTAACTGGGATAGCCACTCATGTACCGACACATCCATGAGTCATAACCTCCACTCTGCTGGATCAACCCATACACACCACCTCCAAGACCAAAATTAACCTTGACATGAACACTACCACCATGTGACTGCTGTTACACACCTGGGGTTATCCCCTCATTGGTGGATTCTGAACATATGCTAATCAACCTTGTTAGCCACATCCCGGCACCACACCCATCACAGCATACACAGTACATGAGTACTACAAAACCTACTACAGACGTCTTCTGACAGCGGTTGTTAACGTCATGACACCCGTGCAGATGGATGATGCACATACAAATGCTGTAACATACCCCAGTGCACTTCATTAGCATGTACACAACTGCATGGATCATGCTATTCCACAGAGAGCCATGATGGTACACACCTGAAAACAGATGCCACTCTGGTGGTCATGTTCCATGGACATATGATGTAAAACAACAGGTGTAGGCTGTTGCACAGTGGTGTACATTCCCATGGGTGGGGTAGCTCACTGGTCAGCCTTGGTAGGGCCACAGGATCCCTCATCACATACTCCAAGACTAGCTACGTAAACATTACTGCGACACATTCCGGGGTGTACCACCAGGCATTATGGTGGTATGTCAGTAGTCGATGGCAACACCCACATCTGCTGTCACATACAACAGTCACTCAGGAACATTACAGACCCAGGTGATGTTGGCAACATGCTGGAGGATGGATTCAATGCTAACATTACACCCTCTCACTCACTACAGGGCCACAATCCATACAGGAACATGGTGGTGTCCCTGTGGTCACAACTACACAGTACTAACCTGCACTCTATATGTCCTGGGACACTGGCCCCATGTCACCTTCCAACGTCCCAGGCTTTGATGTCCACAAACCTCTGAATGACATGTCTCCCCACTAGGCCACCATATTCAGTAATAGCCTTGTTTCAGACATTGTAGCCCCTGAATAGCACACAGCAGCATTTATCATACTACACGCAGGTGGCACCACAATGCACGAGTGGGACTATAGTCCTACACACCTGACTGGACTGTTCTGCATGGCTATGGGGCACATCATCAAGGACGTCTTTCACAGAGACATTGTTGGGCTCCCGTCCTTTGATGCCGCCTGGGTTGGGCTTGTTAGTGCCAGAGCGTGGCCCCTACACCTGTGGACTCCTTTCATACAGTTACCAGGGCAGTTGCTGATGGTACGGGAGTCCACACATCCTACATTGTCCTCTCATTGCCTTTCAGCACCATTCTCCATTCTGGTATTGACAACATGCACATCCACCTGCACATCGTACCCTATGTCTCAGGATGTTATGCAATGTAGCTCATGGACAGGACATACACAGTGAGGCCAGCATACCATAGTACCTACTGCATGTCAGTTACATTTGGCATACCACAGTCCTCAGTCATAGGGCCCCTCATGTTCAGTATATGCTTCCCTGCGGTACAGGCTAGCACAGGGGACTTTCCCTGCCTAGCTTTACAAACCCCTGCATACAAAGCACCATGATTGCTCCACCAGCTGCTACTGACTCCATCCATACGGGTGTCACTGTGACAGATACCTGATATGACTATCATGGCATCAAGCTGCATGACACAAGGTGCATGAACATCACCTTTGCATTACACCATTCACCCACTATCACATGGGTGGTAGTCCCCTACATACATATCACATTGTACATGTTTGCAGTACACACATATGTCCCACCCACTCCTGTGGTTACCGTATTGCCACTGTGGTGTGGATATCCTTCTATGTGGCCACACTTATCTGTACTGAGTGTGTAGCCAGTACATAGGCACCCATTGTACCTCTGAACTCAAGACTTCTACACACATTCAAGGGTACACCACCCCATTTAGGGTGTACCTTACACAACAGCTACAGCTTTACATACCACAACATTAACACGCCATGACGTTTACTGAGCTCCGACAGTTTAAGTATGCGGCTGCACTACGGACACCATATCTGTACACATTTGCATACTACATACTCAGGGGTGACCTCTGCTGATCAGACAGGGCCCATGTCCACAACATTATTAATGGATATACTCCTCATACGCGACATAAGCAAAAGCCACTGTGAGCAACATGCTCATGGATATGTGCACACACGCCACCATGAGTGGGATGTGCTTGAGGGTTACATTCCCAAACCGGACACTCACCATGCTTTGGGACATGAGTCCTATGTACATCACGCAGGGACACTCAGTAGCACTGTTCATGTGATACCTCCCTTGGTGGTTGGGGGACACATGTAGGCCTGGGATCACTGCAGTGGCTGTACTGTGCAGAGGTGCAGGTGACACATGGCTCTGCTGTTCACAGGACACTACCCTAGAGAGGTGCCACTGGTGTGAACACTGTAGTTGTGCTTACACATGGACTTGCCAGACTGCATAGTACCCCACTATGCACCTGTGAAGCTATTACATGTCCTTTGTGCATGGTTACTTGGTAGCCCTTCCATTTAGATTAGCTATCATGCTATTACAATGTCCCATGCCTACAAGCCATATGTATCCTGTTATTGTACATGCCAGTAGATGATACCTTTGGTATGCATGATATGCCTGTTATGCTGTGTAGAATATCTGTCATATCTACCTACAATACTATGCATTACACATATTTCACATAGTATCCCATAATGCAAAGCATACTTGCACAACTGGACCACCTTAGATATGTCATTGATGTTATATGCCCATACACATGCGTGCTGTGACAGTATATCAACATATACTATCCCCTGCTATGGCACGTACTTGTTGGACATACCCTACCACTGACGGTGGGTTGTATGAAATTGTTCTGTTTAATGCCCTCATGTAGCATCCCTTGTGGTGTCTGTGATGTGTACCTTGTGGCCCACTGCTGGACGCACAGTTTCTACAAGCGTTAGTATTCTCAGCAAGACATCACTACATAAATACCTTTTCCCACTTTATGCATTGCGGACACGTTTAATTAATGCAATCCAGGCTATACATACAGTAAAACTAATTAATACAGATCATGCTATACATAACCTTACATAGTGGGTGTTCTACATACCTTGTTATCGTTACGGAGTTTCGTCTCTATCTCTCTCACAGTGTTTCAACTGGTATTCGGTATGAGCATACGGTTTGAATGTCTGGCAAGTCATCCTTATATACGTCGATACCTGTAACATGTGGTTTCATCCCGCCAATTGGTGTTCCTGAGTGACTAATTACTTGCATATCAGCTGTGCAGCTACTCCATTCGCCAATTACGCGGCAACAGTGGGGTATAATTGAATTCTCCACTTGGGCATTGCCTATTTGCCCTACCATCGGGGAGACAGTCTGTATTGTGTTTTGTTATGTGTAATTGCAACTGCTATGCATGGAGACAAGTATACTTTGGATTCATGTCCCCCGTGGATTGTGTGTGACAGCTAGAGTATGTGGTTCAACATGTGGGTGTACCTGTCATCCCAACGTCTGATAACGGACTATTGCAAACAAAACCTGTAACATGGCTGTTTGTTCCATTATACAACACCTGCAATTTTGCATGACACCATTAATTGTGTCTCTCACACGGTATGTTGAGGTTTCTGCAGATGTTATTGACTGACTGGATGTTTGTGCTGCTATTACAGTCTGTATTGCTTTAGTTTCTAGTGTGGGGGATGTCGGTGGGTGTACGTAGCATATGCAGGTTTGTGGGGCTTGCATTTCTACATATCCCATATATATGTGTGTGGGCTCTGTCCCTAATTAGAGAGCTAACAGTTAGTAGACTTATGTTACGGGATTGTACATTAGGCCATTGTTAATTGGTTTCTATATTGTCTGCAGGTGAGCTTGCTGCTTATATACCTCCAGAATTGCAGTGATATATCAAGGGATATGTGTAAATGACAGCTTTCCCTTGTATTTCTGTCCCAGATATTTGCAGTCATTGTGGTTGTGTTGGTAAAAGAACCTGTTTGCCATGGGTTGCCACCTTTTCATATGGTCATTGTGGGACACTTGTGGGACACACAGCAGTGTTTACAGGCCAACACGTAGCCACGGTCAGTACACAGGTTAGCACATACTTTTATCCTCAATACATACCTATTGTTGTGGGACTTTGGCTACTTATCATATTGCATGTAACATTTACATTTCTTACATACAGGCATAACTATTAAATACGACTATTACATTATATATGGGACATATTAATGTCCTATAATCTCAGACATTTGCCCTTTGTACTGTTTTATGTCAGGACACACCTGCCTAGGGTGGGGCAGTCCCTCCTACTGTGGGACAGGTGGTAACCGTATGCCTACGGCTAGCTATACCCACACCTACCGTACTGATCTACCTCTGACTTGGCACTAACAGACACATGTTGCGGACACACACACATATTACAGTCACACGGAGATGCACACGGCATCCTCAACGCACACATACACAGACTACGGCACTCACAAACAAAGTTGAACACAGTACCTACGTGGACCGCAACACCGGCAGCAGTGACTAAATGTCCCTTCATATCATCATACTATTACTCGCGGCTGTACTGTTCCGGTACTGTGTTCTATCAGTCTTTCAGCCTCGTGGTTACACATGTCGGTATGTTACACATTCCATAGTTGGCGGTATCCTATTTATTTGTACCTCCAAGGTGTTATGAATGTCGTTGACCTATCTATATATATTTGCAGATATCGCTGAATCCATCTATATCAATATATATCACTCTATTGCCCTTTCTATCTGTATTATATATATGCATATGTGTACATACATATATATATATATATATATATATATATATATATATATATATATATATATATATATGTATATCTGGCGGGGAACGTGACAGGCACACAGCACCACCATGTGCTGTAAGGCGCATGTACTGTTCAGGTGTTGACATTCCCTGTTCCACTAGCTGTTGTGTGTACAATGTTTGAGGGCAGCCTATGTAGGAGTCACACATTGGGCCACCTATACATTACAATTTACAGGTGGTCATGTTTGTGTGCCATCCATTTTACTGTGTGTGCAGGTGGAGAGGTGTCAGTCCATAGGGGCCTACGCTGTCAGAGTATGTGCTATACGTTCACTCTTTGCCAAGGCATAGGCATATTGGGCATGCCTCCATCTGCCTACTGTGGCTGGCACAGTGTGTTCATGGTCTGAATCCCTCTGTGCCTGTAATGGCCTTGGCAACTGCGGTGGGCTATGAGGGCCTTCACCATTTTGTCCCTGCTGCAGCTGCTTCCGCAGGATCATATTATGTAGCATGGCACATACTATGACGATGTGGGCACATGTGCCTGGAGAGTACTGCAAGGCTCCACCAGATGTATCCAAGCACTGGAACCATGATTTCAGCATCCCGAACACATGCTCTATGATGATTCTGGTTTGTGCGTGTGCCTCATTATGGCGTTCTTGCATGGGTGTGTGTGCATTTCTGATGGGAGTCATCATCCATGGCTCCAGTGCATAGCCAGCATCCCCCACAAGATGGCCATGTGGGATGTCCCCCCTGACAAATACCTGATACAGCTGTGAGACATGCCAGGTATGGGAGTCATGGTAGCTTCCAGGGCTGCCAGCACACACATCCATGATAATGCCCTGGGCATTGCACACAACTTGGCAGTTGATGGAGTGGAATCCCTTGTGGTTTATGTAGCGCCTACCATGCTCTCCAGGTGGTGACTTGATTTGTATGTGCGTGCAGTCTATCGCACCCAGTACCTCCGGGTAGTGTGCCACATGGTGGAAGTGGCGCATATTGCTGGCCAACTCCTCCTGAGTTCGGGGGAAGTATATCTGCTCATTGGCATGTGGTAACATGGCATCCAGGAACTGGTGTAGTACCCTGGATGCTGATGTCTATGAGATCCCCATTATATCTCCAGTTGGTCTTTGAAAGGTACCTGTGGCCAGTATTCGCAGGCTTACACATACCTTCATGTCCACTGGGATGGGTTCCCCTCTGTTGTTTCTGGTTCTCAGGCGTGGCCGGCACAGCTCCACTATTTGCTGTAAGATGTCCCTGTCCACCCTGTAACGCTCTACTATCTCCAGGTCATGTAGCCCCTGGTAGGTTATCCTTGGCCTGAACACTCTCCTTCTCCTCCGAGGCCTGCGTTGGTTGTCGGCATCATCCTCCACAACACCGTCAGTCTCTAACACATGCTGATGAATCACAGCTATGGCAGCTCCCAACATGTACATTTTAAAAGTTCCCCGTGTGTTTACACCTATGGTGCAGTGTTTGGGAATACATAGGTGTGTGTAGGGTGCTTTCACACTTTATACTATTGTGCTGTGAACACCGATGATGTCATAGGGTGTGTATGTATGATCGTAGCTACAGGGTATCTTATGTGTTTTACTGCCAGAACTTCTATTGTGGTGCCTTTGGTGTTGAATTACATTTGGCTGCTGTGGATTACCTCTTGACCTTCCCTTTACATTTCTGCACGTTGCACCTACCATTTTCTGGCAGGCATCCAGCAGCCTACTTTCATTTGTACTTTCCTGGACCTGGCGTATCTTGCGTTATGTGTGCTACTGCCGGTCTGCTGTTGGTTTGCTTTGCTCTGCTGTGTCAGGTCTCCTATCTTTGCAATCCAATACTTCCCTCCTTTCTTTGCATTCCATTGCCTCCCCTATCCTGTTTTGCAGGTTTCTGCAAGCAGACTTGTCAACTGCCGTCGAATGGCCATCGTGAGTTGATTGGTGTTGATTGGTCATTAGTACTCCAATTACCCTACTTCAGCATTTCCTTCTTTTCTTCCCCTGACCTTCCTGTTTGTGCTATTTTTCATGGCACGTGCGTCTGATTACTGGGTTTCGGGCATGTTTTCATCCCTGTACACATGCACTTTTGGGCACCATGTGTGCTCTCAGCTAAACGATTCTCTACCTTCCTCCCCACCCCTGTCCTGCAGCTTTGCTTAGCAACGGACAGGCCAGAATTGCATTGCTCTAATGTGCTTACTGCTACGGAGGCACACCCCTCTGCTGATGTCATGTATCTCCTCTGAGCCACTCCTCGGTGTTATACCGCTGCGCCGTATGGTACAACCTTCATCCGGCGGGACATTTGCGATTCAGTATTATCTGCCTCATTTACATGGCATTGACTACTAATTCATAGTTACCGCGCCGGACACTATCGCAGGCCCTTAGCAACCCTTGCACCTTGGTTGTGGTGTTCCATGCCTACCATTGTGTATTATGCTGTAAACCTGATTTCTATTACGTTGCGATTTTATGACATTTTTATATTATTTCTTTATGTTACAGTTTCTGCACACATGCCCTGCAGTTGTGCTGTGCGTTACTGTGGACATGGCATTAAATGTTGTTTTTTATGTGTTGTGCATCTTTTCTTATGCCATTGGCTGTGCATTTCGCCATTGGCATATGTTAATTTTTTGATACATGGGTCTGGCCCGCTTCCATAGCTCCGATGTTCTGTTTGGGAAAATGTAAACCGTGTTTTTTGGTTTACATTTCCGTGGGCTTACGCTACGCCCGCACCAATTCATGAATCATTATATGCCTTCATTTGCATGGTGTGACACTGCACATGGGGTGATTAGCATACCTAAGCCAAGGGCTACGCAGTTCTGGCGTACGCCGGTAGTGCACGTGGAACTGGATCGTACCTGAATCGCTCGACGGCCATATTTGGCATTATACCGCCTACGCTATGCCTGCGCCTGGCGTAAGCTTCATGAATCCCGGGGCCTGTGTTTATGGTATATTATTATGGTTTGTTTATGTTATACAACATAATTCATTATGTATTTGTTATTATCGTAACATTTATAGTTTTATTATTTATGTTTTTATCATTCTTTAGTTAGTAACAGACAAGTTACACTATTATTTTATTTTACTGTTTTTCTTAAAGCGTTAACTTATGTGGTGTGTCTAAGTTTAATTAATTTAATTGCTTTTAATCATGTGATGGTTTAAGCAGTATATAAGGTGTTTTCTCTATGGTTTTTCACTCTGAAGATGCCCTATACAACATGAAAGATGAAAGTGCCAAGTCGTTTTTAATGATCATTTTATTGTTTTGTGGATTCATTAAAATTGTGGTCTGTGATTGCTGCAACTCTGTGTGTGGTGTATTTCTTCTTGAGGTTCCTAGTCTATGAATCTGATTGGATTTACATTTTTTATTCATTTCTGTAATCGTCATTAGTGCAAACAGTTTTGTCATCGCTGTGCGATAGTACTAATGAGTGAATGATGTGCACATGCTATATACCTGTTTCTGTGGCAGAAGATGTAAATGCAGTGACTTTGGACTCTTAACAGAGTTGTTCTGGGGTTCAAATCCAAAAAATGCAAATGGAATGCAGAAATTAGTACTCCAGATTTATTACTTACCTTCATCAGAACTTCATATTTTTTTCCTTGGCTTGTGCACTTGCTCATTCCTGACTGATATTCAATCAAGCTTACCTATCTAAAGAAGAAAGGTAAAAATGTTATTGGGACATCACTGCTAAGCCTGTTTGCACGGTAAAAGGCAAAAAAAGATCAGATATTCCAGTCTTGGCTTGGGTGTGCATGGCTTCCAATTTGGATATATAAGTGCATCTCTCATAAGTCTGAGTGTTTGGAGGTAAGAGGAGATGGTTGTCTGTGTACATGAGGCAGTTGCTACACTGCCTCAGAATGCCCACGTTCACCAGATTAATAGGAGAAAGTACAGGAAACTGACCTTTAGACATGCCAGGAGGGATAGTCATTATTACAAAGTACTGCAACTGTTTCCTTATATATTCCTTTTACAGGAAAAATAAAACTCAAGTTGTCTGAGTCTGTACAGAGCACTGCCAAACACTTGAGGGGAAACTAATTCATAGACCCTGAAAATTTAAGGACGAAGTATTTAGGCAGATGTTCTGAAGTTAGGAGAAATCAAGCAGTACTTACTTCAAAATAAAGAATTAGCTTGTCAAGAATGATGAAGAGAGGGGAGTCGCATGAATGGCTACTGCCTGGCTACTACTAATGCTGGTTTCACAGCTTCACTCTGTTGGGATACAATACTCCTTTGCTTCTTCTCTCACGAGAAGAAAAATGTTACTACCAATCCCAAGAAGAAAAGCATGCCACTGCCTGTTTGGTGATTCACAGTCTTGTCCCAAATGATGCAAGGGTCTGCAGGCATGTAGCCTTTTTCTATTAGATGCCTTGAATAGCAGCCAGACCAATCAGGTACATTAAGCACAGACACTCACTATCCAACCAGAAAGAGCCAGGAATCAATGCACTCTGCTCCTACTCTCACCAGGATGAGACTATAATCATAGATTCCAAGCTGTCACCTAGAAAGCAGTTATTAAGCTTTCTGGTGATCATCAGTCACCAGGAAATAATGTAACTGCACTCCTTCTCTCAACAGGAGAAAACAGAAGCACTAATCCCAAGATGACTACTGAGAGGCAGAATGTGGGCTCTCCAGTAACTGGTGGTCTTTCAATAGATGCTTAAAGGTAAGATGAAAAAAATTGTTTATCCTAAACACTGCAGTGTGCACTAGAGGAGTTAGATGTGAAAGTAGGTAACTTAAGTTTTACCTGTATAAAAAGTTAAGTTTTAGTGAAGAGTCGCTATTTTTAAAACAGCAAGATAGATTGAAAGGGGGTGGTCACTTTTGTATGCTGGTACTATGGAATGCAGTAGGATGGACATTAAATTTAAATAGTTGAAGGGGAGTGATTTCACAAAATGACAATTTTGTGCTTAGTCACACCAGCCAGTAAAAGCAGAGAGGAAATGGGATATATGGTCATATTAACATAAGGGGCATGGGAGGAAAAACCCCTCTAGTGATACATCCTGCCCCATGTTGTTAACTTGTCTGGAAGATCCTGATAATAACGTAAATATTGGAGTCTTACACCAGACTGATGAAACCAGACAGAGGAATGCTTTTGACCAATGAACTGGGCAGGTTAAGTAATCACTAGACCTCCCTAAACAAATGTATTGCCCCTGACTCAGTTGTTCAACCTTTGACTCCTTGACCCATATACTGACAGTTCTTGGAAACCATAATACACTCTAAACAGTTGTAATCTTACCTCACTGATTGTAAAAAGCCCCATGTCCAGCAATGTAAATAACATTTCCCATATGACAAATATATGAAAGTCAACAGTTATTAATCAAGCCCCTAATACTAAGATCATAAATAATTCTTGTCTTTCAGGGCTTAAGCTGAACCGTTTGATGTTGGCCCACCCTGTCAACTAACCAGTGAGAAATACAATCAGGCAAACACAACAGTTTTGCCACCCATGCAAGAGCCGTCAAGTGTGATTTCCATACCTCTCAACCTATCAGTGCAAGAAATCTGGACAAAGTCTAAAATAATGGGGGGAACAAAGGCCCAAAAACAGGGACATATTTTAAATCTTGTACTTACAAACTTAGATAGTTGCTAGAATACCAGGATTTGTGTTAGCATGCATTTTCTGAAGGATAATAAGTCTAAAGCTCAAATGTATGCCATTAACTGACAGAGCTTATCTCCTGTTCATTTGAAAGCTGAACTGATTGTCTCAATGCCTATGGCCAAAAATGTTAGGTTATGTTATGTTAGATTAGGTTGTGTTAGGATGAGGGCTCTACATTGTCTTCTGCTAAAGAAACCCTAAACTTTTGACATAATGAAATTAAATTTGCCATTCCTTCAGCAGCTCCCCTCTTCCCCCTCACCAATTATCAAAAAATCATAGAAGCAGTACACTGCTCTCTGAGACTGGGATTCTGACTGCCAACACCATTGTGGTGTTATACTGCAACCTCAAATACGGAGCATGCAGCAGAGCAACCCATTTGCATGATTTTGTCCAAATGGTACTTTCCTTACATACATACATACATAAAAATGTTTCAAGCACAGGCATTAAAGCCCTTCTAGCTTGCCAATATACCAAAACACTTGTTCCCATAATAAATGTCCAGGCTGTTCTTAAAAATATCTAAACTAGTACTTGCTTTAATGTAATTTGGTAGTCTGTTCCATGCATTGGCTGCTCTGTGACAGAACCAATTAGTACACTTCTCATTCCTATAGAATCTTCTACATAGGTTGTCTGATGATTCTCTAGTACTTTTTGATAACCCCAAACATTCCCAGAGGTAGTTTTCCCTAAATGCCCTATATACCTGAATAAGATCTCCTCTTAGATATCTGTAAGAGACACTGTATAAGTTCAGATATTTTAGTCTTTCATAATAACTTAGATTTTCACATCCATGGATGCCCTTAGTATATTTCCACCGTACTCTTTCCAGTTTATTCATGCTTGTTTTCCTACAGGGTTTCCACATTGTTATTCCATACTCAGGTTTGGGTCTAATGTAATTAACAAACAATGACTTCATTATGTTTGATTTCCTAGACTTTATAAATCGTTTTATACAACCTATAGTTCTATAACTATCATTAGCCAGTTGGTTGATATGATCAGAAAAAACTCATAGCTGAATCTACCAATATACACAGGTCCTTAAATGAGTCTAAAGTTTCAATCACCGTGTGCTGTATTAAATATTCGCCTTTCAGTATATGTCTCCCAAATCTCATATGCTTAGTTTTTTATGTATTTATCAATATATTATTCTCCTGTGCCCAAATGGTCAATTTAGTCAAATTATTTTGCAGACATGCCTTATCTGCAACACTTGTAATCAGTTTACCCAATTTCAGGTCATCGGCATATAAACTGTAGAACACCTCAGATGAAAACGTAAGGTCTGAAAGATACAATCTAAACAAGTAAGGGCCTAGTACATAACTCTGTGGGACACCTTGACTGTAACCAAGGATTTCACCTGTCCAGTTGGTGTGTGATACTTGCCATGTCCTATTTGTAAGCCATGCAGCTATCCATCTTATCAACAGTACATCAATACCGAGTTGTACTAATTTATTGATCAGTGTTTTGTGCATGACCCTGTCAAATGCTGAAGTTAAATCTATATATATCACATCACAACACAATTTTTCATTCATAGCTATTATATTGTTATAGAACGTCATGTTACAGGTGGTAATAGATCTATTTTCAACATATGCATGCTGATATATGGTTTCAAGTCCCAACCAATCTAGTTCTGACAACTTGTCCAGTATTACTTTCGCCATTATTTTTCCACAACATGAGAGTAGACGTAAGGGTTTGTCCTACTCTCCTTTCCCTTAAAGACAGGTTTAATAAGTGCATGTCTCCAATCTTGAGGAATTTCCCCATATTTATATGACCTAGTGAATGATAAATGTAATGGCGTTGTAAGTTCTTGCTTAAGTGTTCTCAGGTCATTGTTGCTTATTCTGTCTCCTCCCTGTGCTTTGTTTGGATCCAGTTTGCATAGTTCTTTTTCAATATTACCAACCCTTTTGTGGAGCCAAACTGTTCTGCATAAGATTTTGTAAATATATCTATAATCTGTTGTGTCTCAGAATAAATTTTAGAATCTGCACACAGTTTATCAATCTGTGTATCTTTACTCCTTCCACATCTTATGTATCTCTAAAAAGGTTTTCTATTATGCTCAATATCTTTATATAATTTTCTTCAAATTTTTTCTTGATCTTGTCTAACACTAGTACTTAATCTGTTTGTCCAGCTCGTTTATTTCAGTTTTCAAAGTCGTAGTTCGACCTCTCTTCCATTTCTTATATTTTTTGTCTCTCACCTTAATCAGGTATCTTGTTCTTATGGAAATATACCCCCCCCCCCGATGTTGCCTGCCTAGATCCTGATGTTAAACATTTTTTTTACTTTTTGCACTCAAACAATTTCTCTTTCAAAACTTTCTACATTCTATCTGCAGTTTTTCCACTGAACACCTCACTCCAGTTAGTTTTTTATAGTAACTGTTTTGCTTCCCTATAATCTGAATTAACCTTCTGTGCATTGGCTTAGATTTCAGTTTGGCAGAATTATCTAGCAACAAATTAACCTTTGTGACGCCATGATCACTACACATCAATGGTGGTAAAACTTGACTTGAAGTTACAGTAATTTCTTTGGGAACACAAACAGTATCTAGTATATTCTGTCCCCTGATAGATTTTTTTTACAATCTGAAGCATTTGTTGTTCCTGAATATACTCTGTGAATAATTTCTTTACTAACGTTGTTGAATCAATATTATTCTAGTCTGTTTCTGGTAAATTTAAGTCCCCAGCTAATATTAATCTTCCCTCCTGTGTTTCATGTAAGAAATGTATGAATTCCTCTAGGTCATCTGCACTTGACTTTGGTGGTCTGTACACTCCAACAATTGTTATATGTTCCAGGGGTGTCTTTATTATCACAGTTACACAGTCTATAGTATTGGTGTTATCATTGAACATGTAATAACCACAAGTCTCATAGCTATCTTTAATCCCTGTCATAACACCTTCACCTGATTTTTTTGTTAGAATGTCTGTTACAGTAAAAACATTTATACCTTGACAGAACTGGTTTCCAGTCATTGTTCTTTAACCATGTTTCAGAAACTATAACAACATCAATCTTGCGGGAACATAGCAAATGTTCTAATAAAAAAACTTTATTATTAATGCTCCTAGCATTAAAAAAACATCAAATGTTGCTATCTGTGAACTGTTACATTTTTGACCTGGCAAAATTCCTGGCTAGTGTTTGTCAAATACTGCAAAATATCTGCTGCAAAAATTCTCTTTCCTGATCTTGACAAATGTACACCATCCTGTCTGAACATGTGTGCCCAAAAGAAGGCTTGGATGCTCTACACATTTCCATTTTTTAAAACAGGACATTTTTTCCATGTAGGTGTTTATCCAAAAAATCTTTTCATTCGCAGTGACCTGACTATCCTTTCTATAGGTGATTTGTGAAAAATACTTCCTAACACCAGTACAAGCTATACTATCTAGCAGGGCTGTCAGTTCCTAACTAACAGCCAGAGAATCTTTGTTGGTGACATCATTTGTACCAACATGAATAAAAACAGATCCATGCTTCCTTACATTAAGGCATTCCAAGGCTTGTTTCACTTCCTCTATTTTTGCTCCTGGCAAGCGTAACACTACTCGATGTTCATTATCATCTCTGCAAATATAAGTATCAGTTCCTCTAATAACTGAATCTCCAATTACAAGAATATCTTTGCTGACCATCCCTGAAGAATCTTCAGCTTCTAATACAGTAATTTCTGCTCTATCAATTGATACGAAGGATAGATCTTCATCACTATTAGTCTTATTAATTCCACTGTTTTCATTGCGTATTAAATTCTCATCCAGCTGGCATTGTAAATCCACACCTTGAGCCATGTAGTCAACATCTGTCTTTGTCTTCTTTTTTCTTACAGTAATGTTCTTCAATCCTTCCACGTTCAGTTTTGATTTCTTCCTTTTCACCTGCCCCTTGCCTCTTTTTTCCTACCTTTTCCATTGGAAAAGTGATGCCTTTTTCTGTAGACTGAGGGTTTTCTGATAGACAGATATCTTCATTCCCCGTTACCAGTGTGTTACATAACAAAGCAGAATCCTTTTTACTATGTATTCTCTTTCCTTTACAGTCATTAGTCAGTTTCTTTTTCTTCCTTGTTATTTGTTAAGGACTTCTTCCTTTCTTTCTTTTTTTGTTTCCTTCTAAACAAACTGGATCCTCAGATTGCTGAGGACTTGCATCCACAATTCCACAGTTCTCAGGGGCCTCAATATGTTTCTTAAGGGTTGAATGATCTTTGCAAAAAATAGATGCATCATTTCTAAATCTGTTCTATTTGTTCTATGCCTCATTATTTAGTTTATCAGTCCAATCATT
Organism: Protopterus annectens; assembly: GCF_019279795.1. Taxonomy (NCBI): domain Eukaryota; kingdom Metazoa; phylum Chordata; order Ceratodontiformes; family Protopteridae; genus Protopterus; species Protopterus annectens. Next base: position 1,719,824,842 of record NC_056741.1, on the reverse strand, counting down.
AATATATGAAACAACAGTTCTCCAAGCCATGCCAATTGCACATGTGCAATCATCATCAAGTCAAGATTTGCTTCTAACAATGGTAAGCAATCCATGCAACTTTTGACACGAGGAACAAAGATCGCCAGTGTTATCAGCTGTTACCTTTAAATATGCATAGCATTTATTACACTGCACTACAAGATACTTGTGCATTAGCAAATCGTTAATTGCATACTCATTTAAGGAATCCATATTCAGCTTTAATTGAATAAAATATTGCAAAAGAAAAAAATATACAAAATCAGTAGCAAATAATTCAAAGGAACTTAAATCAACTTCTATGACAAACATTATACCAGCAATATCCAACTAAATAATAAAAAATAATAAAGATGTTCTGACCATACAAGTTCTACCAGCCAGGAAGAAGTTGTAATTTCTTTACGTGCAGTAGCTTCTGCTCACTATAGCTCGCAGTTGCACCTCCTTTTAACAGTACAAATAAATAAAACTTCTCTTACCAGTCAACTCCACAACAAATCACAAACCAAGACAGGATTGTTTTGATATGCTTCCTTGGAAGTAGAAGTCAAGTAGCACCCAATCCTGTTCAGAAATTGGTATGAAATGAAAAGCTGATTGAATGTCTAGTTTTACTAGTCATGGATCAGAGAATTTCTTGGCTATCGAGGAAGTTTCGTCTAATAAAGCATAATGGGCTTCAGGTAATTCATTGTGTATTAAATCATTACGTGATGACCATACTGGAAATGAAAGATGATGTATCAAGCAGAATTCACCTGGTTCTTTTTTTGGAAGTAGCGTAGTGAGGGAAGTTCTGAATGCCTCCCATGGAGAGGAACTAAAGAGACCTGCCAATATGCCCTCTGTTAGCTCCTTTTAATGAGGTTCTGTAAGATGTAATCCTTCTGTTTCACTGACTGAAGATTGCTATGTACTTTGCTATCCAAAGGGGCCATTGAACCTAAGGAGAAACCTTTGGAAATTACATGCATCCAAAATGAAGCTAATTCTTCCACTTTGCTTGGGTTTACACCTAATTTCTGATTAGGTGTAAACCCAAGCAAGGAGGAAGAATTAACTAAGAAAAGTTTGTCCAGCATTAAGTGAAGTCAGATTTTTGAATGTCTTTCCTCCCACCTCAAAAATGTATCTACCATCTTTAGTTTCCTAAAATGCTGGTCATAATATATCCATGCTTTGCCCCTACAAAAATGATGGTCTTCTCTAATAGTTATGAAATAAATTAACAAGGGTAAGGCTTGCAGAGAATCTTTATCAAATAAAAGTGGCAGGAAAACCACAAAGCCAGCCTCCCAGTTATGCCTGGTTTTCTCCACCGGCTTGTACAAAGCTTTCTTACCTAATGCAGCAAGGGTGTGAATTAAGTTGTGAGCCCCTAGCAACTCATCATCTAAAAGGTGCTGAATACTTTCTGAATCTACCAAATCAAAAACATATACACAGTCCCCTTAATGACATTTGCTGTGATGGAGTTTGGGATGTGAGCTGATATATAAAACCTGAGATTAACGGGGCTTCTTGATGTTATTATGGTGAGGCATTTCAGACAGTGTGAGGTAGGAAACTTGGTAACATCTTAACTTTGCAAGTTGATTGGAACTCAACACTTGTACATTATTAGCATCTTACTCCTCTGTAGAAGACTGCGGATGAGTAATGGCATCTCCCCCTAGGTGAAAACAGCATAGCCTCAAAACTCTTCTCTAAAGCATGTTGAATAGTCCAGCTCTGCCTTCCTCAGGTAAGTCACTTAAACACTCTTCTAACTCTTCTTCAGAAAATGTCTCTTATCACTGGAACCCTCTCCAACTACATCTATGCCCTCATTACCTTCACATTTGTGGCTAAACTTGAGCTGACAGAGACTGAGGTTGGGTATGTAGGACATGGTCATTATTGTTTGTCTTTGACTTCCTTTAAGCCTTCGTAACCACCCCTTCTGGTAAATGAGACTTTCCATCCAAATAAGTCACCCTATGCTTCCTCATACATTCAGATCTTTGTTCACCAGAATGACTTTAATCTCAGAAACAGCTCCTCTGCTTTTGCCATCAGTCTTGTCCATTTGTACTTGTTTGCATTAATGATGACCCTAAAATGGCAATAAAAATTAAAATCTTGCAATGCCAATATTATGAATGAACATAGGTTGCTTTGCTAAACCCTGCCTCACCCTGTGCCCTTACTAGCAGCCTAAGGCATCATTTCTCTCAGCTTGATAAATATGGTTGTTTTAACCCATACCCAAAATAAGATCTTATGTTAATCACACCCCACCTCTCCTGTCTCTGACCCTCTGAACTATATGTACACTTAGCATATACTCATACTTATTATATACTTTTATCCCATTAATTTTAATAACTTAAAAAAAGAAGCACCAGTGCCTTGGTATAAAAGAAAATACCATTTTATCATTTATCCTGCATAAGCTGTTTTTGTATTAAATTATTTGTCTTTGAGCAACTGACATTTGAACTAACATTTGAACTAACATTACATGAATCAGTGGGAGCAAAAAACTACAGAGGGAAATGTAATAGAATGGGAAGAGGGCATGAATTTACTTACACTGCAGGTTAGAGATTGCCTTCCTTATCAAGGATTGATATCAGAGTATAGGCAAAGAGAAAGATAAAGGGGGATCCTAAACGTAAATGCACTGTTGAGATGCTTGGTGAACAGATTGGTGTCACGAGAGAGATGATTTTTTCTTAGCTATGATACAGAATCGGAACTGCCTAGACATGCTAAGACCTTGCTGTGTCTAATCATGGTGGGTGCCAAAAAAAGTCATTACAAAGAAATGCAAATCAGTTTAACGCAGGGAAAGATTTTCCTTGGCCATTTGCTGGATTTTGCCATTTTCTCCAATGTGGATCGATCTTGGAGTTGATATATTTAGTTGGGGGGGGGTGTGGGGGGCACAGCCCCCACAACGGTGGGTGTGGGGGCCACAGCCCCCATCTCAGTGGGTGTGGGGGGCAAAGCCCCCCAGTTAGTTTGGCTGTAAAGTTAATATTTTTTTTGTGGCCGACGGTAACATTTCCCGGCAGCGTTCAGTATTTTGCAGTTCGATAATACAATGTCGATGTTTGGGTGCTTGATCACCTAATCATTCAATCACGTAATATAGACCCCAATGAATAGCTCACTGTACCTGGCTTCCTTGCTTTACTGACAAAGAGATAAAAAATTATAAATTGCATTTGTGACTAAACTTTAACTGCAAATGTAGTATGGACAACTCACATGTCATGCTGATCACCATCTTGGCACAAGGCATTAATGCCTGTATAATAAACTTAAGGATAACTTAAGACCCTGTCCCAGTATTGCTGAAAACCCTTTGAAAAGTAATCAGCACTATGACTGCACCCTGTTGCCATCTTCTATTAAATTTACATTGTCGCTGTTAACATAATAGAGTGCACACCTGTCTAACTGCAGGAGGTTGGAATAATATTACGAGATGACCCAGACTAAACTGAAATAATATTGATGGTTAATTAATTTTTTTGAAACATTAATGACCTTACTGTGAGTCTACAACTAAAAAAAATAGGTAAAACCTGTAATATGACACTAATAAGGTTTTAATGTAGAATAAAAGCCTGTAATATGATATTAATAAGGTTTTAATGTAGAAAAAAATGAAATTATGTACTTAGCATAACGTTCCATCTGTGTTGTCCATTTTCATTCTTCTGTAACTTATGGGCATGGATCAGATATTCAGATCCAACTCAGCCATTACTCAAGCTCATGGCCTCCCAGAAACTCTAGCACTCCTTTCCTACCCATTATGCACTATCCCTAAAGTCCCTCAGATCCTAGTTACAGCTTGAGAGAAAGATATTATAAAAGATTTGCCATAACTGGAGTTCAACAAAATGGACATATGGTATTCTTAAGAGTCACATTCCTCCAGAAGTCAGTTATGAGAAATGGAGGGGGGATGGACGGTGTAGAGTTGAGGAAGAATGAAAATGGACAACACAGATGGAATGTTATTAAGTACATAACTTCTTTATCTGATGTTGTCAATTTTCATTAATTCTTCAACTTATGGGACAGAGTCCACAGCTACCTAAATCTCTGGGTGGACTCTAATGAAGGATATTCCTGAGCATGGTTGAGCCAAAGGATGCCCTTCCCCTCGAGACCAGATAGAGCTTGTAATGAGTGATAAAGGTATGAGGATTTGTCCAAGTTACAGCCACACATATATGGCCCATAGAGGCTGTACACTGGAATGCAGTAAAAGTTGGGATAGATCTGATTGAATGAGCCTTTAATGGTTTTGGTAAGGATAGATTCAATTTGTTATAGACAAATGACATGCAATCTGTCAACCATCTGGCTAGAGTTACCTTTGTGACTGATTCACCCAATTTATTATGTGCAAAGGAAACAAATAACTGATTTGTCTTTCTAATCTCTTTTGTATTGAGCAGGTAGAAACATAATTGTCTTTGAACATTCAGTAAGTGCGGCATATATTCTCCTTTATTTGTAAAGTCTGGGAAGAAAACAGGCAGGTTAATGGATTTGTTAATGTTGGATTCTGATATCACCTTAGGTAAAAAAGAAGCATTGGTACGTAAGGTGACTCTATCCATATGGAATGTCAAATATAGGGGCTTAGAAGAAAATTCTTGAAATTCTGATTCTTCAAGCAGATATAACTGCAAATAAAAATATAGTTTTCCAGGTTAAAAATTTTAGATCACATTCAGATGCAGGTTCACAGGAAAAATGTATAAGACTTGCAGTACCTAATATAAATTCCATGGTGGTATAGGATCATTATAAGGGGGTCTTAGCAGAAGCATACCTTTCAAAAAGGCCTTGCACAATTTAGATGAAGCCAATGAAGAATTTTGAAACCCCACATCAAAGTTAGAGATCGCTGCAAGCTGGACTTTAATAGTCTATGATCTAGCAACCTCACTAAACAAACTCACTTAAAATTCAAGAACAGAATGAACTGGAGCCAAGAAGGGGTCTATCTGATATTGCTCTGCCCAATAAATGAATCTCCTCCATTTACTCCTGTAGAGTTTCCTAGTAGAGGGTTTATGGGAAAATAAAAGTATAGACGGACAGGCAAAGAAAGCATTGGTTGCCTGGCTGTTAAGAATTGGAGAAACCATGCAGTTAGCTTGAGATTTGAGATATCCTGGTAACCCATACCTGTTAAGTGAGACAGAAGGTCTGAAGTTGGATCCAGAATCCAAGGTGGGTACAGCAGATGAGGCCAAAGGATGGGTAACCAAATTTGTTTAGGCCAGTCAGGTGCAATGAGGATGACTTGAGTCTTTAACCTGGCTGCTTTCTGAAGGAATTTGGGAATTAAAGGAGTCAGAGGATAAGCATACAGACGACTGAGGGGCCAATCATGGAGCAGAGCATCCATCAGTGATCCGGTGAGGTGGGGGCCAGGGAAAAGAAGGTGCTGCACTTGTTGTTTAGGGGAGATGAAAAAATATTGCAGCAAGGCTTGCCCCACCAATTGAAAATCATTTGAACTGATGTGAAGCATCCCATCTCTAAAACACTGTTCAAAAGTAACTTGGATGAGTGGATTGGGCACCGTAAATTCTTACCTGGGATAGTGCCCACAACTTTCCTGGAAATGGGCAGTTGTTAATAAATACAATCCTAGGAATTGACTATTAATGTTGGAGCTTTTCTCCCCGGGCCTCTACTGAAAATGGAAATATATCCAGCTAGACTAGCCCGGTCAACAAATGTAAAATAAATGTAAAATAACATAAATAAATAAATAAATAAAAATAAAATATCCATGGCATTACATTGGGATGAAACAGCAAGGCTTGAAATGACCTCCAGGTCAATAGTCCAGTAGCCTCCTATGATCCTATGATTTCCTTCACTTTGTTGTTGAGACACCACTCATGAGGCAGTAAAATGGACCTGCAAAATTTGTTTGCTATTACATTGGGCATCCCCAGAATATGCTTTGCTATCAGAAAGCGGTTGGAGGATATCCACCATTGCAAAATGTTTAGGGCTTCATGACGGAGTGGATAACATCCGGTTCTCCCTTGTTTGTTGATGTACCAAAGTACTGACATGTTGTCCATTTGGATTGCAATTGTCCCAAAAGGGAGAGAGTTTTGGAATGTATACAATGCCAAAAGTACTGCTCTCATTTCCAGAACACTGAAATGTAATTTGGCCTCTTCAGGAGACCCAGTGCCTTGGACTGCCTTCCTCAGAAAATGCCCACACCCACCCAGTTTAGGAAGCATCCATGGTCACTATGGCCTTGGAAAGATGGAGAATGAAAGGACAATCTTGTAACAGTTGTGTTGATTTCATCCACCATGATAAGTACCATTTGTGTACCTGAGTTATTCTTAACTTTCCAAACCGAAAGAAAAGCAGATCTCGGGTCCACTGCTCGAACAGGAACAAATGCTTTTTAGAGTTGAAATTCTCCACCTGCGGTCACACTCCTGCTTCAAAAAGAAACTCCGTTGTTGTAAAAACTCTGGTTTATTTTAAAACAAAAAACACTCCATAGACATAGGTTGTTAGTGGTTAAGCGCTTTCATCTGATCTCTCAGATTTCATCAGAACCACCATTAACCATTGGCACACCCCTTTTATACTTAAATTGGCGCCAAAAGAAACAATTTTTAAAAATTATAAAAAGACATTTTATGAATATATTATCAAACAAGATAATGATATTTGTAGTATTAATTACATACTTGTAATATTAATTATGTTCATTTATACATATCAATTTATATTTATAAAACTATCATATTATTATTAAATTATTTAACATTATTAGCATTATTATTTTTTAACAATAATATACAGATGTACATACAAATATGGGATGTTTATTAAAATATATAAATATATAAATTTTGTATGTATTGACATTCAGGGCAGAAATCACAGTTGCTAGATGCATTAGTTGGGAATGAATTAGATTTTCAAGTATTGGAACACTTGTTTGATAATATATTCATAAAATGTCTTTTTATAATTTTTAAAAATTGTTTCTTTTGGCGCCAATTTAAGTATAAAAGGGGTGTGCCAATGGTTAATGGTGGTTCTGATGAAATCTGAGAGATCAGATGAAAGCGCTTAACCACTAACAACCTATGTCTACGGAGTGTTTTTTGTTTTAAAATAAACCAGAGTTTTTACAACAACGGAGTTTCTTTTTGAAGCAGGAGTGTGACCGCAGGTGGAGAATTTCAACTCTAAAAAGCATTTGTTCCTGTTCGAGCAGTGGACCCGAGATCTGCTTTTCTTTCGGTTTGGAGATTTATACCTTCTATTTTACGTTATTCTTAACTTTGCCAGCATGGGTTGAGAGAGAAGTGACTATTGTGTTTCTAGCATCCATTGAAGAATTCTTATGTGATATTTTGCTAAAGGAACTAAAAATACTGCCACTGACAATGATCCCAGGGCTTGAAGAATCAATTGGATGAAACTCTGGTACTGCAAATTATTTTCCTGACCTGCTTCCTTATTGTTAGTACTCTAAATAAAAACTCCATCCAAGCTGGGACATCCAATGAGTGACCTCTAAAACCTCTTGAATCAGAGGCATGTGGGATGTATGCAAATGACTCTTATGAACACCAGGTGTTTCAGCTAATTGGTGATTCTGAATGCCCATGACTTGTTTCGTCATTTTAATGGATAATTTAAGGCCAATAAAGCCAAACACCACTAGCTGTGGATATGCATATTTTGGCCTTATTATGACCTCATCAGCACAACACAAGTAGAGTGTTTGACTAAGCATATACCCAGCAGTTGTCCATTATCATTAGGGTGACTGCAAAATATCCCAAATAACAAACTAAAACAATGAGTGAGAATGTCACACAGAAAAAACAATCAGTATGTTTTTACTTATATTTAAGACATACCCCAGGATTCATGAAGCTCGCGCCAGGTGCAGGCATAGCATAGGCGGTATAACGCCAAATATGGCCGCCGAGTGATTCAGGTACGATCCACTTCCACGTGCACTACCAGCGTACACCAGATCTGCGCAGCCCTCGGCTTAGGTATGCTAATCACCCCATGTGCAGTGCTGCACCATGCAAATGAAGGTACATAGCGATTCATGAAGTGGTGCAGGCATAGCGTAAGCCCACAGAAATGTAAACCAAAAAACACGGTTTACATTTTTCCAAACAGAACATCGGAGCTATGAAAGTGGACCAGACTCATGTATTACAAAGTTAACATATGCCAATGGCTAAATATACAGCCAATGGCATAAGAAAAGATGCACAACACCTAAAAAACAGCACTTAATGTCATGTCCACAGTAACGCAAAGTACAACCGCAGGGCATGTGTGCGCAAACGGGAACACAAAGAAAATATATACAAATGTCATAAAATCGCAATGTAATACAAATCATGATTTCACCATAATACGCAATGGTATGCATGGTACACCACAACCAAGCTGCAAGGGTTGCTAAGGGTCTGTGATAGTGTTCGGCGCAGTAACTAGGAATTAGTAGTCAATGCCATGCAAATGAGGCAGGTAATAGTGAATTGCAAACGTCCCGCCAGACTAAGGATGTACCATACGGCGCAGTGCTACAACACCGAGGAGTGATTTAGAGGTATATATGATATCATCAGTGGGATGTGCCACCCTAGCTGTAAGCACATTGGAGCAATGCAAATCCAGCCTGGCCATTGCTAAGCAAAGCCGCAGGACAGGGGTGGGGAGGTACGTATAGCATCGTTTAGCTGAGAGCACATATGGTGCCTGAAAGCGCATGTGTACGGGGATGAGAACGTGCCCGAAACCTGGTAAGCAGACGCACGCGCCACGCACCATAGCTCAAACAGGAAGGTCAGGGGAAGAAAATAAGGAAATGCCGCAGTAGGGTAATTGGAGTACAACTGAGAAATTAACACCTATTAACTCACAGCGGGCAATCAACGGCAGCTGACAAGTCTGCTTGCAGAAACCTGCAAAACAGGATAGGGGAGGTGTTGGATTACAAAGAAAAGAGAACTGTCATAGCAGAGCAAAGCAAACCTGCAGTAGACCAGCCATAGAACACATTACACAAGATAAGCCAGGTTTAGGAAAGTACAAATGAAAGCAGGCTACTGGATGCATGCCAGAAAATGGGAGGTGAAACATGAAGAAATGTAAAGAAATGTAAAGGGAAGGGCAAGAGGTAATCCACGGCAGCCAAATGTAATTCAACACCAAAGGCACCACAATAGTAGTTCCTGTGGTAAAACACATAAGATACCCTGTAGCTATGATCATACATACACACCCTATGACATCATCAGTGTTCACAGCACAATAGTAAAAAAATTGAGAAAGCACCTCACACACACCTGTATTCCCAAACACTGCACCATAGGTATAAACATATGGGGAACTTTTACAATGTACATGTTGGGAGCTGCCATAGCTGTGATTCATTACCATGTGTTAGTGACTGAAGGTGTTGTGGAGGATGATGCTGACAACCACCGCAGGCCCCATAGGAGGAGAAGAGTGTTCAGATCAAGAGTAACCTACCAGGGGCTACATGATCTGGAGATAGTAGAGCATTACAGGGTGGACAGGGACATCTTACAGCAAATAGTTGAGCTGTGCCAGCCATGCCTGAGATCCAGAAACAACAGAGGGGAACCCATCCCAGTGGACACGAAGGTATGTGTAAGCTTGTGAATACTAGCCACAGGTACCTTTCAAAGGCCAACTGGAGATATAATGGGGATCTCACAGGCATCAGCATCCAGGGTACTACACCAGTTCCTGGATGTCATGTTACCACATGCCAATGAGCATATATACTTCCTCCGAGCTCAGGAGGAGTTGGCCAGCAATATGTGTCTCTTCCACCATGTGGCACACTACCCAGAGGTACTGAGTGCGATAGACTGCATGCACGTACATATCAAGTCACCACCTGGTGAGCATGGTAGGTGCTACATAAACTGCTAGGGATACCACTCCATCAACTGCCAGGTCGTGTGCAATGCCCAGGGCATTATCATGGATGTGTGTGCTGGCAGACCTGGAAGCTACCATGACTCCCACATCTGGCATGCCTCACAGCTGTATCAGGTATTTGTCAGGGGGGACATCCCACATGGCCACCTTGTGGGGGATGCTGGCTATGCACTGGATCCATTGATGATGACTCCCATCAGAAATGCACACACACCCATGCAAGAACGCCATAATGAGGCACACGCACAAACCAGAATCATCATAGAGCGTGTGTTCAGGATGCTGAAATCACGGTTCCATTGCTTGGACATATCTGGTGATGCCTTGCAGTACTCTTCAGGCTCGTTTGCCTGCATCTTCATAGTATGTGCCATGCTACATAATATGATCCTGTGGAAACAGCTGCAGCAGGGACATAATGGTGAAGGCCCTCACAACCCACCACAATTGCCAAGGCCATCACAGGTACAGAGGGATTCAGACCACGAACACCCTGTGCCAGTTCCAGTAGGCAGATGGAGGCATGCCCAATATGCCTACACCTTGGCAAAGAGGGAACGTATGGCACATACTCTGACAGTGTAGGCCCCTATGGACTGACACACCTCTCCACCTGCACACACAGTAAAATGGATGGCACACACATGACCACCTGTAAATTGTAATGTATAGGTGGCCTACTGTGTGAATCCTACATAGGCAGCCCTCAACCACTGCACACACAACAGCTATTGGAACAAGGAATGTCAACACCTGAACTGTACACATAACCTATCAGAATATGTTGGTACTGTATGTATAGGTTCCTAGGCACATTGGTAGGTACACACCCGATTGTCAGAGGCCATTCATGAATCGAGGCAAACAGTGTCTGCTGTCGCCACCAGATCGAGTAACCAACCGACCCTCAGTGGAGCAGAGCCAATTGCAGGATCCATGTGTGTAATCAATGTTCTCCACACACTCTGCATGGATTCCCTGGTGTGTAAATGAGGGGCTCCATACAATGTAATCATGGATGTAGTGGCAAAGCATGGGGTGTACCCATGAAAGGTATCTGTCACCCCAGCATGCTAACCTATGGTTGTATGAAGGTGTAGCACATTATAGTGTGTGGCTCACACTGTGACATACATTCCCAATGCTGGGGCACATCCATTAAACCTCACTTGGACATATCATTAATAGGTCCCATCCATATGTAAACTAACTGAGTTACCCATTTGATTGCAGTATGGAGTAACAACCATAGTACAGTCCACATACTAAATGCCATAACACGTGTACAAACCACAGATGCCTAAGTGGTAAATGCACTGACTGTTGTGCATGTTCCTGGTACCACATCCTGCAAGGGACGTTATGTAATCCCGAAGGCATGAATAATGGATGGTGGATGCAGGTCATTAGATCAGGTTTAGCACATGTTAGCGGGAGTATGTGTTGCCCAGTGCTGGTAAGCGTCATTTAAACATGACCATACGGATATGCGCGAAACAGGGCTAAGCTTCTCTGAATATCGCTGAGATCACAGTCAATGATGTCCAGAACAGGAAAAACTAGCATTATTCACCCCTGTACTAATAGTGCCTGCTCTGAAGGGTAAAACGACCACTGCCAGGTCTAGAACACTCAATCATGTACACAATTACCTAACACTAAGCTACCCAAGATTTATCAATGGCAGGTTTGCAATGTGACAGGTTCAAACACAAACGTGCGGAGTCCAGGAAACAGTATACACCGACATATACACAATGAAAGGTGAATTTTCCCTCTCACTCTCTCTCTCATATATATATATATATATATATATATAGATATAGATATATATATATATATATATATATATATATATATATATATATATATATATATATATATATATATATATATATATACATGCATAATAGAGATAGAAAGGAAGATAGAGAGATATATGTTGATATATACGGATTCACCTATATCTACAAATATATAGATAGGTCAATGACATGTACACAACCATGGAGGTAGAAATAAATAGGATACTGCCAACTATGGAATGTGTCACATACCAACACACGTAATCACAAAGCTTAAAGACCGAAAGAACAGTACCGGAACACTGGAACCGCGTGTAATATTATCATGATATTAAGGGACATTTAGTTATCGCTGCCGGTGTTGCGGTCCATGTAGGTACTGTGTTCAACTGTGTTTGTGATTGCTGTAGTCTGTGTATGTGTGTGTTGAGGGTGCAGTGTGCATTTCCATGGGACTGTAATGTGTGTGTGTGTGTGTGTGTGTGTGTGTGTGTGTGTGTGTGTGTGTGTGTGTGTGTGTGTGTGTGTGTGTGTTTGCATCGTGCGTCTGTTAGTGCTAACTCGGAAGTAGAGCAGTACGGTAGGTGTGGTCATAGTTGGCCGTAGCCATACGGTACCACCTGTCCCACAAAAAATATTAAAAAGGGCAAATGTCCGAGATTGTAGGACATAATTATGTCCCATATATTATGTAACAGTTGCATTAAATAGTTATGCCTGTATCTACAAAATGTAAACGTTACATGAAACATGATAAGTAGCTAAAGTTCTACAAGATTAAGTATGTATTCAGGATAAAAGTATGTTCTATCCTGTGTACTGACCGTGGGTACGTGTTGGCCTGTAAACACCAATGTGTGTCCTGCAAATGTCCCACTATGGCCGTTTGAAAAGGTGGCAACCCATGCCAAAGAGGCTCAGTCACCAACACAACTGCAATGAGTGCAAATATCTTTGACAAAAATACATGAGACAGCTGTCATTTAGTAACATTCCTTTACATATCGCTGTATTTCTGGAGGTATGGAAGTATCAACCTCACCTGCATACTATATAGAAACCAATTAACAATAGCTCAATGTATAAGCCCGTAACAACCATAGTTCAGTCTACTAAGTAATAGGTCTTCAATTAGGGAAGGAGCCAACACACATATATGGAATATGTAGGAATGCAGTCCCCACAAACCTGTATATGCTATGTACACCCACCTACATCACCCTCACACCCGAAACAATTGCAATACAGACTGTAATAACATCACAAACATCCACTCACTCAATTACATCTGCAGAACCGTTAACATACCTTGTGAGAGACACATTTGTAAAGGTGCCATGTGAAATCGTAGCTGTTGTATAGCGATGTTACAGGATTTGTTTGCAATAGTCCCTTATCAGACAGTTGAGATCACAGGTACACTCACATGTAGAACCATATACTCTAGCCATCACACACAATCCACGGGGGATATGAATTCAAAATATCCATGTCGTGCAATTGGCAAATAGAGTAGCTGCATAGCTGATGAGCATGCAATAATTTACTCAGGAACACCAATTGGTGGCAGGAAACCACATGTTACAGGTATCAACGTATATAAGGATGACTTGCCATACATTCAAACCGTATGCTCATACCATAGAACCGTTTAAACAGCAAAGGTGTAAGAGAGATATTTACGAAGATTCAGAACGCTAACAAGGTATGTAGAACACTCAGTATGTTAGTGTACGTAGAGCCTGTTTTGTATTAATTAAAAGTGTACGCAATGCATAAAGTGGGAAAAGGTATTCTGTAGTGATGTCTTGTTGAGCATAGCAACGCTTGTAGAAATTGTGTGTCCTGCTGTGGGTTACAAGGTAAACATCACATACACCACAAGGGATGTTACATGAGGGCTTTAAACATAACAATTCCACACCACCCGCCGTCAGTGGTAGGGTATGTCCAACAAGTACGTGCCATAGCAGGGGATAGTATATGTTGATATACCATCACAGTAGGCATGTGTAGGGGAAAATAACGACAATAACATGCCTAAGGTGGTCCTGCCATGCAAGTATGCTTTGCATTATGGGATAATGTGTAAAATATGTGTAATGTACAGTATTGTAGGTAGATATGCCAGATATTCTACACAGCACAACTGTTATATCATGCAAACAAAAGGTATCGTCAATTGGCGTGTACGATACACAATAACAGGATACATATGGCTTGTAGTCACGAGACACTGTAACAGCATGATAGCTAATCGAAATGGAAGAGCAACTCAATTAACCATGCACAAAGGACATGTAATAGCTTCACAGGTACATAGTGAGGTACTATGCTGTCTGGCAAGTCTATGTGTAAACCCAACTACAGTGTTTACACCGGCGGCACCTCTCTAGGATAGTGTCCTGTCTGTGAACAGCAGAGCCATGTGTTACCTGCACCTCTGTACACTACAGCCACTGCAGTGATCCCTGGAGTTTCAGTGTGACCGCCTACAGAGTCACCTATGACCGGTGTGTTGGGTATGTTATAACACACTATTGGCTGTAGTTGATGGGCACACATGAGTCTGTGGGCTATACGTAATTGTTGTTGTGTTTGGTAATGGGGGCTGCCTCTAGTGCAAATGTCGTACTCATACTATGTGTGGCCTGTGGTGGTGGAGATCTAGTGAGACTATGTGATGAGTGGGGTGTGTTGCAAATGTTAAACATCCCCACATGAATGTCAGGTCCAGTCTGGGTTTGTGAGAGCATTACCCCCAGCATGGCCACATATTTGCATCTCCCACAGGCTGTAGTGTCATATGTTGGGAGGTGAGCATTGACTGTGTACATGAGACAATTGCTCTATTGTCACATGTTTGCCATATTCATCATATTGACAGGCAATAGCACTGGTACGTGACACTTGGACATGCCTGTATATTCAACCATGTCTCACAAGATATGTGAGTTACGTGTGGACAACAGCTGTTGTACTGTAAGCAAGCTGGAAATGTAAGGACAGACAGTGTACTTGTAAGACATGAGTTGGAATGGGTGCTATCGTTATCAGTAGCTCATGAAGTGCTCACATGTCCTGAACAAGTGCTGAGCATGAATATGCAATACAGATAGGGTGTTGGATGATATCAACCCACTGCAACCCACAAGTGGAGATGACAGTCATAATTGGAGGCACTGCACTATTACCCTGATGAGTATGGTCTGCAAGTCTATGAACCTTTATCAATGTAGATGTTAGCAGTGCAGAAGTAGATGACAATACGGATGATTTCACACTGCATAGCATACCTGTGACAGGTCATAGGACATCATCACCCATACCATGTTCCAGCTACACTGAGTATACTAGATGTACCTTCGTATGTCACAGGAGTGTTCTACCAGTGGCCTGTTGAGAGAAGCAACACTACAAAAGGTGTCTGAGTGACATGTGCATATCACACCAGTGGCAGCTACCGTAAAACAGGGTTAATGTTGTGTACTCCCCCCTCAGTGTTGCCCATACCACACAGACAAATGGGAGGCATCTGTGTATGTAAGGATGTGAATGTCCATGACCTAGGAGCAATATCTGTCTCAGTGTTGTGGACAACATACAGAATGGGCTTTGTGGGTGAGGTGTGTGTGACATATGTGGACAATCTGACAGATGATAATAGCATTGTCACCGCTAGGTGAATAACCTTCTACCAATTAACTACCACCTAGGCAGTGGTCAACATTATGGACTCTGTGTTAGGGGATGGTGCTGTGCAGTTCACCTCCCTGAGTTGGTGACATCTCCAGGCCTATTAGGTAGTCATACGAGGCAGCCATGTCATGACAGGGTGCCATCCATGAGCATGGAGATCATTGCACAGGCATACTCAGCACTCGGGTGACCAATATCGGATCACATATCACCTTTAAGGGGTATTGGCCATGCGTGGATGGGCGATACCAGCCTTCACAATCCTCACCTCCACTATGCAGCATGCTGGCTACCTTGCATAAAGACATGTGCTACACTGTGATGTTGGACATTCTACACATACATATGCTGATCTGAAAGACATACGTCATGGACAGCCACCGTCCTACTGCAAGGATCGCCACATGCTGGACAGATCCCTGTGCCATACATGTTACATACTCCTGCCATACCATGCAACCCTGTCCATCAAAGCTGCACATGTCATCTCTGTCATACATGGTGCATTGACCATTTGGTAGATGTATTATTAACTTTCTGGATCAGTCATGTGGCACTGATGCACCTCATGGTGGCAAAATGGCTGTCAGATACAGCTAGAAAACCTTGCCCGTACATGCCATAGTTGATAACCATTCCTCCGAATGACGTCTGGCTAGCCATTGTCCCATGTCTATCACATGTGCAACACAGGCGATACGTGGCAGGATGTTGAACTGCTGTAGAGTGCCGTGTAGACGTATATGGCAAAATACATGCATGTAAAGGTTTCCGTGTGTATGTGTGCATTGTCACTGTTCATGTCCATTAAGGCAGTGTATGTGTTGATATGTGACATATACACAGCATCAAGGTCAACAGCATTACTGTGGACACATCCAGGCATGTGCTGATAGGTAAGAACACCAGTACAGGCAAACAGACATGCCCACATCAAGACAGCATTCACATGGAGTATGAACAATGTAATGAGGTGACACACATATATGGTGATGATATCCAATGCATAACGGGTGTTACATGTGTGTGACACAAACATGGCAGTCATGTCAGTGTCATGACAATTTGCAAAGATAACTGTTCAGATGTACTAGATTTAATACAAATGTATGTCCAGCTGTATCTCTGTACATCTCTGTGATACTGTGACCTGTCTCCATCATTATGTCTTCCAGATAATGCCTCATTCATGCCTGCCAGCGTATAGCTGCCAGGAGGATGATGCCCTCATCCCATACCTCCATGAGAACTACGAGGTATTGTTCAGCCATGTGCTACAGCTTGCCCAGCAGCGTGATGACCTGTGGCAGGACCTTCGCAGGAGGGTTAATGATGTGGGAGGCCATAACCGCACCTACCATCAGGTATGCAGACACTGGATGGACCTGATACGACATGCAAAACAGTGTGCCAATGCAATCGCCAGGGAACAAGGTGGAACAGGTGGTGGCCCACCAACCCAGCCCCCACTCACACACACTGAGGAGCTACTGACTAGCCTTGGGACACCCTCAGAACAGCATCCACAAACACTAGCTGCCATCGTGGAGGTGGGCGTCTCCCAACCAATGAGTCTGGAGTTGCCTGGTAAGTCACTACTGCACATATGACTATTATATCCCATTTAGTTGCATGTGTCATTGTACAATATGTAATGTAACATCATACACACAGGCCGCATACTACAGTATGCTACCCTGTGTATGCACACATGTGCATACTATATGCTATTGTACAGGCGAATGTGTTAACATGCACAGTGCACCCTGTGGCTGTCATACAGTCATGGATAATGTTCAAACTGCTGTGTCACCCCTATAGAGGTACCTCTGGTGTGCCGCACAGACATCAGTCCGTTGCAGGTGAGACAGTTATCAGTATCAGGCATGTTAATGCATATATCTTTACGCCAGGAGGCCAGTTAACACATGTACACATAATGTATGGTCCAGTCACGATATACAGGTCACATCTGTCATCATTCACACTGGCTACCCATGTGCAATATATACAAACTAATTGAAACACTGACATGAAACCATAGTACCTGTCATTGCTAGATGTGTGGACAGCTGTGCATACAATGGTGGAGGTGTTCAATGTAGGCGTATGTACTATACATTGGAACAACACGTGTGGTACGCAAACAGTACCACACAGTGAGCTGGGATATGGGCAGCCCACAGGAGTTACCATTATGTAATATGCCCCTGCAATTGGGTGCTCACATTGTGATGTGCCATCTGACATGTCCCAGACATCTAGTGTTCCGGCTGAAATATTGTCTCATTATCCCATAGTACATACCCCACATAACAAACATACAACCCGTTGTCTGCATAGCCCTGTGGACAGTGACATATCTGACATCTATGGGTGTATGTCATATGGGACAACACAGACATGTGAGATAGATGGCCATCACAAACATTTGGCCAACACATGTTCACACATGGCCATGGCAGATGGCCAGATACATATAGCCACACAGTAGTTGTGATGTGTATACACCCTGTTGCACATTGTCCACACATGGTCCAACTATAGCCTTAGTTGACTGATTATATAGTTGATGTGGAACACTGGACATCCTAAACGCCTGTGCACAGCTAGTGGAGGTGTCACTTAATTCGACCATATAAGATGCGTTGAACATCACGACTGTGTCTTAGCATGACAGTAGTCACCTGTGCAGCTTCCATAGACATTAACACCACATCAGGCCACAGATACCGTACATTTCCCTTGTTACTGTAGGACATCACCATCAGCCGTGCACCTCTTGTGTGTGGTACATTAATGTCATGTGGGACATGGTGTATTGACAAGACTGCCATGTGTGGACATGGTTGCCAGGCAGCTGAGACTTTGTAGTAGTTGTGCAAGGGTGTCATCCGTAGGTCTTCCAGTGACCTGTCACATGACACAGCATGGTTTGGTGTGTATACACCTCAGCGACGTGGGTCACAATCCATAGTTATGTAATGTGTATGCACGCAGTTATGGCTATGCACTGTGTGCGTATTACACACTGTATAGCACTATAGATGCCTCATGATGCCATGCAATGGCACAGTGTCTGTACTTCACACTGTATAGCAATGTAGACGCCTCACACTACCCTTCAATGCCCATGCACATTGGCTAAAAGTGCAGTCTATCTGTAGGGCATACAGACAACACTGCAATGTGATACCCATTACAACGCTGTACATGTGTCAAGACACTATTGTGTCAGACATGTATGTATGTCAATGCACACATCAGCAGATTACATGTCAAGGTCACTTCAGCCATGTGTACTGTTAACCTGTGCTGGTCCACATGGTGTATCACAGGGATGCATGCTTACTACCATGATTGTGTGAACTGCATGGCTACTGATATGACACCTGCTTGCTGTTGTGTGCAACCCAGGGAGGTATGCTAACTACCACTATTAATGTCTGAGCTGCATGCCGTCTGCTGTATCACATGCATGCTGCATGCCGTCTGCTACTGATATGACACCTGCTTGCTGTTGTGTGCAACCCAGGGGCCGTCTGCTGTATCACATGCATGCTGCATGCCGTCTGTCAAATCACATGCATGGTGTGTCTGTGTGTCTGTGTGTCTTTTGTAATGTAGAGTCTTTCTTTGCATTCACAGGTGATGTAGGTGTGTTACCCTCCTGCGGTCCACCTGATGTTAGTGTCCCCACAGATACTAGCAGTGATGAACATATGCATGGTTGCCAGGGGCTGAATCTGTGCCAATGGTTGCCATCCCAGCTATGTCCCCCTCTTCCCCGCACACAGTTCTCATGCCAACACATACCCCATCACCAGTGGTCATAGAGGAAGGACAGTCAGCGTGTGTTAGCTCGGAACAGGAACGTGTGGTGGCTACTGAAGGTGTGTCTCCACACCATGGTGTCAGTGTAATGACTGCAGATGTGCCACACAGGCATGTGGCCAGTGCTGCTCATAGGAGGACATCTGGCAAACATGCACCTGCAGGACAGAGCGCAGCAGCTGGTGTCACCAGACACATGTTCCAGACTGTAATGGCGGCACAGGCACGTGCGGAATGGCAGAACAGTGAAGGGCAGATGCTTCAGAGGGCTGCTATCCATACTCTAAACGACAACATCCAGGCATTGACAAATGCTCAACAGCAGATTGCTGATGTTCTGGACAGGTGATTGGGTGACATGGTTGGAATCCTTGACCGTGGCATGGCAATCCACGAGCGTGAGCTGTCTGTGTTGGAACATCTGGTAGGAGTGAGGCATAGGCCACGTGGATGTAGGCCAGCTACACCACCTAGTGCAGGTCAACATGAATGAGCCACCTCACATGCCTGCTCCCATAGTGCCAGTAGCATTAGCAGTGCAGCTGGTGCTGCGCTATCCACACCAGGACACAGCAGGCCATGGGGACGTGGCCCTGGACATTCCCAGTGGGGACACTGTTCCAGTGGACAAGTGTCATCAGACAGTAGCCAATCTGTACCTCCGCCTGGTAGTGCCCGTGCAACCCCTGGCAGGCACAGGTCATGTGGCCGTGGCCGGACACAGTGAGCTGTACATTCTGTTCTGTACAATCTGGAGCTGTCAATAATACCCCTGTGTAGGCCTGACAAAAGGCAGAACTGTCTGCACACATACACGCACACAGCAGAAACATCTGTAAGGCACAGCAACACCCACATGCATATCGACTACACATGTCCAATCAGATCACCGGACCTTACCCACATACATGATGTTATCCACTGGTGCAGCCTATGCCCCTGGCAAACATTATCACCCTGTACATATGGTGATGCCTGTGCCATATTCCTGTCATCCACACCATTGGTGCAGGGACATGCTCATATGGTCTGATGCACAGGGTGAAAAGAATAGTGAGATAAGTGTATATGACATTAGTTGTGTACTGTTGACACGCACCAGACATACCATGTAGTAAGTAATGCATTGTTATATGTTCACAGTATGTGTCTTGGTAACAATGGTAACCTCATGTTGGTATTTATGCCCTGCTTCCCTCCTTAAGGTCCAATTGCATGTGCCATTATGTTACAGTGTTTGCAGTTGGAGTGCATTGTTGTATGTTCACAGTATGTGTCTTGGTAACAACAGTAACAGCATGTTGGTAATGATGCCCTGCTTCCCCCCTTAAGGTCTACTTGCATGTGCCAATAAGTAGCAGTGTTTGCAGTTTCACATGTGTAAATGTGGAGTACTCACAGGCATATATGGCAATACCAGCATGCTATACATAGCCTCAACCTCACTGTTAGAAAGGCTACCATTCCACAAATGTCCACACATCTACTGATCCAGAAGCATGTGGGCTGTTTAATAGACTACAGTGGCTAGAGACGTGACATCCATACCAGGTCACATCACAGGAATGTTGACATGGTGCGGGGGGTTTACACTGTGGTCTGGCTGATGATAACATTAGAGACCACTTGATAGCATGAGGCCTCACTGTGAAGCAGTAATACCCTGTCACATTACAGGATGAGGACACACACAGACATACACAGAAACACACAGTAACATGCCCACACTCACGGGGTCAACAACACTATAACGCACACACGATAGTGTTGAGGTGAGGCACCCTGCCTATGTGGTAATCACCCTCACAGTACTGTGCACCGACACGACAAAACACAGAGAATGAACATGTACAGGTAGCCAGTAAGGCTGAGACTGATGGCATCAACAGGGTAGTAGACAGCATCAACATGAGGGGTTAGGAATCCTGTCTGTTCTGTATGGTAGCATACACCTCACTCCATGCACCAGACAGCCATACATAAATACACACACACACACACACACACACACACACACACACACACACACACACACACACACACACACTGTGGAGTCCACAAATGACACTCACATACAGATAGCTGACATGTGTGTGATACACACACCACCCCTGCCTACGTCATGCTTTCCACACTGCAGTATGTACAGATCTCTACAACATTGTACAGGGGTGTGTAACAATTGGGATGTATTCCCCACCATATGTGGCATATATGGTCACACAAGCGAACACACATGGCAGTACTGTGAATGATACACCTGCTATATGATGATGCGTCTGACAGATATGCAGCAGTATTGGCCGCATTATGTGTACCAATGCTACCTTCGGCAATTGTGCTGCTATTTGCACATGGGAGGATGTAAGTGTTACAGGTGTCAAGTGACTCACAGTCAGTAACACCCTGACCGCTGTGTAGGTTGTATGTCTTCACCATCAAGTAACAGTAACATAGCGTACTGTTTGCACATGTAATGGTAGGATGGCTTGTGACACACCTGTGAGCCATCTTCGACAAACATCCATCTGCAAAAGTGGATCACCACTTTATGTACACACATCCACCCATACCTGATGTACATCCTACCGTACTGTCAGTATTTCACCATATACAGGTGTCAGTGATGGGGCTGCATTGCAACTGCATGTTGTAGTTAGGCACAATTGAATGACATACATCAGCTACTGCACATGCATGGTAGCTGCATGCACACCACTACATGTACATGTGTGTTGGTCCTACATGCCTGTCATGTAGCCGTGTTTATATACATTGCAATTGGTGGACATGTGTGATGACATACATAACACATGGACTGTTGTATGATATGATGGTTGTCATGGGTAACTAGTACAGAGGGAATGTTACCTTGGTCAACATTGCTACCTTATGTACTGTTATCATTCAACAGCCATGGACCTACCTTCCATGTGCATGCGTGTGATTGCTGTAGCCACTTGTTTGCACGGAGGACAGCAAAAGCTATGCTATGTACATGTGTGTGTGTGTGTGTGTGTGTGTGTGTGTGTGTGTGTGTGTGTGGTCCATGTACATATCCACTGCGATTACATGTATGTCGTATCCAAACATGTGTGTTCTTTGGTGTACAGCGATGGTCATCTGTTACAGCTGTGTAAGACCCAGGGCCCCTGTTATGTGTAGAGCCAACCTGGTTATAAACAGTGGTATCATTGCATTGCATAACACATGATGGAACCCTGTCAGTACATGTGTAGTCTGCACAGTTGCTGTAGACCTATGTACAGCTCACTGGTCATGAGTCACATAGTGTTGTGGTAATGTATGGATGTGTGTTGCTGGTCTAAGGACATCATGCTGTCTGAGGGCTAAATAGTAGAATGTGGCATTTACCTCTGTGATCTAGACCTGAGACATCTGTGATGGCTCTTGAGTGTGTACTGGTCAGTACATGTGAGTGGCCTTCATGTACGTGGGGACAGTAACACCATACTGTGCCCTTCCATGTTTAGAATCCATGTGCATGCAAGACAGCCCTTTGCTACTACTAAGTGTGTGAGCATGCCCAGTACGCCGTTGTGTAGATGGACACACAGTACATTCCAAACTGTGCCCTTCCATGTTTAGAATCCGTGTGCATGCAAGACAGCCCTTCGCTTCTACTAAGTGTGTGAGCATGCCCAGTGACACCTTGTGTTGGTGATGTGCCTCTGTGTATGGGCATGGCCATTGACATCCTGTATAGCGATGGTGGTCATCCAGGCAACAGATGTCCATACCCCATGTCAGGATGGATTCCTACATTGAACACACTGGTTGTCTGTCTTGAAGGGTGTACTGTCTGTGGTGCGTCTCATATCTATGTAGTGTTGTAATAGTGCTCCATAGATAGGCAGTTGTCCCACTGACACCACTGCCGTGTGTTTGTCTATGTCTACCTTGTGACAGTAATATGCTTTTAGACTGCTCACTCTCTATACATTCCCTATCGGCATCTTTGCCTTTGCGGATGATGTCATCCACCTAGAAGTATGCCTCTGGGAGTGCTGTGTTCCAGTAATCTCGATCGCGTGTTCTGTAACTGCGTAATGCTGTAGTGTGATACGGTAGTTAGGTGTATGTTCGACTCCCAGCCCTGCCAAGTGTGTGTGTGTGTGTGTGTGTGTGTGTGTGTGTGTGTGTGTGTGTGTGTGTGTGTGTGTGTGTGTGTGTTTCCAGCTGCCTGGGGACAGAGTGATGCTTTTAGACAGCTCACTCCCCATACATTCCCTATCGGCATCTTTGCCATTGCAGATGATGTCATCCACCTAGAAGTATGCTCTGGGAGTGCTGTGTTCCAGTAATCTCGGTAGCACTTTCTGTAACGGCGTAATGCTGTAGTGTAATAAGGTAGTTAGGTGCATGTTCGACTCCCAGCCCTGCCAAGTGTGTGTGTGTGTGTGTGTGTGTGTGTGTGTGTGTGTGTGTGTTTCCAGCTGCCTGGGGACAAAGTAATGCTTTTAGACAGCTCACTCCCCATACATTCCCTATCTGCGTCTTTGCCTTTGCTGATGATGTCATCCACCTAGATGTATGCCTTTGGGAGTGCAGTGATGCCGGAACTCGGTAGCGTGTTCTGTTACTGCATAATGCTGTAGTGTGGTAGACTAGACAGGTAGGTGCTCGATTCCAAGGCATGGCAGGTGTGTGTGTTTAGCAGTTATACCGTATGTGTTGGTATCTGTGGGTGGCTAGCTGCGGGATGTGTTCAATGTGTTTTGTTGCTGACCTATATAGTGTCCACAGCCCGCATATTCTGCCAAGACACTGGGTTGTCAACACATACATTCACCAATAGGTCTGGTGAGTAACTGTCAGCAGCCCTACTGTTACCCTTGATATGGTCTGACCTGTGTGATGCAACAAAACACACGTGCCTTGATAGTAACAACACTACATGATGCAGGTGGCACATGTAGTTTCCTTTTCATTCCTGTCTAATGCATTGCTGTCATGTGGCCCGGTGTTGTGATATAAATGCCATATCTACATATGTGTGTACATGTATATGTGTGTATGTGTATATATATATATATATATATATATATATATATATATATATATATATATATATATATATATGTATGTATATATATTTATATATATGTCCATGCATATATGTATACAAATAATATATATGATATATGTAGATATAGAGGTGGACATAGATGTGAACATATATGTCTGGGGACATCAGCACTATTGAATGTTTGTGCCAGATGATCTGTACGTGATAACCTGTGATTTATATATATCTGCCATGGCATGGTGGTAATGCACATCATCTGTAGTGTGCAGGGTCACGGGTTGTAGTCATGTAGACACTGGATATTTTGTTGCTGGGAAGACCGTGGGACATCAAATATGGTGATAGTAAGGCACCTGTTGCCAGTTGTGTACAGATCTGAGTGACACTGAGCAGTGGTGATTAATTTAGAGGTTCAGTATGGGTCATATAACTATTCATTAGAAGACTATACTATGCAGATGAGGTTGACAATAGTGTATCCCATTTATCACCAGGGTGTGATGCTGGTCCCTGGAGTGTATGTGTGTAGTCAGCCGGGTGCAGATCTCGAATATAGTTGACAGCATGGGAGGGGGGGGTCAGGCATACTGTAAGTACATTGCAGAACTCTGCCTCGGGAGTGCTCCTACCCTAGCACACCTATGCTAGGGGTGTGTCTATACCTGCCTGATGACATTGGGAGGGATGACAGCAGTGGTGGGTAGTCAGAGTGTACAGGCTGCACAAACAGGTGTTGATAAGCACAATCAGCAGATGACATGGCCAGCCCGCACCTGAACAGTACGGTAATGCGAGCAAGCAGCATACACACAGGTTTCGTCCGCACTCTACACCACCGGTGTATACCTGCAGGGACATTTCATGACACATTCCAACCAAATGAGACGGGCTGCAGCAGGCAACATATGCCAACATATGCAGGAGGCTGGGGCAGTGAGGATGTGTATGCTGCCGAACAACCCTTACTGGGGTGACATAAGACTTCATAGACCCAGGGTGACTTATTAGGGGCTACATGGGCTGGGGTTGGTGGAGCACTATGGGGTGGACAGAGACCTCCTACAGCAGCTTGTTGACCTGTGCCTGCCACACCCGCCACATCAAACAGGCCGAGGGAAGTACATCACAGTGGATACCACGGTATGTGTTGGCCTAGGTGTACTAGCCACAGGTACCTCACATAGCACAACTGGGAATATCATGGGTATCTCACAGGCATCTGCATCCAGAGTATTGCACCAGTTCACAGACACCATGTCAACACATGTAAGTGAGCAAGTACATGTTCTCAACACACGTGATTAGTAGACCAGTAATATGCATCTGTTCAACCACATGGATGACTACCCTGGGGTACTGGATTCTATAGCCTGCACACACATACACATCGTAGCACCACCCGGTGAGCAGGGTAGGGCCTTCAGTCACTGCAGGGGCATACTCTCCAACAGCTAGGCCATATGCGATGGCCAGGGCATGAGATTGCATGTGTGTGCTGTCTGCCCTGGAAGCTATGATGATTCCGATATATGGCTTCTGACACAGCTGTAGCACACCAATGCCAATATGGACATCCCCTACAGTCTCCTAGTGGGGGATGCTGGGTAAACACTGGTGTCGTGGCTGATGACACCCATCAGCAATGCACACACACATGAACACTCACACCATACTGAGGTGGATGCACAGGCAAGGCATATACTTGTGCATGTGTTTGGGATGCTCAGTTCACAGTTCTGGTATCCAGACACATCCGTTGGAGCTCTGCAGTATTCACAAGCTACATGTATACAAGTTGTTATGGTATTTGCTATGCTAAACAATCTTATACTGCAGTAACAGTTGCAGCAGGAACGGCATGGGGCAGGGCCACACAGCCCAACACCACTGCCAATGTCTGTACAGGCACAGTGTGACTTGGTGAAGGAACTACCTGAGCAGGGCACAGTCCGTGAAAGCCCGTGCACAGTATGATCTGCCCTTGGCAAAGAGGCAGCACAAGGCATATGCACTGACACAGTAGGTACCCACGGATTTCCCCTCTCTGACCCGCACACAGTACAATGGATGCCAAACATGACACTACCTGTGCTCGGCCATGTATAGAAGGTGCACTGTGTGCATCCGACATAGGCAGCCCTCCAGCACAGTCCTCAAGTCCAGAACACACCCAGGGTATGTCTTTTGACCTAACAAGTGGCAGTTGTATTAGAATGTGCATTTACCCATTGCTATGGTATGTATGTGAGCATACAAGTGACTGTGGTGGCCAAATGTTAGGGCAGCAGACAGTACACATCCATAGTGGCACCATGACCTCTGTAGCACATACGGGGGTCACAATGGCAGCCTGTAGTACACAGGGTGTCCTAACCCACTCCAAATTATGGGCTGACCATCATGTGTGTCCGTACAGC
Source organism: Protopterus annectens (assembly GCF_019279795.1). NCBI lineage: Eukaryota > Metazoa > Chordata > Ceratodontiformes > Protopteridae > Protopterus > Protopterus annectens. The sequence continues at coordinate 1,719,798,002 of NC_056741.1, read as the reverse complement.
CCACACACGTTCCATGCAGCTGGACAGATGTGGACCAATACAGACAAATGATATACGATGGCCTATGGATATGCCCAATGAATGACCCCAACCCCCTAAGACACACACAGACTACAGCAGGCCAAGCAGTTTGATGTAGGTTGTGTAAGCTAGGACGTCCAACACCACTGTGCTGGTATTTAAAGCTGGGAACTGACGTACACTGGTATCCCTCCAGCCAGCAATTTTGGTAGGTCCACACACTGACATGGAGTACCCAGCATTCCAGTACAGTAGCGGCAAATGTGTACAACTGTTGGCTGTGCCCCCGTCAAACCTACACATGGTTGAGTCATGTGCACCACCCACGGTGCTGTGTAGGACTGTGGTTGTGGTTTGATGTCCCCCCACGCTATGCTGACATGTAACAACTGTCAATGCCACATGACAATTAGCTACCCTGCAGACAAAGCATGACACCTGTCTGTGTAGAACAGTGGGTTCAGCAACACAGTACTAACTATCTGGACATGTGTTACATACGATATAGTTGACCATACTTGGCATGCTCACACACATGACGGTATGACGGTAATGTTGGTCGACAACATGTGTAACAGTTATACTGGGCATGCTCACACACTGAAACACAGGACGGCCAGGCATGCATACACCAGTGGTCTGGACATATCTGCCAGTACATTGCTATACTGTTGGATGACTGTGCTGTATGGTGTGCGTTTGGTCTATTGTCTGTACATATGCCATGGTCTATTGTTAATTCACATGAGCTATGTGCGCAGGGTACTGCTACCAACACATGAATAGGCAGTTCTTTGTTTGTGGATAGACCGACGCCTTTGGATACGGACTGGGTAAGGCACATTCCAGCAGGTGGGAGCAGTTGTGAGTGGGTTTGCACAGTGTTAGCACTGCTGACCTCTGGTCACAGCACCTTATACACGTTTACACTCCACATTTCTTTGACAGTGCACTACTGGCATACTGGTAGACAAACACGCTTACAGCCACTCGCTCACCGACATTTCCTCTTACATTTGTCACTCACGCTGGGTGTATGCAATCCCTTGTGATGCGTATTACATCGGACTACATGACTACAGTATCGGGTATGTGTAACCATTTTGCAAAGGCAGGCGTTCGACTGTACGGACTCGGCGGCCTGTCCAGTGACGTAATCATATCATATGCGTGTTCCCCATACGATCTGCTCCCATCTGCCTGATACATGGGAACCGATACTCTGCAATGCTGACATGTGACTTGAGTTTGTTAACGCAGCTGTCCGCCGAGTCATGCTACCGCATACCTACTGCATGTTGTCCACCTTTCAGATTGCACGACGGGAGACTGTAGGAGTGACACCTTTCCCACTTTGCATGGGACAGTCCGTCATATCTCATGTGACAATACCAGACCTCTCCACCAATCGGGGACACATTTCTACAGAATCAGGGACAGGTCAAGAAAACATCAGGGACACTTTTACAAAAGTAGTGCTATTAACTTGAAACATTGACAGAATCAGAGCATATGACTCAATACACATATTCTGAAGTAAAAGTAGGTTATAACTCTTACTTATTGTCATTAATCAGTAAGTGTGATTCACCACCTTTCCTTCAACAGTCATTAATTTTAGGAGGGATTAAGAGGGACAGAGTTAACTTTCAGTCAAACTCAGGGACGTACCTGAAATGCAGGGACAGTTGAGAGGTATGGACAATACTCTAGCCATTGCAACTGTCCTGATTAGGGGACATTCTCATGTTATACATGTCTGTACTGGTTGCTTGTTACAGGTTTTGTATACCTGACATGTCGATATGTCATATGTAGTAGAATAAGCAACTTTACTGCTGCTAGACTACGCTTTGATTTGTGCCGATATGTATATTTCTGTACTATGCATGGCTGTAGGTATGTTCTGCCCTGGTATGTCTGACATTTCTACAGAGCAGGTTCCACTTTGGCCATTCAGAATGGTGGCGGCCCTATAGACCCTATATGTAGAGCTATCACATGTGTCAAGGCAACACATACCCACAGCCAGTAGTAAACGGACGACTTCCATGGTTTGCATACGTTAAGGTTATTCATGTAGCACTATAATTGATAATACTGTTTCCTATTACACGCAGCTGTTTCTGATCAACAAATTAATGTCTGACACCACTACACACACTATATAGCCTCCATTCCCGAACTCACAGGCCATATGCCATAACTGTCATTTTGCAGGACACAACTGCCCAGACAGGTGTGTCCCTCGCAGGCGTACGGGTGTTGAACCACTTCTATTATGCTATCATCTACCTAAGGTGGTCAGCAAATTATGCACTTTCCATCAGTAGCAGAACTCACATACCAAAGGATGTGAATGAACACTGTATCAGGAACAATGCATAACACCCTGTGGGACACACTTAGATGATTGGTTCTATTAACCAGACACATTTACAGTCACAGAGCATATGTATTCATTCATGTTTGTCGAGGTACATGCTGTTTCTGACTCATACATGTTGTCATCTGTCATTACCTGTATTCCGCCACCTGTTCACCTAATATCACTAGTTCTGGAAGTGTTTAGTTGGACTTTGTTACATTCTGATACATAACTATGGACATCCATGCTAATCGGGTACACGGCACTGATTTGGTCTTTATGTATTCCCCTGATGGTTTACAGACTATCCGGTAGATGTGCTCTTCAGGTTTGGGAGGTGTAGGCGTATGTTATGCCCACATAGGAATATTAATGACTTCCACTGGGTGGGCCTACTACATCTCTACCAACCAGCACCTGCACACTTAAGCCCATTATTGCATACCCATGGTCCACCTACCTGGCACCCCTCTACAGCAGTTGTGACAAATACTTACTGCGAGTGCAGCTGGGGTATGAGCACACCCCAACACATTGCCCACTCTCCCCGTCTCGGGACACATGTCATACAGTTTGTCATCCCATGTATTATCACACTTGCACAACTTACTGTTCCATGTACACCTACATCCTGCTCGTATCAATGTCACCAGATTCACACGTATCCTGAATTTTTGGGGTCCTGCAAGGGACACCGTTATCCATGTTTAAAGTGTAGACCTTGCAGATCTCTCCCACTGGTACTTTCCTACCGGTGTTTTGGACAGCGGCAGTGTATTGATCTGTATTGCCTGTCTGTATGTCTGTCCAGCCTAGCTAGGCGATGTGGGGGGTACAACATTTATTTATTGGACCTCCCAGTCACATATGCCCGGGCTGTAAATATGTTACCCCAATTGCTGTGAAGTAACCTATTTATGTACATGTGTATATCTACACTGACATATATATATTTTCTTTTGTGTGTATGTGTATATATCAATACCTGTTGTTTGTGTATTTATATATATATATATATATATATATATATATATATATATATATATATATATCCGTAGTATATCCTTGTGTGTGTATATATATATCTGTATGAATATATATGTGTATGTAAGTTAATATAGATATATGTATATATACGTTTTTATCTATATATACATCTGTGTGTCCGTTAACAATTACATTTCCCAGACATGGACACTTACACATGCGTATTTTATCTCTGCTTCAACAGCATACTATTGCCTGAGTCATTATGACATCGACACTTCACTCCGGTGAACTTGTGATCAGTATATTGCATGTTATGCAGTGGACAGATGTTGCATGTTTTTCATGTCTGGGGTGCCGCTGCTAACTGGGATGTGATACAGTGTCATTCGACCTATTACTCATATGTGCAGCCTATTATTCCTGCTACTGTGTTTGTTTTTGTGCACATTCATATTATTATTGTTGATAGGATGAGTGTTTGTGTTACTGTGACTGTACGTCAACATATTGTTGTCTTCATGTAGTTGTGTCTTTCTGCTTTTCCCGGTTTGGGGTTGTCACAGCAGAACTCCATTCCACTCATGGGTGGCGTATAAGTTTTACGTGCCAGACTGCCAGCCCTGACGCACAACGTCCGACAACGATACGCCCATTCACGCATGTCTCCACGCAAACGACACTCTATCTGGGAATTGCACCTATGTACTAGCTGACATCCACGGGCCGCTCCATTGTACCCGGCGCAACATACCCTAGCACTCCTGTGTCCATAATCGCATATCCATAGTTTCTCCTGCACACCCGTGTTGAGTTTCCACACATAACAGCCATTATACACAATATCGCAGCCATGACACACCTTTACACATTGCCCTCTCATGAGCATTGGGGCCCTACACACATTTTGTACCACCTCATGTATTCACAGGCTCACCATCCATTCATATTTGCACATACGTGCCTTTCCTGGTGTTATGGATTACGAACGATTTGCGAGTGGAGACATGCGTGAATGTACTACATTCCGTCTGTTTACAATGTTGACGTAGCACTTCAACCATGTTATGGCCACTGGAATAACCGTGCCTCTGGTGTGAAGAGCGGTGCTCTTCTCACACTTGTGCAGCTTTATGTGACATACACTGCGAGCACTTTATAATTCCTTACTTGTTCTGGATTCCCTTCACAACCCTTATGTTTGCTTTCGTCTTTCGGCGTTTCTTACATGTCTCTCTCTATATATATATATATATATATATATATATATATATATATATATGTATATGTATATATATATATATATATATATATATATATATATATATATATATATATATATATATATATATATATATATTATATATATATATATATATATATATATATATATATATATATATATATATATGTATATATATATATATATATATATATATATATATATATATATATATATATATATATAAGTGTATATATATATATATATATATATATATATATATATATATATATATATTTATATATATGTATATATATAGATATATATGTAGATATATATTTGCATATTTCTGTTATGTCTGTGGATATTTATCTATACACACATCTATCTACTATGTATATAAAAGTTACAGTTGTACAAGACAACATACATTTACTATGCCAATAGCTGCGTACACCCGTGCAGGCGCACTTGCATCTCCTTATTCTGAGTTACATATGTTTACAGGCACTTCTTTGGGATTACATGTGCCTTATTCCTTATGAAAGTACCACTTTGATGGAATCCGGTTAACGGACCCATGCGAACGCGGTCACCTTTACATGTATAAATGTTGGCTTTACAACACAGAGGCATTCATTACACAATTAATATGTGCTATAGTCGTACTTGAACCGGGAATGCCTTTACATTGGGCGGATGCTGTAACCACTACACTATTGTTGTTCTGGCTCATTTATATGTATACCCATGTTTCATCGCTACTCTGACATACGCCTCACCACTTCCCTTACACAGCACGCATCCATTCTCCTGCTGGGAAAACTGCAGTATTACACTTAGGACATTCCCTGTTTCCTATGGCTCTGGACCCGTGCTGCATGTCTACTCACTCCAAGGATATTCAGAACTCCTACGCTTATAGTCCTTGCACATACATGTGTTTGATTGTCAGGGTGTTCATGTGCTGGTCTGAGTTTAGGCTCAGCCAACTGATGACTAGAACTGCTCTGGTGCTGTTCAAAGATCAGACGTAGCACATGGCCAGAGTTAGTCCAGGTTTTAACATTCTATCTGTGTTTACAGACGCAGGTGTTTGGGCAGCTCAGACAACATTATTAGGTCGGCACTACATAATTTAAGGCGGGGAGTGGTTCCACTACATAATGCAGGTTGGTGGGGGGGGGGGTTCCACGTGTATCCCTTCCCATATGACTATTTCATTCATTTATAGATAGAATGAATATTATTCTGGACATCAGTTATAAATTCACTACAGGTATGCAATAGTCCTGTCAACAGATGTGACAGTTGGTTGGTGAACTCCTGTGTAATGTACCTCAGTGATACTCGGGGACTCGTTTCTACAGTGACATAGACAAGGCTATGACAACTCAAGGACAATCATGGACACTTCTACCATATTAGTACTATTAACTTGGAACGTGTTGACAGATTCGTAATACTACTAATTTTCTGCAATTAAATGCGTCTATTACTCTTCATTGTTGTAAGTAGTCATTCTCATTCAACACCTTTCCTCCAAAGGTCACTGGCTTTGTGAGTGGTTAAGAGGCTGGCCAGTTATTGTGCGAATGCTCTGACCATTGGTAGCATTGACATTGTCATATGTACAGGTTGGGATGTATTCTGGGGACTAGGGTTGCCACCTTTTCAAATGGCCAAGATGGGACATTTTCGGAACACACATCAGATTTTTAAGGCCGACACATACCCACGGTCAGTACAAAAGATAGAACTTTATTTATTTGCCTAAATAAAAGCCTATTGTTGTAGCGGTTTAGTTGCTTATTTTGTTTCTTGTAACATTTAGGTGTTTTAGATACAGAAATAATTATTTTATGCAACTATTACATAACATATGGGACATAATTATGTCCTACAATCTCAGGACATTTGCCATTTTTAATATATTTTGTCAGGACACAACTGTCCATAGAGGGACTGTCCCTCACAAAGTGGGACAGATGGTAACCCTACTGGGGACACCAGATTGTTTGGGCCAACACATAGCCATGGTCAGTGCAGGTTTAGAACATTCATTTGTTTCCTAGCTGTGAGCTTATATCTTTGGCACCTTTGTTGTTTGCCTGTTTCTTGTACGAATTATGTTTATTCTATCCTGACGTGACCGTTTTATGCAACTGTGACATGCAGCATGGTGCATAGTTATTTCCTACAATCACAGGACATTTGGCATTCTATCATTGTTGGTCAGGTCACACCTACACACACATTACTTGTCCCTCACACAGTGCCTTCATCACCCATATACCATGTGCCACTATGCGAATGTGTGCAATATATTCTCTTGCTTATTCGTGTCGGGATACGTGCGTCACAGGCAGGTGTTTGATCCTGGGCAGTAGGTTCTGCATGACCATCTAGGGCTGGACAGTCTCGTGCACCACTACTGCACATTCCAACTTGTATCCAGATATCTACAGGACTGGACATCGTGTCTTCATACCCATTCTAATGTCTACATAGGTTACTTATCCCATGAGGGATATCCCAAAAATTTAACAAGACCAAAACAAGACCAATAACGAACATTCTTATGGCATTACGAAAATGTGCTAGGGGTTTTACATGCAAGGGATACATAGTTTGCAATCCTGAAACTGCCTAGGGTGACACTACCTACTACATATGCGTAGTGGCCACTATGTGTAGATGTGGCTGTATCAAACTAGTAGGCCAAGTATGGCTGGATTTGGTGGACGTTCAGGTATGGGGGTGGGTTGTGTGCTGTGGAGGGGATGCTGGGTAGTCCATTATGCATCCAGGTGTGTTGCATTTGATATGGCCAGTTCCATCAGGACCAGTCTATGGGTATGTGCCGGTGACATGTCTGTACATTTGTATCGCACATTTTAATATTCATATGTTTGTGGGATTGTGTTCTACAGTATGGCCTGTCTGGTTGTATTGCAGATGTGTATACATGTTTTTGTGTTTCTTTCTGCTTCACCCGCTGCTCCATCATACACCTCCGGTTCACCTATTCTGCAGACGACACAGTGTTGCCTTGGAGAATTATACCATTACACCCCCCACACACACACACACACACACACACACACACACACACACACACACACACACACACACACACACACACACACACACACACACACACACATATTCCTGACACTCCATCCATCACTGCTTTGGTTGATGGCACATGACACGGTCAAGGTAACACATTGCATACCCTACATATGTCAGGTACCTGTATGGCTGTGTGGACTACCCTGCCATGTTTGACTTTCCACATGCTATACCTCACGCACATAGGTACATGCCCATACTTAACTTTCATGACATGGTTGGTATACCCGGGTAATACCCGTTCAACTGTAACACATCCTGACAAGTTCAGTTTGGACCGCTGATGTGCGGATTTTGGCCAACTCTTCTAATCATTGGTAGGATGCCACCTTTTCCTGTGTCCAGGATGGGATATATTCCGGACACATATCCGATTGTACTGGACAACACGTACTCACAGTCAATGCTATGGATAATACTGTTCCTTTCAGCCTAGATGTTGCCTTATTGTTGTAGTAGTTTATATGCTCCTTCTGTTTCGTTTACATGCTTATTCTATTTCCTGTCACATTTGGTATGTGAAATACGGACATATCTATTGTATGTGACTACTACATGCGTTGTGGGATATAATTCGGTCATACGGTCGCTAGATATTTACATTTATCATGTGTTTTGTTATGGACACTTCTGCCCAGCTGTGTACCCTCCCTCACAATATGGTTCAGCTGGTGACCCTGACCATTTTACTGGACGTACCTATTGGCGGCGCGCTAACATATGAGGCGTTTCACTTCCACTTAGTATAACTACACTGCGTTGGACTATGGGCACACAGTTTTCAATGTCATTTGTTCACAGGATAGGGACCCGTTATTCCCTACAATGCATTTGTGTTTGCTTCTTCATTTTGTGTTTGCAGGAACTGTCTTGCATGCTTTGCATACATTTCAGTATCCACGGACACTGACAGATGTGATTACTATTGCTTGCAAATTGTTATATGCAAGCATTTTAGGTTGCACGTCGACAGCTGACATTTCCACGCCTCCGTACGGCACTTCGACATGCCCTATGCACTCGTGCTCCTTTCCTATGCACGTGGCTGTGGCAGCAGCGCGCCTTCATTAATATGCATTTGGCGCTACTGCACCATCTTCACGCCGCACGGTCAGCGCAAGCCTAACACCGGCCTTGTGCCGAGCTTCTTGAATCCCGGGGATAATTTCTGAAGTAGCACTTCCTCCTTTAAACACAAATAGGAGGGGCATAGCTATTAAAAAAGTGGCCATATGGCCATAGCTATCAAAAGGGGGCCCAAATTTAACCTAGGTATTAAGAATTATTCTTTTGTTCCACAACACAGAATCATGGAGTTCTGACTTTGACCGATATGACCAAGGTCTATTTATTGGCTTAAATGTTTAAGGAGTTTGCCATGAAGGACTGAATGAATGAATGGGCAGTGTCTTCCCTCTTCTCCATAAGACAGTATAGATGTCCTTTTTAATGTTTTTATCATCAGGTTACATTTTCCCTAACAGTATTTGTAAAGTCGAAACAAATACATAATCATAAATGTTTAAACTGTTATAAATAGATAAATAATTAAAATATTATGCTAAATAAAATGTACATTCTCTGATCATAATATTATCCTGGAACCTTTCTAATTCAGGTCTTATTTAAAACACATAGATGGTTGCATCCATTTGATGTGGGAGAATAAAACAATAAAACATTTCTGTATATATAAAAATCTACAAAAAAGCTAATGAAGTGATTTTGCATGTGGCAGAAGAATCCTATTCATGTATGAAGACTTTCCATTAGATCTTTCCTGTAACTGCAGAACTTGCTGGTTGTGATGGTCATTGTTCTTTCTAAGATAGAAAGATGGAAATAGGAGGATCAAAATTATAAAGCAGAAATAAAAGTCTCTTGCTAGAAGTCTTATATTCATAATTCGTAAGAACTGTATGTATATATCAGTGTGTGTGTTTAGATGGTAGATATTGTTTATCAGCTTTTCACAAGTTGACTTTTTCAGTCAATTACTTGCAAACTTTTAATTTGTCTATTCTTCTGTAACTTCACAATCATAGGTTATGTGTCAGAATATTCCAAATCTCAAGTAATCTCCGTGGTATCCCCGAAGTCTCAAAACAACCCATTAAGTGTAGTGGGTCTAAAAACAAAACAGTGTAAGAAACTTCTCTGTGTGGAAGATTTTCAGTCCATATATTTCTAGTTAATCACTGTATATTAATCAGATCAGACAATAGTAGTAGAAGTAGCGAACGTAAACTCAAGTCAAAAAGTAATAATAGAAAATATATAATTCTACAGCATTACTAAGTATTCAAAAGTAATCCAAACAAGGCAGGCGGTCTGTTTCCAGTCGAAAATCCTTTATTAAGTACACAGACAAGCAATCCAAGTAAAACAAAAATAGAGTAATAATTTCCTCACAAGCTTTCTAAATATATATATACTTTTTAATCAGGCATGGGAGTGGTTTATTGTGCTGTAAAACAAAGTGTTATTGGTACACATGTTAAATTCACATCCCTTCCCCCATCAGTGTGACATTCGAGCTGGTCCTGCCCTACCTAGTAGCTGTCATAATAATATATAGCCCTAATGTACTTTAATGGTACATCTTATTTAACCAAATTATTAAGTAGATTATTAAGTATGTGATTTTATACAAGGCAATATACTACATGGCTGGAAATATATCAACCTTAGTTCATTTTGCAATCAAAAATTATATATAAATATATACATATACATTATGCATGTAAAAATCAGTTTCTATTTCCATAACCTATTGTTAACAAAGATCGCTTTCGTCCTTCTAGACTTCTTCAGGTCTGTGTACAAGAACCCTAAAAACCTATATAATTGTATAATTAGTTAGTATTGTTATTACCATCATTTTGAATAAAGCGGAAAAAAAAAAAAGAACCAGAAAAAAATATAAAATATATGTATGATGATGGAAACAAAATATACACTTAAATTTCAAATGATTTAAAATGGTATTTTAAAACCAATTTATAGAAAAAATAAAATAAAATACAATTAGTCATGTAAACAATGTGGCAATTTTCTAAGTTCCAGTGCACTTTTAATTGCCACAGCGAGGAATACTACTACAACCCACCGAGATTCCAGAAAGCAGAGGAGGAATTCCAGAGGTCTCATACTCTATCCACAAACTCCCAGGGAGAAAGGAGAACCAAACAGTGGACAGGGGTGAGGGAAATACAATACCTGGGCAATCCCGACTGGAACCCCGACTACAACCCAGGTCCCAGGCTCAGACAGAGGAAACAGCCACAATAACAGGTACAATAACAACAACAACAGGTACCAAAATAACAGGTCCTCCACTTATCTGGAACCACTCTGTTAAAGCACTGACTGAAGAGGAAAAATGTGTGTTGTCCAAAGGACTTACTTTTGTACCAAGCTGCAGGAGTGAGGTTGCTCAAGTACTGATAGATGTTTTAGAAGTACTTAAAATGTTTGTGAGGAAGCTCAACTTAAGGGTACAGTTTCATGGCAAAAGTAATGACACTGAAAATAAGCCTATTGATGAAACTATAAAAGGCCTATCAGCTATTGTCCACCACTACATCAAACACTAGCTGCTTTCGAAGTGAAATGTGAGATGGACATCAGGAAACTGCTTAAAAAACCTCCAAAGAAAAAACTTTATAACCTAACACAGGGAGAAAGAAAAGCATTGCTTGAGCTAGGCAATGATAAATCCAGGCGTGTAATGAATGCAGACAAGGGAGGAGGTATACTTGTGACTGATACCACTAGCTACAACCAAAAGATAGAGAACATGCTGGAGGATAACAGATTTTATGAGTTATTTGCCATGGATGACATAAAAATACCATATGATTTATGGAACACTAATCTCACCACATTATGGGAAGAAAAACTTATCACTGAAAATCTTTATAATTATTTATGGAGCCCATGCCCATACCTTACTTTTTTGGAATACAAAAGCCACACAAGAACAGAGAAGACCCACCTTATAGACCGGTGGTAGCAAGTGGATGTTCACTTACTGAAGCCACAGCCATTTACCTTGATTACTTGCTGAAACCTCTAGCAGAAAAGAATAAGTCATACATAAGAGATTCAATGGAATTTTTAAAGAAAATAAAAAACATTACAGTGGAAGCTGACAGTATTTTGATAACTATTGATGTGGAATCCTTGTACACAGTGCTCCCTCACAATTACAGTGTAACAGCAGCTATGGAGTCTTTTAAGAAACATAATCAGGGTACACAGGCACAACTGCAAAAGTTAAGCAAGCTCATTAATCTTGTACTGGACTTCAATGTCTTTACTTTCAATGGCAAACACTACAAGCAAAAAACTGGTATAGCAACGGGGGCTGCCATGACTACCAGCATAACTAACATAGCCCTGGGCAAATGGGAGGAGGACTTTGTGTTAAACAACACAGACTACATGCAGCATATCACACGCTATTTACGTTTTATTGATGATGTCTTTATTGTGTGGGAAGGTGACACCTTGCAGCTTGGAGATGTTATCACTTACCTCAATCAAACAACCTCCTTCCTGAAGTTTACCTCTTCCCATAGCTGTACTTCAACCACTTTCTTAGATATGCAGATTTCCAAGGACACCAACAATAACATAATCTCCACTGATCTATTCAGAAAACCAACGAGGGTTACCTTATTACTCCACAGTAAAAGTCCGCATCCTACAAAAACCAAGTATAATGTAATGAAACCCAAGGCTATGGATTAGCTCGAATTACCACAGAGATGGAACCATTTTTGAGAAACCTGAACAACTTAGAGAATGATTTTCTAGTGAGAGGCTATGAAAGTCAGATGTTAAAAAACATCCTGGAACCTATTATAGAACTGAAAAGGACTGAAGCACCTTCACTCAACCTCCCCAGTAGAAAAATGTTACGTAATCCCACAGAGAATAACAAATGCAAAAATAGCTACATCCTGACATACACTTTGGATTATCACAGTATCAAAAATATTATTGAAGAAAACTGGGACATTGTCACAGGAAACCATTTTCTGATTAACATCTTAGGTGAAGCCCTATCATTTGTTTATAGGAAGGCCAGGAATATTAGAAGTTTTGTTGAATTTAAACCTAGACCATGTGAGAAAAGAACTAAAAGATGTGAAACTAATTGTACATTTTGTATATTTATACAGCAAGGTGATAGTTTTTATTGCCCTTATTTAAAGAAGATCATTAAAATCAGTGCAGGGGGTGACTGTAACACTAAAAACGTAATTTACAGGGCACAGTGCAATGAATGTGATGCATTCTATGTGGGCAAGACTGCAAATAAACTCAATCAAAGGATTTCATGTCATCTGTCAGAAATCTGCTCTGGATGTAAAAATAATGCACTAGCCAAACACCTTTCTCTTCATAAAAGACACACAGGTTTTAAGTTCCAGATCCTGGATCACATAGACATGGGTGATCTTGAAGGAGACATCCCGAATATTCTGGAGAAACATGAACTCATGTGGCAATTAAAGCTGAACTCTTTTAGAAAGCATAGACTAAACTACTACTGTTCAATTAAAAGTGCACTAGAATGTAGAAAATTGCCACATTGTTTGCATGACTAATTGTATTTTATTTTATTTTTTCTACAAATTGGTTTTAAATACCATTTTAAATCATTTGAAATGTAAGTGTATATTTTGTTTCCATCATCATACATATATTTTATATTTTTTTTCTGTTTTTTTTCTTTTTTTTTTTCACTTTATTCAAAATGATGATAATAACAACTAACTAATTATACAATTATATAAGTTTTTAGGGTTCTTGTACACAGACCTGAAGAAGTCTAGAAGGATGAAATCGATCTTTGTTAACAATAGGTTATGAAAATAGAAACTAATTTTTACATGTAAAATGTATATGTATATATTTATATATAATTTTTCATCGCAAAATGAACTAATGTTGATATATTTCCAGCCATGTAGTATATTGCCTTGTATAAAATCACAGACTTAATAATCTACTTAATAATTTGGTTAAATAAGATGTACCATTAAAGTACATTAGGGCTATATATTATTATCGATATTCGACAGAGGCATAGCAAAATAATGGGCATAGTTTCTCCAAACTAAAGGGGTGGCGTAAGCCACAAAACTATGGGCTAGGCTTATAAATGCCCTCGGGCAGATAGCCTAGTATGAACCTATGAACCTATGAACCTATGACAGCTACTAGTTAGGGCAGGACCAGCTCGAATGTCACACTGATGGGGGAAGGGATGTGAATTTAACATGTGTACCAAGGACACTTTGTTTTACAGCACAATAAACCACTCCCATGACTGATTAAAAAGTATATATATATATATATATATATATATATATATATATATTTAGAAAGCTTGTGAGGAAATTATTACTCTATTTTTGTTTTACTTGGCTCGCTTGTCTGTGTACTTAATAAAGGATTTTCAACTGGAAACAGACTGCCTGCCTTGTTTGGATTACTTTCGAATACTTAGTAATGCTGTAGAATTATATGTTTTCTATTATTACTTTTTGACTTGAGTTTACGTTCGCTACTTCTACTACTATTGTCTGATCTGATTAATATACAGTGATTAATAGAAATATATGGACTGAAAATCTTCCACACAGAGAAGTTTCTTACACTGTTTTGTAATATTCCAAATCTCCTAACCAAACAAAATGCAGTGCTTCTTTTCAAAGTAGTCTTCATGGAGACAAGTGGATAATATGGCAATAAAGGACAGAACACTTGTTTCTTTAAGGCGAAAAGTTTGTAAGTTCTAAAAGTATTCAAGTAGTTTTTACTTCGGGAAAAAAAAAGAGTAGACATCAATTCATACATAGAACAAAGGCAATAACATGCATCTTAGCATCTATAACATCAATTTGAGGTTAATTAAGGCTTGTGTTAGGAGCTGTCTATTTGGCACAAATGTTCCTATTAGGAGTATTGAACTTCATTATTTAAAGATGTACATACTTATGTGTGTTTGTATTACATTAGGTTCTGGGGTTAATTTGGAAGGGTGTTTTTTTTTTTGAGGATGTTTATCAAAACAAAAAATAGTATAAAATGTGTCATAGGTACCAGTGTTTATGTTATTAAAAATTGTATAAAGGATTAAACTGCCAGACATTAACGTGTGTGTGCGTGTGTGTGTGTGTGTGTGTGTGTGTGTGTGTGTGTGTGTGTGTGTGTGTATCACAAAAGTTGGAAATAGATGTTTTAAAATAGCTGCCATTTGTAATAGAAGAGAATAATTCCTTTTTACCATAATGGTGACACTTTTCCTATTATCTTGGAACAGGGTTGTCAGATTTCCAGCCCCCCAGGTAGGGACAAAAAAAAAAAAAAAAAAAAAAAAAAAGGTCTTTAATGCGGAACACAGTTCCACATTAAAGAACAGTAGCTCAGTAGCTCTGCACTAAACATGGTGCTTCTCATGTTTAATGCATTGCAGTTCCGCATTCAACACAAGTAGCTTCATGTTTAGTGATTTTTGATTGGCCTGTATACTGGCATATGGGCCAATCAAAAATTGCTAAAAACGGAGCTTCTCGTGTTTAATGCAGAACACAAGAAGCTCCGTGTTTAGCAATTTTTGATTGGCCCGTATGCCAGGTATACGGGACAATCAAAAAAAAAAAAAAAAAAAAACAAACAAAGTGGAGGCTGGCCGGGATTTTAACCGGCAGGGCAGGACTCGGGATCAGGCTGCTGATCTTGGGACAGTCCCGCCCAAATAGGGATGTCTGGCAACCCTGTCTTGGAATGAGAATGGTCTCACAGGTATAGACAAAAAGGAAAGAACAATTTATTATATTAAGAAATGCAGACTGCAAATTGAAATGATTAAGGAGACACATTTGGCAGGACCTGAGCATTTGAACTTGATAAAGAAAGGATTTCAGGATGGCTATCCTGCAGAATGTCAGGGTCAAAGGAAAAGATGAGTACTTATGGGTCTATACCACTTCAGCAAACCGTCACTTGAATGAATGGCATTCCATTGCAAATTCCATTCATTGAATTCCCCTCATGTGGAGACTGCGCCCCACACTAATTATTAATACCAACTCTGAGATTGCTCTACAGTGGGAAAGGGTACATTTCCCAATCCTCACTGAAAAGCGATCTCAGTATGAACAGTTCACCAAACAGCATGTTCGATGTAATTATACTGAAAATACCATTCAATGAACTGATTTTTCACTGAACAGATAGGGAACAATACATATATTAATTGCTAGCAGAGCTACAATAGTGATAGAAGAGGAAAGAAACAGAAACAGGTAATAGCAGGTGGGAAGAAAGTGATAAAGATCTAGAAATGTCTGTTTAACCATATTTTAAAAGGAGGAGATACACCAACATCCTGGAAATAAAGCAGGTAAAGACCTATCTGATCCAGCTGCATATAGTCCAATTTCAATTTTAAATGATAAGTATAAAGTGTTTATGTCTATAATGGTAAAAAATGGCAAAGGCGATGCCAAAATTGATAGATATGGATCAATTTAGTTTTGTGTATGGGATGCGAACAGTTGACAACATTAATAGAATAACAACAATCCAGAGAGAAACATAATGTAAGAAAATACCCCTGTTATTGGCGGGTTTGATGCAGAGAAAGCGAGTTCAGGTGCCTAGGCAGCATGACGTAATACAAGCACACATTTGACTGGGGACAGATGGTGACATTCAGCAGCAGAGAAATATGGCTGTTTGCAAATTCCTTGACATCCTCACAGATTTAATAACCAAATGCACAGGTGTCAATGGTCCCCAAGGGAACATGAGACAGTGGGCAATATGGCAGGCATCATCAGCAGGCTGGCCAGAGGGTATGTCAGTGGCAGTAAAATGCAGTGCACAGTGGGCAGTGCCTTTATAATTGGAGTGTGTGGACCATTACCCCCTTCACAGTGTCTAGGGAACATTACCTAAAATGCATACTGGAGCATAAATGTGACTACAGTAGCTTGCAAGATTTCCTCAATGCTGTAGCACTCTTCTACATGTTGTAGTTACATAAGTATGTACTGTACACTGAGCACAACACTCATTACTTCTTCTGCCACCATGCATTTGGTTATTAAAGCTGCAAGCATGGCAGTGTGTGTTTCTCTTTGCCCATAGGGAATTTGCAAACAGCCATATTTCTCTGCAAAAATGAATGTCACTTTAGCCATGTGTCCCCAGTCAAATATACCACAGGGAAATGTCTTGCTGCCTAGGTGCCTGAACCCAGACAAAGCATTCCATAGAGTAAGCTGAGGTTTTATGAGAAGGACAATGGAAGGGATCAGAGGTAAAAATCAACATGGGAATGTTAATCTCTGATCAGTTGTGTCTGAACAGAGGAACTAGGCAGGGATGTCCTCTTTATTCTTTATTATATTTAGAAACACTGGCAAAGAAAATAAGGGAATCAGAAATTCAAGGATATAATTAGTATGGTGTTCAAGAAAAGTTGGCTTTATCTGCAGATGATATTATTATGTACCTGATGAAACCAGAAAAGGACATCTCAGTATTTTTCAGGAGATAAAAGTAATAAAGATAAAACAAAAGCCATCGCTATAAATTATGTATCCACACACAAATTGGCCAGCAATACCTATATTTATGGGGACATATTAAAATGAAATATTTAGGACTATGGGTTATAAAGGATTTGGTTACAGCAGCAAAGGATATTTAGGAAGAGACTAAACAAAAGATAATACAAAAACAGAGAAACTAAAAGTTCTTGCCCATGGATATGGATAGCAGGATATAAGCAGCAGAAATGTTTTAGTCCCTTTAGTTTTATACACAGGTCAGCCATATTTTTATCAACCAGAGGAGAAGTGTGGACAGTAATTATTAAGAGATGAAGGATTTTATTTGGAAGAGAAACGATGAGAAAGTGTGAAAGAAATTCAAGAAATAAGGAAAGAGTGGGATTTTGGATGCAGATCCTTAAGAAGAATAACAGCAGTCATGCAGAATATTATATTCATAAAGTAGCAGAAATTATTATACTAAGCCAACATGGGACTGGAGAAAGGAGATTCTGCTAATAGGGATGACTGCAATTAGGGGTACAGACAGTAGACAAGGGGGATGGAATTTACTGGAGGAAGATTGCAAAGGAACCAAGGCACTGGGAACAAATAATTAGAGAAGGAAAGGTACTAGAATGGGAAGAGCCCAGGAAGGTATTTGGATTGCTGGCTAGTGATTTCCTCCCCTTATCAGGAACTGATATCAGAGTATAGACAAAGAGAAAGGTATATGGAGTATAGACAAAGAGAAAGGCATAGGGAGTATAGACAAAGAGAAAGGCATAGGGAGTATAGACAAAGAGAAAGGCATAGGGAGTATAGACAAAGAGAAAGGCATAGGGAGTATAGACAAAGAGAAAGGCATAGGGAGTATAGACAAAGAGAAAGGTATAGGGAGTATAGACAAAGAGAAAGGCATAGGGAGTATAGACAAAGAGAAAGGCATAGGAGTATAGACAAAGAGAAAGGCATAGGAGTATAGACAAAGAGAAAGGTATAGGAGTATAGACAAAGAGAAAGGCATAGGGAGTATAGACAAAGAGAAAGGTATAGGAGTATAGACAAAGAGAAAGGCATAGGGAGTATAGACAAAGAGAAAGGCATAGGAGTATAGACAAAGAGAAAGGCATAGGGAGTATAGACAAAGAGAAAGGCATAGGGAGTATACAAAGAGAAAGGCATAGGAGTATAGACAAAGAGAAAGACATAGGAGTATAGACAAAGAGAAAGGTATATGGAGTATAGACAAAGAGAAAGGCATAGGAGTATAGACAAAGAGAAAGGCATAGGGAGTATAGACAAAGAGAAAGGCATAGGGAGTATAGACAAAGAGAAAGGCATAGAGAGTATAGACAAAGAGAAAGGTATATGGAGTATAGACAAAGAGAAAGGCATAGGGAGTATAGACAAAGAGAAAGGCATAGGGAGTATAGACAAAGAGAAAGGCATAGGGAGTATAGACAAAGAGAAAGGCATAGGGAGTATAGACAAAGATAAAGGCATAGGGAGTATAGACAAAGATAAAGGCATAGGGAGTATAGACAAAGAGAAAGGTATATGGAGTATAGACAAAGAGAAAGGCATAGGGAGTATAGACAAAGAGAAAGGCATAGGGAGTATAGACAAAGAGAAAGGCATAGGGAGTATAGACAAAGAGAAAGGCATAGGGAGTATAGACAAAGAGAAAGGCATAGGGAGTATAGACAAAGAGAAAGGCATAGGGAGTATAGACAAAGAGAAAGGCATAGGGAGTATAGACAAAGAGAAAGGCATAGGAGTATAGACAAAGAGAAAGGCATAGGGAGTATAGACAAAGAGAAAGGCATAGGGAGTATAGACAAAGAGAAAGGTATAGGGAGTATAGACAAAGAGAAAGGCATAGGGAGTATAGACAAAGAGAAAGGCATAGGGAGTATAGACAAAGAGAAAGGCATAGGGAGTATAGACAAAGAGAAAGGCATAGGGAGTATAGACAAAGAGAAAGGCATAGGAGTATAGACAAAGAGAAAGGCATAGGGAGTATAGACAAAGAGAAAGGCATAGGGAGTATAGACAAAGAGAAAGGCATAGGGAGTATAGACAAAGAGAAAGGCATAGGGAGTATAGACAAAGAGAAAGGCATAGGGAGTATAGACAAAGAGAAAGGCATAGGGAGTATAGACAAAGAGAAAGGCATAGGGAGTATAGACAAAGAGAAAGGCATAGGGAGTATAGACAAAGAGAAAGGCATAGGGAGTATAGACAAAGAGAAAGGTATAGGGAGTATAGACAAAGAGAAAGGCATAGGGAGTATAGACAAAGAGAAAGGCATAGGGAGTATAGACAAAGAGAAGGCATAGGAGTATAGACAAAGAGAAAGGCATAGGGAGTATAGACAAAGAGAAAGGTATAGGGAGTATAGACAAAGAGAAAGGCATAGGAGTATAGACAAAGAGAAAGGCATAGGAGTATAGACAAAGAGAAAGGCATAGGGAGTATAGACAAAGAGAAAGGCATAGGGAGTATAGACAAAGAGAAAGGCATAGGAGTATAGACAAAGAGAAAGGCATAGGGAGTATAGACAAAGAGAAAGGCATAGGAGTATAGACAAAGAGAAAGGTATAGGAGTATAGACAAAGAGAAAGGCATAGGGAGTATAGACAAAGAGAAAGGCATAGGGAGTATAGACAAAGAGAAAGGTATAGGGAGTATAGACAAAGAGAAAGGCATAGGGAGTATAGACAAAGAGAAAGGCATAGGGAGTATAGACAAAGAGAAAGGCATAGGGAGTATAGACAAAGAGAAAGGCATAGGGAGTATAGACAAAGAGAAAGGTATATGGAGTATAGACAAAGAGAAAGGCATAAGGAGTATAGACAAAGAGAAAGGCATAGGGAGTATAGACAAAGAGAAAGGTATAGGGAGTATAGACAAAGAGAAAGGCATAGGGAGTATAGACAAAGAGAAAGGCATAGGGAGTATAGACAAAGAGAAAGGCATAGGGAGTATAGACAAAGAGAAAGGTATATGGAGTATAGACAAAGAGAAAGGCATAGGGAGTATAGACAAAGAGAAAGGCATAGGGAGTATAGACAAAGAGAAAGGCATAGGGAGTATAGACAAAGAGAAAGGCATAGGGAGTATAGACAAAGAGAAAGACATAGGGGGATCCTAAATGAAATACCTGCACTGGTTGAGTTTTTAGTTCAGTCTAGAACACATGATGCTGTTAAAAAGGAATAATTAGTAGGGCATGTCAAATATTGCACAATAAGAGATCAGAAACACTTGGGAAGAGAGAATAGATATGCAATTCACAAACACTGGGAGAGCATACCTATATCTCCCAAATATGCAATAAAATCTATAATATCTAGGTATTTTGCCTGTTAAGTGTTTGCATACATACTTTTATACCCTAAGCAGATTCTCAATAATTTTCCTCAGGTAGATGGCAAATGTTGGAGGTTTGATAGGGAAGAAAGAGGTAACTAGGGGCATGTGTTTTTGAGCTGGCAGACTTAAAAACATCCCCGCCGAGTATTCTGTCAGAATGCTGCTTGAGCAAATAAGTGTAAATAAGGAAATTATTCTTTTGGGCTGGGCACAAGATCTGAGTTGACTAGACATAGCAAAGCCTTGTTAAGTTTCATCTGGTGGCTGCTAAAAAAGAAATCAGTTACTATAAAATGTAAATCAAAATCTAAACCAATTATACTTGAAGTAATACATATTAACAGAGATAATACAACATGAAGTGGGATCTTTAGAAAACGGTAGGAGAAAATTACATAGAAAAAAGGGAAATTATGGTAACATTACATACAGAAAAATATCTTGGAGATGGAATGAGGTTTATAAAAAAGCAGGAAATGAATACTTTATGCAGTGTTCCTTAGATTATAGGCTATATAACAATATATGCAATGTATAATGTTTGTAAATGTGAATTTGTTAATATGGTTTGTTACTTTTATATAAATGTAAGCTTGTCTATGTCATAAGTGATAATTCAGTAAAGGTGTTTAAAAAAACTATAATAAGACCAATAAACCAACAGTAAAATGAATAAAAGCATAAATGTTTCTTTGACTCATAATGCAATTCAAATAGACATGACTTTATAGATTTCTGCAGGGGATACTGCACCCTGCATCTCCCGATATAGTGAGCTTTGTCTCCTACATTCCTTTAAACTAATGATACAACCTCTGCAATCATACCACCTCAATATTAAAATCAGTAATTAATTTGACGCTGAAGCCTAAATGGTGCAGCATTCAGCTCCTTTCAGTGTACCAGCAGGTTGATGCTGTATAGCATTTATCTCCATCAGTGCATCAGCGAGTTGATGCTGTATAGCATTCACCTCCATCAGTGCATCATTGAGTTGATGCTGTATAGCATTTAGCTCCATCAGTGCATCAATGAGTTGATGCTGTATAGCATTCAGCTCCATCAGTGCATCAAAGAGTTGATACCGTGCAGCATTCAGCCCCTTTCATTGCATCAGAGAGCTGATGTCATGCAGTATTCAGCTGCACTGGGTGATGAGTTGTAGACTGTTGCACTACATCAGCTGGTCAATGATGCGCACTATTTATTAGCTTTCAGTGAGATACTCTACAGTGCTGTAGCACAAAAGTCTGACAAAGTGCAGTTTTCCTCTTGTCACTCTGTGTTCACTTCCTTTCACTCATTTGCTGTATAATGTATAATACATTGTAGAAAATGCTATAATATATCACTAGGCGATGTTTCCAATTGCCCTCTTTCAGTGATATGCTGTATTTTGCAGCAGTACATTAGTAAGTGTATGACATGCAGTTTTGTTGGTGATTGAGACCTGCATAGTAGAAAAGTATGATTTGTTTTCCATAACAATTTTTATAAACAGTGAAATAATATGCTGCAATTTGCATTATTTGATCTTGCTGGTGTTTAACAATATGTCATTTGACAAATGTGCTGGGTAACAATGATATTGACATAGTCATTGAACGTAGATGTGCTACACTCACATGTGGCACACACACACAAAATTATTTCTGTTGAAACACAGTTTCACTTTAGTTGTTTGTAGCCCTTTACTAAGTTCAGCAAAAGTTTCATGAAGTAAAATTGTGGGAGGCAACAACCTAAAGCATAGAATTTATGCTGTCAATCCTAGGCCGTGAAAAATGTAGGTAACTGGCATCCATTACTTTTGTGGGTTATGTTACTGCATCTCATTTCATTGAATCACAGATAATTAAAAAAATCAATGAAAACTCATTTAATTGAAAACTTAAATAATCAAATTATAATTCATATGAAACTTTAAATATAATAGGTACATACTACTGTATAGAAATGAACACATATGTGTATGTGGCATGTTTTCAGTAGATAACTCTTACTGTCTGACAATTTCTTCAGAAAACTGATGGCAGGGTATGAAATGGGATGAATTGTTTTTTCAATGTAATAGAACATGCTGGAGAGATTTAATGCTTACATTACTGAAATTCAAATGAAAGAAGGAAAAACACAACTGAATATGCAACAGATCAGTTGGTGATGGCAGAGTCCATATGCCTATTTGTCCATACCCTGAACACGCAAAAGAAGAGCTCTTCCAAATTCAACTGCCATCTCATCTCTCATTTGTGTTTTATTAATGAGCTACAAGATGAAACAGTTTAGCAAAGTAAGTTGAAACAAACAAATACAGCTGGCAACTGCATGAGTTCAAATGTACAAAAAAACTTCATGGATGCTATTATATTTCGGTGTTTTGTTACAGGGAAACCTTCAATTTTTATTCATTCTATTTTATTTTAGCCAGACCATTGAACTAAACTAACTGCAAATGCCCCTGAAGTGGAGAATTGTGTGTGTATATGTGTGTGTGTGTGTGTGTGTGTGTGTGTGTGTGTGTGTGTGTGTGTGTGTGTGTGTGTGTGTGTGTGTGTGTGTAAATGAATGCATCTGTCTTCTTCATGTAATAGACTATAGAGGACAACTCATATAGTTGGTAAGCAAAGCCTTTATTTTGATGCACTATTCAACCTCCTTTCAATACTTTAAGTGCAAAAAATATGCATTGCTTTAACACTCTTGATCAACTAAGATTACGACAGCTAAGGAATGATACCAAAAAATCCATAACCTTAGACAAAAAGAACCACTACTACCATCTACTGCAAAAACACCAAAACAAACCTCAAAAATTCTGGGCAGGAATAAACAAACTACTCCACCCAGGCCAAAATGCCACTCCACCCCCTCAGTTTCCCAACAAAAATCCCCAGTAGACATTGTTAATAACTTCAACAGCTTCTTCACAAAGACTATCCAGTCTCTAGCCAGCCAATTCTCTCCCAATGGCTCTAATTCTAATGCAGCCACACCCAGTACCCAAACATACTTTACCTTCCAACCTGTTCCTACTCAACTTATTCATGCCCTACTTAAGAAACTAAGATCCACTACCCTGACTGCAGACCTCCTCCCAGACGACTATCTGCAAAATGCTGCTAACACCATAGCATACCCCATCTCAATCTTGATCAACAGAGCTATATCTGAAGCTACTGTACCCACTATATGGAAAATCTCTCATGCCATACCTCTCCATAAAAGAGGCAGTTCCACTGAACTTTCAAACTTTAGACCCATAGCTATTCTGTCACCTCTAGCTAAAATTATGGAGAAGTGTGTACACATACAGCTCATGCACTACCTCACACAGAACAAGCTGTTGTCCAAATTTCAGCATGGCTTTAAGCCACACCACAGTACTACTTCTGCTCTCCTCTCTTTCTCTAACATTATTGACCACAACCACAATAATAACAAACTATCCTCAGCACTCTTTCTAGATCTGTCCAAGGCTATTGACATGGTTGACCACAAAATGCTTATAAATACCTTGAAGGCCTCCTTAAACAACCATGCAATCCAATGGTTTCAATCCTACCTGCAGGGCAGGCAACAGGTAGTCCTATGGCTGGACAAGCTGTCATCTCGCCTACGAATCACATTAGGAGTCCACCATGGCTTGATACTAGGACCCCTTCTATTCTCCATCTTTATCAATTACGTTCATTCAGTCATCCCAGATGCTACCTGCATTCAATATGTGGATGACTCCACATTGATTTGTTCTGACACCTCACCAGCAACTTTATTCACATTAACCCAAAATACCTTCAATACAGTGGAAAAATGGCACTCCAATCAACATCTAATCCTAAACTCCAACAAAGCTAAGCTGCTCCTCTTCACCCCCACACGCAGGACCCCCCCTGCAATCCTTCAACATAACTGCTAATGATGGCACTATCATCTCCCCAGAAGCCCAAACTAAATTACTGGGTGTCATAGTTGATAACAACCTGAAGGTTCATTTTGATATCAATCAAACTATCAAAACCATTAATAAAAAACTTGGCTCTCTTTACAGAATCAAACCTTTCCTTACCCCACTTGCTAGAACTGCAATTGCCCATTCCCATCTACTATCAACTCTTCTCTATGCCTCACCTGTATTCTCCAACTTAAACAAAACAGATATTAATAAACTATCATCCTGCTATAACCACATGGCCAGATTTGTTACTGGCACAGCCTACCGGACACACCACTGTCACAACCTAAATCGCCTAGGATGGCTTGAACTGCCTAGCCTACTGCAGTTCAACCAGCTAATAGTGACACATAAAGTCCTTTACCAACCAGAAATTTCACCTGCACTAAAAAATATTATCAGCCCTTACACCAGCACCCGGCCACTGCGATCATCCACTAGATACTAGTTTAAACATACAAATCCAACTACTCAGCTAGGGACTCTCTGTTTGCCAACTCTGTTGGAAAAACATGGAACAGACTCCCAGCTGTCTTGACCCTAGAACCCTCACTAACTCAATTCAAAAACAAACTCAAGAAATACTTCAGAACTCATTGGTTATGTCCTTGAACTAACCCTGACTAGTGAGCTCTCTATTACTTAGTTGCCTTGCCTTCAACTACATCTAACTTTTTTCTACCACACCATTTCAGGAAGGGTCAGTTGTATAACGTCTGCTCAATGTTATGTATATATAGCCTAGAAAATAATGTTACCCCTAGCTACCATATAGGTGGCAATCCCCTGAACACAGAAGAAGTTATTAGGGACCTGGGAACCCAGGTTGACAGTAGCCTTTCATTCGACACTCATATTGCTAAAGTAGTTAGGAAGACCTTCTACATTGCCCACCTTATCATGAAGGGATTCACATCTAGATCAAGGGAAGTCATAGTCACCCTATACTCATCACTCATCAGACCAATGATCGAGTACAATGCCCCATTCGGAATGTATCTGACCCGACACTTGCAGCAGCTGGAGAGGCCACAAAAGTTCCTCACCAAAAGGATAAAGGGTCTCAAAAATCTGTCTTATGCTGCACGACTGAAAGAACTCCAGTTATATTCAGTTGCGTACCGCTTGCTCAGAGGTGACCTATGCCTGACATACAAGGCCATGTCAAACCCAGATTTGATGAATATGCTTCATCTCAAAAAATCTAGATCCCTCAGAGCCACAAGGGCGGGTGACTTAAACCTCAACACGGTTATTAATAGGACGTGCTGGAGGGATAGATTCATCACTCAAAGACTCCCTCTGCTTTGGAACAAAATCCCGGTTTATGTGAGGCAGAGCACCTCGCTGGCCTTGTTCAAGAGGAATCTTGACCAATGGATGGGAGATTGCAGATACACCCCAGGGGTTACCTCAGTGTCACTGCTCGACAGAGGCACAGCTAAATAATGGGCATAGTTTCTCCAAACTAAGGGGTGGCGTAAGCCACAAAAAACTATGGGCTAGGCTTATAAATGCCCTCGGGCAGATAGCCTAGTATAAACCTATGAACCTATGAACCTATGAACCTATAAAGTGTTTTATAATAAGTTAGTACTATATATGTTAAATGCTGGTATTGCTTATGACTGTAATCTGCTTGAAACTAGCATTTATTAAATGTTCAATGTGTATTATTATCTTGGAGCTTTTCTCCCCGGGCCTC